>NW_026870977.1:1030236-1373648 GCF_033118175.1 Dama dama
ACTGCTGGCCTGAGGCTGCTGGGTCAAAGAGGTCTTGGGCATCCAGCCCTTTGCTGGTCCCTTCCCTCTGACGAGGCCCTCTGAGCTCCAGCACCTTGCAGTGTGGAGACAGCCCCTGCCAGCAACCTCCTCTCCAAAGAGGCCTCAACCGAGGCCTACGCCCAGGGGAAAAGCACCAGCGGGGATGATCCTGGGGCGGCGCACGGACATGTCTGGACCCAGTCCCCGCAGCCTGCCCCTTGGTGGGGCAGTACCCCCGGAGGCCAGGAAGGTCTGGGCAAGGCTGGCCAGGGGCAGGGTCCCTGCTGGGTCCTGCCCCTGGCCTGTGAGGCCTCTGAGCACAACCGGCACTCTCCCACTGGAAGACCTCCCCAGCTGCCTCCAAAGTCCTGTTTGCAAACACTCCCGCCCGCTGTTCACGCCAGGCTCGCACAATGCTCCCAAGCCCGGGAGAAAAGCGCTTTGGGGTGGTGCTCTCTCCGGGCCCTTGCCCCTGAGCCTGGGGGCCAGGCAGTGGGTCCACACTCCCAGACCAAGGCAGAACCACATGCACACGTCTGTTCCTGACACCTGCACCGGCAGAGAGCTCGGGGGAGCCAGAGTCTGTCAGGCAGGTGCTGGGCTGGCCGCCTGTGTGGGAAGGGGCAGAGCCGACCTAGGGGCAAGTTGGGCCTCTTCCTCTCCCTGCTGCCCTGAGGCTGCTGGGCCAAAGACGTCTTGGGCATCCAGCCCTTTGCTGGTCCCTTCCCTCTGACGAGGCCCTCTGAGCTCCAGCACCTTGCAGTGTGGAGACAGCACCTGCCAGCAATCTCCTCTCCAAGGAGGCCTCAACCGAGGCCTAGGCCCAGGGGAAAGGCACCAGCGGGGATGAGCCTGGGGAGGCGCCCGGGCATGTCTGGACCCAGTCCCCGCAGCCTGCCCCTTGGTGGGGCAGTACCCCTGGAGGCCAGGAAGGTCTGGGCAAGGCTGACCAGGGGCAGGGGCCCTGCTGGGTCCTGCCCCTGGCCTGTGGGGCCTCTGAGCACAACCGGCCCTCTCCCACTGGAAGACCTCCCCGGCTGCCTCCAAAGGCCGTTTTGCACGCACTCCCGCCCACTGTTCCCACCAAGCGCGCACAATGCTCCCAAGCCCGGGAGAAAAGCGCTTCGGGGTGGTGCTCTCTCCGGGCCCTTGCCCCTGAGCCTGGGGGCCAGGCAGGGGGTCCACACTCCCAGGCCAAGGCAGAACCACATGCACACGTCTGTTCCTGACCCCTGCACCGGCAGAGAGCTCGGGGGAGCCAGAGTCTGTCAGGCAGCTGCTGGGCTGGCCGCCTTTGTGGGAAGGGGCAGAGCCGACCTAGGGGCAATTTGGGCCTCTTGCTCTCCCTGCTGCCCTGAGGCTGCTGGGCCAAAGAGGTCTTGGGCATCCAGCCCTTTGCTTGTCCCTTCCCTCTGACGAGACCCTCTGAGCTCCAGCACCTTGCAGTGTGGAGACAGCCCCTGCCAGCAACCTCCTCTCCAAGGAGGCCTCAACCGAGACCTAGGACCAGGGGAAAGGCACCAGCGGGGATGAGCCTGGGGAGGCGCCCGGGCATGTCTGGACCCAGTCCCCGCAGCCTGCCCCTTGGTGGGGCAGTACCCCCGGAGGCCAGGAAGGTCTGGGAAAGGCTGGCCAGGGGGCAGGGGACCTGCTGGGTCCTGCCCCTGGCCTGTGGGGCCTCTGAGCACACCCGGCCCTCTCCCACTGGAAGACCTCCCCGGCTGCCTCCAAAGTCCTGTTTGCCAACACTCCCACCCGCTGTTCACGCCAGACTTGCACAATGCTCCCAAGCCCGGGAGAAAAGCGCTTCGGGGTGGTGCTCTCTACAGGCCCTTGGAAGACCTCTCCGGCTGCCTCCAAAGGCCGGTTTGCAAGGACTCCTTCCTGCTGTTCCCGCCAGCCACGCACAATGCTCCCAGGCCCGGGAGAAAAGTGCTTCGGGGTGGTGCTCTCTCCGGGCTCTTGGAAGACGTCCCCGGCTGCCTCCAAAGGCCGGTTTGCAAGCACTCATGCCCGTTGTTCCCACCAGCCGCGCACAATGCTCCCAAGCCCGGGAGAAAAGCATTTTGGGGTGGTGCTCACTCCGGGCCCTTGGAAGACCTCTCCGGCTGCCTCCAAAGGCCAGTTTGCAAGCACTCCTGCCTGCTGTTCCCGCCAGCCGCGCACAATGCTCCCAAGCCCGGGAGAAAAGCGCTTCGGGGTGGTGCTCTCTCCGGGCACTTTCAAGACCTCCCCGGCTGCCTCCAAAGGCCGGTTTGTAAGTACTCATTCCCGCTGCTTCCGCCAGCCACGCACAATGCTCCCAAGACCGGGAGAAAAGCATTTTGGGGTGGTGCTCTCTCCGGGCCCTTGGAAGACCTCCCGGGCTGCCTCCAAAGGCCGGTTTGCAAGCACTCATGTCTGCTGTTCCCGACAGCCGCGCACAATGCTCCCAAGCCCGGGAGAAAAGCATTTTGGGGTGGTGATCAGTCCGGGCCCTTGGAAGACCTCCCCGGCTGCCTCCAAAGGACAGTTTGCAAGCATTCATGCCCGCTGTTCCCTCCAGCCGCGCACAATGCTCCCAAGACCGTGAGAAAAGCGCTTCGGGGTGGTGGTCTCTCCGGGACCATGGAGGACCTCCCCGGCTGCCCCCAAAGGCCGGTTTGCAAGCACTCCCACTCGCTGTTCCCGCCAGCCACACACAATGTTCCAAAACCCCAGAGAAAAGCGCTTCGGGGTGGTGCTCTCTCCGGGCCCTTGGAAGACTTCTCTGGCTGCCTCCAAAGGCCGGTTTGCAAGAATTCCCTCCCGCTGTCCCACCAGCCGCACACAATGCTCCAGAACCCGAGAGAAAAGCGCTTCGAGGTGGTGCTCTCTCCGGGCCCTTGGAAGACCTCCCCGGCTGCCTCCAATGGGCGGTATGCAAGCACTCATGCCCGCTCTTCCCACCAGCTATGCACAATGCTCCCAAGCATGGGGGAAAAGCATTTTGGGGTGGTGCTCACTCCTTGCCCTTGGAAGACCTCCGCGCCTGCCTCCAAAGGCCGGATTGCAAGCACTCCTGCCTGCTGTTCCCGCCACACGCGCACACTGCTCCCAAGCCCGGGAGAAAAGCGCATCGGGGTGGTGTTCTCTCCGGGCCCATGGAGGACCTCCCCGGCTGCCCCCAAAGGCCGGTTTGCAAGCATTCCCACTAGCTGTTCCCGCCAGCCACGCAAATGCTCCCAAGCCCGGGAGAAAAGCATTTTGGGGTGGTGCTCTCTCCGGGCCCTTGCCCCTGTGCCTCGGGGCCAGGCAGGGGGTCCACACGCCGAGGCAAAGTCAGAACCACATGCACACGTCTGTTCCTGTCCCCTGCACCGGAAGAGAGCTCGGGGGAGCCAGAGTCTGTCAGGCAGCTGCTGGGCTGGCGGCCTGTGTGGGAAGGGGCAGAGCCGACCTAGGGGCAAGTTGGGCCTCTTGCTCTCCCTGCTGCCCTGAGGCTGCTGGGCCAAAGAGGTCTTGGACATCCAGCCCCTTGCTGGTCCCTTCCATCTGAGGAGGCCCTCTGAGCTCCAACACCTTGCAGTGTGGAGACAGCCCCTGCCAGCAACCTCCTCTCCAAGGAGGCCTCAACCGAGGCCTAGTCCCAGGGAAAGGCACCAGCGGGGATGAACCTGGGGAGGCGCCCGGGAATGTCTGGACCCAGTCCCCGCAGCCTGCCCCTTGGTGGGGCAGTACCCCCGGAGGCCAGGAAGGTCTGGGCAAGGTTGGCCTGGGGCAGGGGCCCTGCTGGGTCCTGCCCCTGGCCTGTGGGGCCTCTGAGCATGAGCGGCCCTCTCCTGCTGGAAGACCTCCCCGGCTGCCTCCAAAGGCCAATTTGCCAACACTCGCGCCCGCTGTTCCCGCCAGGCACGCACAATGCTCCCAAGCCCGGGAAAAAAGCGCTTCGGGGTGGTGGTCTCTCCGGGCCCCTGCCCCTGAGCCTGGGGGCCAGGCAGCGGATCCACAGTCCCAGGCCAAGGCAGAACCACATGCACACGTCTGTTCCTGCCCCCTTCACCGGCAGAGAGCTGGGGGGAGCCAGAGTCTGTCAGGCAGCTGCTGGGCTGGCCGCCTGTGTGGGAAGGGGCAGAGCCGACCTAGGGGCAAGTTGGGCCTCTTGCTCTCCCTGCTGCCCTGAGGCTGCTGGGCCAAAGACGTCTTGGGCATCCAGCCCCTTCCTGGTCCCTTCCCTCTGATGAGGCCCTCTGAGCTCCAGCACCTTGCAGTGTGGAGACAGCCCCTGCCAGCAACCTCCTCTCCAAGGAGGCCTCAACCGAGGCCTAGGCCCAGGGGAAAGGCACCAGCGGAGATGAGCCAGTGGAGGCGCCCGGGCATGTCTGGACCCAGTCCCCGCAGCCTGCCCCTTGGTGGGGCAGTACCCCCGGAGGCCAGGAAGGTCTGGGCAAGGCTGGCCAGGGGCAGGGGCCCTGCTGGGTCCTGCCCCTGGCCTGTAGGGCCTCTGAGCACAACCGGCCCTCTCCCGCTGGAAGACCTCCCCGGCTGCCTCCACAGGCCAGTTTGCCAACACTCCTGCCCGCTGTTCCCGCCAGGCACGCACAATGATCCCAAGCCCAGGAGAAAAGCGCTTCAGGGTGGTGCTCTCTCCCGGCCCTTGCCCCTGAGCCTGTGGGCAAGGCAGGGGGAACACACTCCCAGACCAAGGCAGAACCACATGCACACGTCTGTTCCTGACCCCTGCACTGGCAGAGAGCTCGGGGGAGCCAGAGTCTGTCAGGCAGCTGCTGGACTGGCTGCCTGTGTGGGAAGGGGCAGAGCCGACCTAGGGGCAAGTTGGGCCTCTTCCTCTCCCTGCTGCCCTGAGGCTGCTGGGCCAAAGACGTCTTGGGCATCCAGCCCCTCGCTGGTCCCTTCACTCTGACGAGGCCCTCTGAGCTCCAGCACCTTGCAGTGTGGAGACAGCCCCTGCCAGCAACCTCCTCTCCAAGGAGGCCTCAACCGAGGCCTAGGCCCAGGGGAAAGGCACCAGCGGGGATGAGCCTGGGGAGGCGTCCGGCCATGTCTGGACCCAGTCCGCGCAGCCTGCCCCTTGGTGGGGTAGTAACCCCGGAGGCCAGGAGGGTCTGGGCAAGGCTGCCAGGGGCAGGGACACTGCTGGGTCCTGCCCCTGGCCTGTGGGGCGTCTGAGCAAAACCGGCACTCTCCCGCTGGAAGACCTCCCCGTCTGCCTCCAAAGGCCGGTTTGCAAGCACTCCCGCCCGCTGTTCCCGCCAGGCACGCACAATGCTCCCAAGCCCGGGAGAAAAGCGCTTCGGGGTGGTGCTCTCTCCGGGCCCTTGCCCCTGAGCCTGGGGGCCAGGCAGGGGGAACACACTCCCAGGCCAAGGAAGAACGACATGCACACGTCTGTTCCTGTCCCCTACACCGGCAGAGAGATCGGGGGAGCCAGAGACTGCCAGGCTGCTGCTGGGCTGGCTGCCTGTCTGGGACGGGGCAGAGCCGACCTAGGGGCAAGTTGGGCCTCTTGCTCTCCCTGCTGCCCTGAGGCTGCTGGGTCAAAGAGGTCTTGGGCATCCAGCCCCTTACTGGTCCCTTCCCTCTGACGAGGCCCTCTGAGCTCCAGCACCTTGCAGTGTGGAGACAGCCCCTGCCAGCAACCTCCTCTCCAAAGAGGCCTCAACCGAGGCCTAGGCCCAGGGGAAAGTCACCAGCGGGGATGAGCCTGGGGAGGCGCACGGACATGTCTGGACCCAGTCCCCGCAGCCTTCCCCTTGGTGGGGCAGTACCCCCGGAGGCCAGGAAGGTCTGGGCAAGGCTGGCCAGGGGCAGGGGCCCTGCTGGGTCCTGCCCCTGGCCTGTGGGGCCTCTGAGCACAACCGGCCCTCTCCCACTGGAAGACCTCCCCGGCTGCCTCCAAAGGCCGGTTTGCAAGCGCTCCCGCCCACTGTTCCCAGCAGGCGTGCACAATGCTCCCAAGCCCGGGAGAAAAGCGCTTCAGGGTGGTGCTCTCTCTGGGCCCTTGCCCCTGAGCCTGGGGCAAGGCAGGGTGTCCACACTCCCAGGCCAAGGCAGAACCACATGCACACGTCTGATCTGCCCCCTGCACCAGCAGAGAGCTCGGGGGAGCCAGAGTCTGTCAGGCAGCTGCTGGGTTGGCCGCCTGTGTGGGAAGGGGCAGAGCCGACCTAGGGGCAAGTTGGGCCTCTTGCTCTCCCTGCTGCCCTGAGGCTGCTGGGCCAAAGAGGTCTTGGCCATCCAGCCCCTTGCTGGTCCCTTCCCTCTGCCGAGGCCCTCTGAGCTCCAGCACCTTGCAGTGTGGAGACAGCCCCTGCCAGCAACCTCCTCTCCAAGGAGGCCTCAACCGAGGCCTAGGCCCAGGGGAAAGGCACCAGCGGGGATGAGACTGGGGAGGCGCCCGGGCATGACTGGACCCAGTCCCCGCAGCCTGCCCCTTGGTGGGGCAGTACCCCCGGAGGCCAGGAAGGTCTGGGCAAGGCTGGCCAGGGGCAGGGGCCCTGCTGGGTCCTGCCCCTGTCCTGTGGGGCCTCTGAGCACAACCGGCCCTCTCCCACTGGAAGACCTCCCCGGCTGCCTCCAAAGGCCGGTTTGCCAACACTCCCGCCCGCTGTTCTCGCCAGGCACGCACAATTCTCCCAAGCCCGGGAGAAAAGCGCTTCGGTGTGTTGCTCTCTCCGGGCCCTTGCCCCTGAGTGTGGGGGCCAGGCAGTGGTTCCACACTCCCAGACCAAGGCAGAACCACATGCACACGTCTGTTCCTGACCCCTGCACCGGCAGAGAGCTCGGGGGAGCCAGAGTCTGTCAGGCAGCTGCTGGGCTGGCCGCCTGTGTGGGAAGGGGCAGAGCCGACCTAGGGGCAAGTTGGGCCTCTTCCTCTCCCTGCTGCCCTGAGGCTGCTGGGCCAAAGAGGTCTTGGGCATCCAGCCCCTTGCTGGTCCCTTCCCTCTGTCGAGGCCCTCTGAGCTCCAGCACCTTGCAGTGTGGACACAGCCCCTGCCAGCAACCTCCTCTCCAAGGAGGCCTCAACCGAGGCCTAGGCCCAGGGGAAAGGCACCAGCGGGGATGAGCCAGTGGAGGCGCACGGGCATGTCTGGACCCAGTCCCCGCAACCTGCCCCTTGGTGGGGCAGTACCCCCGGAGGCCAGGAAGGTCTGGGCAACGCTGCCAGGGGCAGGGGCCCTGCTGGGGCTGCCCCTGGCCTGTGGGGCGTCTGAGCACAACCGGCACTCTCCCGCTGGAAGACCTGCCCGGCTGCCTCCAAAGGCCGGTTAACAAGCGCTCCCGCCCACTGTTCCCAGCAGGCGTGCACAATGCTCCCAAGCCCGGGAGAAAAGCGCTTCGGGGTGGTGCTCTCTCCGGGCCCTTGCCCCTGAGCCTGGGGGCAAGGCAGGGGGTCCACACTCCCAGGACAAGGCAGAACCACATGCACACGTCTGATCTGCCCCCTGCACCGGCAGAGAGCTCGGGGGAGCCAGAGTCTGTCAGGCAGCTGCTGGGCTGGCCGCCTGTGTGGGAAGGGGCAGAGCCGACCTAGGGGCAAGTTGGGCCTCTTGCTCTCCCTGCTGCCCTGAGGCTGGTGGGCCAAAGAGGTCTTGTGCATCCAGCCCCTTGCTTGTCCCTTCCCTCTGACGAGGCCCTCTGAGCTCCAGCACCTTGCAGTGTTGAGACAGAACCTGCCAGCAATCTCCTCTCCAAGGAGGCCTCAACCGAGGCCTAGGCCCAGGGAAAAGGCACCAGCGGGGTTGAGCCAGGGGAGGCGCCCGGGCATGTCTGGACCCTGTCCCCGCAGCCTGCCCCTTGGTGGGGCAGTACCCCCGGAGGCCAGGAAGGTCTGCGCAAGGCTGGCCAGGGGCAGGGGACCTGCTGGGTCCTGCCCCTGGCCTGTGAGGCCTCTGAGCACAACCGGCCCGCTCCCACTGGAAGACCTCCACGGCTGCCTCCAACGTCCTGTTTGCAAACACTCCCGCCCGCTGTTCACGCCAGGCTCGCACAATGCTCCCAAGCCCGGGAGAAAAGCGCTTCGGGGTGGTGCTCTCTCCGGGCCCTTGCCCCTGAGCCTGGGGGCAAGGCGGGGGGAACACACTCCCAGGCCAAGGCAGAACCACATGCCCACGTCTGTTCCTGTCCCCTGCACCGGCAGAGAGCTTGGGGGAGCCAGAGTCTGTCAGGCAGCTGCTGGGTTGGCCGCCTGTGTGGGAAGGGGCAGAGCCGCCCTAGGGGCAAGTTGGGCCTCTTGCTCTCCCTGCTGCCCTGAGGCTGCTGGGCCAAAGACGTCTTGGGCATCCAGCCCCTTACTGGTCCCTTCCCTCTGACGAGGCCCTCTGAGCTCCAGCACCTTGCAGTGTGGAGACAGCCCCTGCCAGCAACCTCCTCTCCAAGGAGGCCTCAACCGAGGCCTAGGCCCAGGGGAAAGGCACCAGCGGGGATGAGCCAGGGGAGGCGCCCGAGCATGTCTGGACCCAGTCCCCGCAGCCTGCCCCTTGGTGGGGCAGTACCCCCGGAGGCCAGGAAGGTCTGGGTAAGACTGGCCAGGGGCAGGGGCCCTGCTGGGTCCTGCCCCTGGCCTGTGGGGCCTCTGAGCACAACCGGCCCTCTCCCACTGGAAGACCTCCCCGGCTGCCTCCAAAGGCCGGTTTGCAAGCGCTCCCGGCCACTGTTACCAGCAGGCGGGCACAATGCTCCTAAGCCCGGAAGAAAAGCGCTTCAGGGTGGTGCTCTCTCTGGGCCCTTGCCCCTGAGCCTGGGGGCAAGGCAGGGTGTCCACACTCCCAAGCCAAGGCAGAACCACATGCACACGTCTGACCTGCCCCCTGCACCGGCAGAGAGCTCGGGGGAGCCAGAGTCTGTCAGGCAGCTGCTGGGCTGGCCGCCTGTGTGGGAAGTGGCAGAGCCGACCTAGGGGCAAGTTGGGCCTCTTGCTCTCCCTGCTGCCCTGAGGCTGCTGGGCCAAAGAGGTCTTGGGCATCCAGCCCCTTGCTGGTCCCTTCCCTCTGACGAGGCCCTCTGAGCTCCAGCACCTTGCAGTGTGGAGACAGCCCCTGCCAGCAACCTCCTCTCCAAGGAGGCCTCAACCGAGGCCTAGGCCCAGGGGAAAGGCACCAGCGGGGATGAGCCTGGGGAGGCGCCCGGGCATGTCTGGACCCAGTCCCCGCAGCCTGCCCCTTGGTGGGGCAGTACCCCCGGAGTCCAGGAAGGTCTGTGCAAGGCTGCGAGGGGCAGGGACAGCGCTGGGTCCTGCCCCTGGCCTGTGGGGCCTCTGAGCACAACCGGCCCTTGCCCACTGGAAGACCTCCCCGGCTGCCTCCAAAGGCCGGTTTGCAAGCACTCCCGCCCAATGTTCCCGCCAGGCGCGCACAATGCTCCCAAGACCGGGAGAAAAGCGCTTCGGGGTGGTGGTCTCTCCGGGCCCCTGGCCCTGAGCCTGGGGGCCAGGCAGGGGATCCACAGTCCCAGGCCAAGGCAGAACCACATGCACACGTCTGTTCCTGCCCCCTCCACCGGCAGAGAGCTCGGGGGAGCCAGAGTCTGTCAGGCAGCTGCTGGGCTGGCCGCCTGTGTGGGAAGGGGCAGAGCCGACCTAGGGGCAAGTTGGGCCTCTTGCTCTCCCTGCTGCCCTGAGGCTGCTGGGCCAAAGAGGTCTTGGGCATCCAGCCCCTTGCTGGTCCCTTCCCTCTGACGAGGCCCTCTGAGCTCCAGCACCTTGCAGTGTGGAGACAGACCCTGCCAGCAACCTCTTCTCCAAGGAGGCCTCAACCGAGGCCTAGGCCCAGGGGAAAGGCACCAGCGGGGATGAGCCTGGGGAGGCGCACGGGCATGTCTGGACCCAGTCCCCGCAGCCTGCCCCTTGGTGGGGCAGTACCCCCGGAGGCCAGGGAGGTCTGGGCAAGGCTGGCCAGGGGCAGGGGCCCTGCTGGGTCCTGCCCCTGGCCTGTGGGGCCTCTGAGCACAACCGGCCCTCTCCCACTGGAAGACCTCCCCGGCTGCCTCCAAAGGCCGGTTTGCCAACACTCCCGCCCGCTGTTCTCGCCAGGCACGCACAATGCTCCCAAGCCCGGGAGAAAAGCGCTTCGGGGTGTTGCCCTCTCCGGGCCCTTGCCCCTGAGCCTGGGGTCCAGGCAGTGGGTCCACACTCCCAGACCAAGGCAGAACCACATGCACACGTCTGTTCCTGACCCCTGTACCGGCAGAGAGCTCGGGGGAGCCAGAGTCTGTCAGGCAGCTGCTGGGTTGGCTGCCTGTGTGGGAAGGGGCAGAGCCGACCTAGGGGCAAGTTGGGCATCTTCCTCTCCCTACTGCCCTGCGGCTGCTGGGCCAAAGACGTCTTGGGCATCCAGCCCCTTACTGGTCCCTTCCCTCTGACGAGGCCCTCTGAGCTCCAGCACCTTGCAGTGTGGAGACAGCCCCTGCCAGCAACCTCCTCTCCAAGGAGGCCTCAACCGAGGCCTAGGCCCAGGGAAAGGCACCAGCGGGGATGAGCCAGTGGAGGCGCAAGGGCATGTCTGGACCCAGTCCCCGCAGCCTGCCCCTTGGTGGGGCAGTACCCCCGGAGGCCAGGAAGGTCTGGGCAATGCTGCGAGGGGCAGGGGCCCTGCTGGGTCGTGCCCCTGGCCTGTGGGGCGTCTGAGCACAACCGGCACTCTCCCGCTGGAAGACCTCCCCGTCTGCCTCCAAAGGCCGGTTTGCAAGCACTCCCGCCCGCTGTTCCTGCCAGGCAGGCACAATGCTCCCAAGCCCGGGAGAAAAGCGCTTCGGGGTGGTGCTCTCCTCGGGCCCTTGCCCCTGAGCCTGGGGGCCAGGGAGTTGGAACACACTCCCAGGCCAAGGCAGAACGACATGCACACGTCTGTTCCTGCCCCCTACACCGGCAGAGAGCTCGGGGGAGCCAGAGACTGCCAGGCTGCTACTGGGCTGGCTGCCTGTGTGGGACGGGGCAGAGCCGACCTAGGGGCAAGTTGGGCCTCTTGCTCTCCCTGCTGCCCTGAGGCTGCTGGGTCAAAGAGGTCTTAGGCATCCAGCCCTTTGCTGGTCCCTTCCCTCTGACGAGGCCCTCTGAGCTCCAGCACCTTGCAGTGTGGAGACAGCCCCTGCCAGCAACCTCCTCTCCATAGAGGCCTCAACCGAGGCCTACGCCCAGGGGAAAAGCACCAGCGGGGATGATCCTGGGGAGGCGCACGGACATGTCTGGACCCAGTCCCCGCAGCCTGCCCCTTGGTGGGGCAGTACCCCCGGAGGCCAGGAAGGTCTGGGCAAGGCTGGCCAGGGGCAGGGTCCCTGCTGGGTCCTGCCCCTGGCCTGTGAGGCCTCTGAGCACAACCGGCCCTCTCCCACTGGAAGACCTCCCCAGCTGCCTCCAAAGTCCTGTTTGAAAACACTCCCGCCCGCTGTTCACGCCAGGCTCGCACAATGCTCCCAAGCCCGGGAGAAAAGCGCTTCGGGGTGGTGCTCTCTCCGGGCCCTTGCCCCTGAGCCTGGGGGCCAGGCAGTGGGTCCACACTCCCAGACCAAGGCAGAACCACATGCACACGTCTGTTCCTGACCCCTGCACCGGCAGAGAGCTCGGGGGAGCCAGAGTCTGTCAGGCAGCTGCTGGGCTGGCCGCCTGTGTGGGAAGGGGCAGAGCCGACCTAGGGGCAAGTTGGGCCTCTTCCTCTCCCTGCTGCCCTGAGGCTGCTGGGCCAAAGAGGTCTTGGGCATCCAGCCCCTTGCTGGTCCCTTCCCTCTGACGAGGCCCTCTGAGCTCCAGCACCTTGCAGTGTGGAGACAGCCCCTGCCAGCAACCTCCTCTCCAAGGAGGCCTCAACCGAGGCCTACGCCCAGGGGAAAAGCACCAGCGGGGATGAGCCTGGGGAGGCGCCCGGGCATGTCTGGACCCAGTCCCCGCAGCCTGCCCCTTTGTGGGGCAGTACCCCTGGAGGCCAGGAAGGTCTGGGCAAGGCTGACCAGGGGCAGGGGACCTGCTGGGTCCTGCCCCTGGCCTGTGGGGCCTCTGAGCACAACCGGGCCTCTCCCACTGGAAGACCTCCCCGGCTGCCTCAAAAGGCCGTTTTGCACGCACTCCCGCCCACTCTTCCCACCAAGCGCGCACAATGCTCCCAAGCCCGGGAGAAAAGCGCTTCGGGGTGGTGCTCTCTCCGGGCCCTTGCCCCTGAGACTGGGGTCCAGGCAGGGGGTCCACACTCCCAGGCCAAGGCAGAACCACATGCACACGTCTGTTGCTGACCCCTGCACCGGCAGAGAGCTCGGGGGAGCCAGAGTCTGTCAGGCAGCTGCTGGGCTGGCCGCCTTTGTGGGAAGGGGCAGAGCCGACCTAGGGGCAAGTAGGGCCTCTTGCTCTCCCTGCTGCCCTGAGGCTGCTGGGCCAAAGAGGTCTTGGGCATCCAGCCCTTTGCTTGTCCCTTCCCTCTGACGAGGCCCTCTGAGCTCCAGCACCTTGCAGTGTGGAGACAGCCCCTGCCAGCAACCTCCTCTCCAAGGAGGCCTCAACCGAGACCTAGGACCAGGGGAAAGGCACCAGCGGGGATGAGCCTGGGGAGGCGCCCAGGCATGTCTGGACCCAGTCCCCGCAGCCTGCCCCTTGGTGGGGCAGTACCCACGGAGGCCAGGAAGGTCTGGGAAAGGCTGGCCAGGGGCAGGGGACCTGCTGGGTCCTGCCCCTGGCCTGTGGGGCCTCTGAGCACAACCGGCCCTCTCCCACTGGAAGACCTCCCCGGCTGCCTCCAAAGTCCTGTTTGCAAACACTCCCGCCCGCTGTTCACGCCAGGCTCGCACAATGCTCCCAAGCCCGGGAGAAAAGCGCTTCGGTGTGGTGCTCTCTCCGGGCCCTTGCCCCTGAGCCTGGGGGCAAGGCACCGGGAACACACTCCCAGGCCAAGGTAGAACCACATGCCCACGTCTGTTCCTGTCCCCTGCACCGGCAGAGAGCTTGGCGGAGCCAGAGTCTGTCAGGCAGCTGCTGGGTTGGCCGCCTGTGTGGGAAGGGGCAGAGCCGCCCTAGGGGCAAGTTGGGCCTCTTGCTCTCCCTGCTGCCCTGAGGCTGCTGGGCCAAAGACGTCTTGGGCATCCAGCCCCTTACTGGTCCCTTCCCTCTGACGAGGCCCTCTGAGCTCCAGCACCTTGCAGTGTGGAGACAGCCCCTGCCAGCAACCTCCTCTCCAAGGAGGCCTCAAGCGAGGCCTAGGCCCAGGGGAAAGGCACCAGCGGGGATGAGCCTGGGGAGGCGCCCGGGCATGTCTGGACCCAGGCCCCGCAGCCTGCCCCTTGGTGGGGCAGTACCCCCGGAGGCCAGGAAGGTCTGGGCAAGGCTGGCCAGGGGCAGGGACCCTGCTGCGTCCTGCCCCTGGCCTGTGGGGCCTCTGAGCACAACCGGCCCTCTCCCACTGGAAGACCTCCCCGGCTGCCTCCAAAGGCCGGTTTGCAAGCGCTACCGCCCACTGTTCCCAGCAGGCGTGCACAATGCTCCCAAGCCTGGGAGAAAAGCGCTTCAGGGTGGTGCTCTCTCCGGGCCCTTGCCCCTGAGCCTGGGGGCAAGGCAGGGTGTCCACACTCCCAGGATAAGGCAGAACCACATGCACACGTCTGATCTGCCCCCTGCACCGGCAGAGAGCTCGGGGGAGCCAGAGTCTGTCAGGCAGCTGCTGGGCTGGCCGCCTGTGTGGGAAGGGGCAGAGCCGACCTAGGGGCAAGTTGGGCCTCTTGCTCTCCCTGCTGCCCTGAGGCTGCTGGGCCAAAGAGGTCTTGGGCATCCAGCCCCTTGCTGGTCCCTTCCCTCTGACGAGGCCCTCTGAGCTCCAGCACCTTGCAGTGTGGAGACAGCCCCTGCCAGCAACCTCCTCTCCAAGGAGGCCTCAACCGAGGCCTAGGCCCAGGGGAAAGGCACCAGCGGGGATGAGCCTGGGGAGGCGCCCGGGCATGTCTGGACCCAGTCCCCGCAGCCTGCCCCTTGGTGGGGCAGTACCCCCGGAGGCCAGGAAGTTCTGGGAAAGGCTGCCAGGGGCAGGGACACTGCTGGGTCCTGCCCCTGGCCTGTGGGGCGTCTGAGCACAACCGGCACTCTCCCGCTGGAAGACCTCCCCGTCTGCCTCGAAAGGCCGGTTTGCAAGCACTCCCGCCCGCTGTTCCCGCCAGGCACGCACAATGCTCCCAAGCCCGGGAGAAAAGCGCTTCGGGGTGGTGCTCTCACCGGGCCCTTGCCCCTGAGCCTGGGGGCCAGGCAGGGGGAACACACTCCCAGGCCAAGGCAGAACGACATGCACACGTCTGTTCCTGCCCCCTACACCGGCAGAGAGCTCGGGGGAGCCAGAGACTGCCAGGCTGCTGCTGGGCTGGCCGCCTGTGTGGGACGGGGCAGAGCCGACCTAGGGGCAAGTTGGGCCTCTTGCTCTCCCTGCTGCCCTGAGGCTGCTGGGTCAAAGAGGTCTTGGGCATCCAGCCCTTTGCTGGTCCCTTCCCTCTGACGAGGCCCTCTGAGCTCCAGCACCTTGCAGTGTGGAGACAGCCCGTGCCAGCAACCTCCTCTCCAAGGAGGCCTCAACCGAGGCCTAGGCCCAGGGGAAAGGCACCAGCGGGGATGAGCCTGGGGAGGCGCCCGGGGATGTCTGGACCCAGTCCCCGCAGCCTGCCCCTTGGTGGGGCAGTACCCCCGGAGGCCAGGAAGGTCTGGGCAAGGCTGGCCAGGGGCAGGGGCCCTGCTGGGTCCTGCCCCTGGCCTGTGCGGCCTCTGAGCACAACCGGCCCTCTCCCACTGGAAGACCTCCCCGGCTGCCTCCAAAGTCCTGTTTGCAAACACTCCCGCCCGCTGTTCACGCCAGGCTCGCACAATGCTCCCAAGCCCGGGAGAAAAGCGCATTGGGGTGGTTCTCTCTCCGGGCCCTTGCCCCTGAGCCTGGGGGCAAGGCACGGGGAACACACTCCCTGGCCAAGGCAGAACCACATGCCCACGTCTGTTCCTGTCCCCTGCACCGGCAGAGAGCTTGGGGGAGCCAGAGTCTGGCAGGCAGCTGCTGGGTTGGCTGCCTGTGTGGGAAGGGGCAGAGCCGACCTAGGGGCAAGTTGGGCCTCTTGCTCTCCCTGCTGCCCTGAGGCTGCTGGGCCAAAGACGTCTTGGGCATCCAGCCCCTTACTGGTCCCTTCCCTCTGACGAGGCCCTCTGAGCTCCAGCACCTTGCAGTGTGGAGACAGCCCCTGCCAGCAACCTCCTCTCCAAGGAGGCCTCAACCGAGGCCTAGGCCCAGGGGAAAGGCACCAGCGGGGATGAGCCAGGGGAGGCACCCGAGCATGTCTGGACCCAGTCCCCGCAGCCTGCCCCTTGGTGGGGCAGTACCCCCGGAGGCCAGGAAGGTCTGGGCAAGGCTGGCCAGGGGCAGGGGCCCTGCTGCGTCCTGCCCCTGGCCTGTGGGGCCTCTGAGCACAACCGGCCCTCTCCCACTGGAAGACCTCCCCGGCTGCCTCCAAAGGCCGGTTTGCAAGCGCTCCCGCCCACTGTTCCCAGCAGGCGTGCACAATGCTCCCAAGCCCGGGAGAAAAGCGCTTCAGGGTGGTGCTCTCCTCGGGCCCTTGCCCCTGAGCCTGGGGTCAAGGCACGGTGTCCACACTCCCAGGCCAAGTCAGAACCACATGCCCACGTCTGTTCCTGCCCCCTGCACCGGCAGAGAGCTCGGGGGAGCCAGAGTCTGTCAGGCAGCTGCTGGGCTGGTCGCCTGTGTGGGAAGGGGCAGAGCCGACCTAGGGGCAAGTTGGGCCTCTTGCTCTCCCTGCTGCCCTGAGGCTGCTGGGCCAAAGAGGTCTTGGGCATCCATCCCGTTGCTGGTCCCTTCCCTCTGACGAGGCCCTCTGAGCTCCAGCACCTTGCAGTGTGGAGACAGCCCCTGCCAGCAACCTCCTCTCCAAGGAGGCCTCAACCGAGGCCTAGGCCCAGGGGAAAGGCACCAGCGGGGATGAGCCTGGGGAGGCGCCCGGGCATGTCTGGACCCTGTCCCCGCTGCCTACCCCTTGGTGGGGCTGTAACCCCGGAGGCAGGAAGGTCTGGGCAAGGCTGGCCAGGGGCAGGGGCCCTGCTGGGTCCTGCCCCTGGCCTGTGGGGCCTCTGAGCACAACCGGCCCTCTCCCACTGGAAGACCTCCCCGGCTGCCTCCAAAGGCCGGTTTGCAAGCACTCCCGCCCACTGTTCCCACCAAGCGTGCACAATTCTCCCAAGCCCGGGAGAAAAGCGCTTCGGGGTGCTGCTCTCTCCGGGCCCTTGCCCCAGAACCTGGGTGCCAGGCAGTTGGTCCACACTCGGAGACCAAGGCAGAACCACATGCACACGTCTGTTCCTGACCCCTGCACCGGCAGAGAGCTCGGGGGAGCCAGAGTCTGTCAGGCAGCTGCTGGGCTGGCCGCCTGTGTGGGAAGGGGCAGAGCCGACCTAGGGGCAAGTTGGGCCTCTTCCTCTCCCTGCTGCCCTGAGGCTGCTGGGCCAAAGAGGTCTTGGGCATCCAGCCCCTTGCTGGTCCCTTCCCTCTGATGAGGCCCTCTGAGCTCCAGCACCTTGCAGTGTGGAGACAGCCCCTGCCAGCAACCTCCTCTCCAAGGAGGCCTCAACCGAGGCCTAGGCCTAGGGGAAAGGCACCAGCGGGGATGAGCCTGGGGAGGCGCCCGGCCATGTCTGGACCCAGTCCCCGCAGCCTGCCCCTTGGTGGGGCAGTACCCCCGGAAGCCAGGAAGGTCTCGGCAAGGCTGCCAGGGGCAGGGACACTGCTGGGTCCTGCCCCTGGCCTGTTGGGCGTCTGAGCACAACCGACACTCTCCCGCTGGAAGACCTCCCCGTCTGCCTCCAAAAGACGGTTTGCAAGCACTCCCACCCGCTGTTCCCCCAGGCACGCACAATGCTCCCAAGCCCGGGAGAAAAGCGCTTCGGGGTGGTGCTCTCTCCGGGCCCTTGCCCCTGAGCCTGGGGCCAGGCAGGGGGAACACACTCCCAGGCCAATGGAGAACGACATGCACACGTCTGTTCCTGCCCCCTACACCGGCAGAGAGCTCGGGGGAGCCAGAGACTGCCAGGCTGCGGCTGGGCTGGCTGCCTGTGTGGGACGGGGCAGAGCCGACCTAGGGGCAAGTTGGGCCTCTTGCTCTCCCTGCTGCCCTGAGGCTGCTGGGTCAAAGAGGTCTTGGGCATCCAGCCCTTTGCTGGTGCCTTCCCTCTGACGAGGCCCTCTGAGCTCCAGCACCTTGCAGTGTGGAGACAGCCCCTGCCAGCAACCTCCTCTCCAAAGAGGCCTCAACCGAGGACTACACCCAGGGGAAAGGCACCAGCGGGGATGATCCTGGGGAGGCGCACGGACATGTCTGGACCCAGTCTCCGCAGCCTGCCCCTTGGTGGGGCAGTACCCCCGGAGGCCAGGAAGGTCTGGGCAAGTCTGGCCAGGGGCAGGGGCCCTGCTGGGTCCTGCCCCTGGCCTGTGGGGCCTCTGAGCACAACCGGCCCTCTCCCACTGGAAGACCTCCCCGGCTGCCTCCAAAGTCCTGTTTGCAAACACTCCCGCCCGCTGTTCACGTCAGGCTCGCACAATGCTCCCAAGCCCGGGAGAAAAGGACTTCGGAGTGGTGCTCTCTCCGGGCCCTTGCCCCTGAGCCTGGGGGCAAGGCAGGGGGAACACACTCCCAGGCCAAGGCAGAACCACATGCCCACGTCTGTTCCTGTCCCCTGCACCGGCAGAGAGCTTGGGGGAGCCAGAGTCTGTCAGGCAGGTGCTGGGTTGGCCGCCTCTGTGGGAAGGGGCAGAGCCGACCTAGGGGCAAGTTGGGCCTCTTGCTCTCCCTGCTGCCCTGAGGCTGCTGGGCCAAAGACGTCTTGGGCATCCAGCCCCTCGCTGGTCCCTTCACTCTGACGAGGCCCTCTGAGCTCCAGCACCTTGCAGTGTGGAGACAGCCCCTGCCAGCAACCTCCTCTCCAAGGAGGCCTCAACCGAGGCCTAGGCCCAGGGGAAAGGCACCAGAGGGGATGAGCCAGGGGAGGCGCCCGAGCATGTCTGGACCCAGTTCCCGCAGCCTGCCCCTTGGTGGGGCAGTACCCCCGGAGGCCAGGAAGGGCTGGGCAAGGCTGGCCAGGGGCAGGGGCCCTGCTGGGTCCTGCCCCTGGCCTGTGGGGCCTCTGAGCACAACCGGCCCTCTCCCACTGATAGACCTCCCCGGCTGCCTCCAAAGGCTGGTTTGCAAGCACTCAATCCCGCTGTTCACGCCAGCTGCGGACAATGCTCCCAAGCCCGGGAGAAAAGCATTTTGGGGTGGTGCTCACTCCGGGCTTTGGAAGACCTCCCCGGCTGCCTCCAAGGCCGGTTTGCAAGCACTTCTGCCTGCTGTTCCCGCCACCCGCGCACAATGCTCCCAAGCCCGGGAGAAAAGCGTTTCGGGGTGGTGTTCTCTCTGGACCCAAGAAAGACCTCCTGGGCTGCCCCCAAATGCCGGTTTGCAAGCACTCCCACTCACTGTTCCCGCCATCCGTGCAAATGCTCCAAGCCCAGGAGAAAAGCCCTTCAGGGTGGTGCTCTCTCCCGGCCCTTGGAAGACCTCCCCGGCTGCCTCCAAAGGCTGGATTTCAAGTACTCCCTCCCGCTGTCCCGCCAGCCGCACACAATGCTCCCAATCACGGGAGAAAAGCGCTTCGGGGTGGTGCTCTCTACGGGCCCTTGGAAGACCTCCCCGTTTGTCTCCAAAGGCCGGTTTGCAAGCACTCATGCCCGCTGTTCCCGCCAGCCGCGCACAATCCTCCAAAACCCCGGAGAAAAGCGCTTCGGGGTGGTGTTCTCTCCGTGCCCATGGAAGACCTCCCGGGGTGCCCCCAAAGGCCGGTTTGGAAGCACTCCCACTCGCTGTTCCCGCCATCCGCGCACAATGCTCCCAAGCCCGGGGGAAAAGCATTTTGGGGTGGTGCTCACACCGGGCCCTGGAAGACCTCCCCGGCTGCCTCCAAAGGACGGTTTTCAAGCACTCCTGCCTGCTGTTCCCGCCACCCGCGCAAAATGCTCCCAAGCCCGGGAGAAAAGCGCTTCGGGGTGGTGCTCTCTACAGGCCCTTGGAAGACCTCCCCGGCTGCCTCCAAAGGCCGGTTTGCAAGGACTCCTTCCTGCTGTTCCCGCCAGCCACGCACAATGCTCCCAAGCCCGGGAGAAAAGCATTTTGGGGTGGTGCTCACACCGGGCCCTGGAAGTCCTCCCCGGCTGCCTCCAAAGGACGGTTTTCAAGCACTCCTGCCTGCTGTTCCCGCCACCCGCGCAGAATGCTCCCAAGCGCGGGAGAAAAGCGCTTCGGGGTGGTGCTCTCTACAGGCCCTTGGAAGACCTCCCCGGCTGCCTCCAAAGGCCGGTTTGCAAGGACTCCTTCCTGCTGTTCCCGCCAGCCACGCACAATGCTCCCAAGCCCGGGAGAAAAGCATTTTGGGGTGGTGCTCACTCCGGGCCCTTGGAAGACCTCCCCGGCTGCCTCCAATGGCCAGTTTGCAAGCACTCATGTCCGCTGTTCCCACCAGCCGCGCACAATGCTCCCAAGCCCGGGAGAAAAGCTTTTTGGGGTGGTGCTCACTCCGGGCCCTGGAAGACCTCCCCGGCTGCCTCCAAAGGCCAGTTTTCAAGCACTCCTGCCTGCTGTTCCCGCCACCTGCGCACAATGCTCCCAAGCCCGGGAGAAAAGCGCTTCGGGGTGGTACTCTCTACAGGCCCTTGGAAGACCTCCCCGGCTGCCTCCAAAGGCCGGTTTGCAAGGACTCCTTCCTGCTGTTCCCGCCAGCCACGCACAATGCTCCCAAGCCCGTGAGAGAAGCATTTTGGGGTGGTGCTCTCTACAGGCCCTTGGAAGACCTCCCCGGCTGCCTCCAGTGGCCAGTTTGCAAGCACTCATGCCCGCTGTTCCCACCAGCCGCGCACAATGCTCCCAAGCCCGGGAGAAAAGCTTTTTGGGGTGGTGCTCACACCGGGCCCTGGAAGACCTCCCCGGCTGCCTGCAAAGGCCGGTTTTCAAGCACTCCTGCCTGCTGTTCCTGCCACCCGCGCACAATACTCCCAAGCCCGGGAGAAAAGCGCTTCGGGGTGGTGCTCTCTACAGGCCCTTGGAAGACCTCCCCCGCTGCCTCCAAAGGCCGGTTTGCAAGGACTCCTTCCTGCTGTTCCCGCCAGCCACGCACAATGCTCCCAAGCCCGGGAGAAAAGTGCTTCGGGGTGGTGATCTCTCCGGGCCCTTGGAAGTCGTCCCCGGCTGCCTCCAAAGGCCGGTTTGCAAGCACTCATGCCCGTTGTTCCCACCAGCCGCGCACAATGCTCCCAAGCCCGGGAGAAAAGCATTTTGGGGTGGTGCTCACTCCGGGCCCTTGGAAGACCTCCCCGGCTGCCTCCAAAGGCTAGTTTGCAAGCAGTCCTGCCTGCTGTTCCCGCCAGCCGCGCACAATGCTCCCAAGCCCGGGAGAAAAGGGCTTCGGGGTGGTGCTCTCTCCGGGCCCTTGGAAGACGTCCCCGCCTGCCTCCAAAGGCCGGTTTGCAAGCACTCATGCCCGTTGTTCCCACCAGCCGCGCACAATGCTCCCAAGCCCGGGAGAAAAGCATTTTGGGGTGGTGCTCACTACGGGCCCTTGGAAGACCTCCCCGGCTGCCTCCAAAGGCCAGTTTGCAAGCAGTCCTGCCTGCTGTTCCCGCCAGCCGCGCACAATGTTCCCAAGCCCGGGAGAAAAGCTCTTCGGGGTGGTGCTCTCTCCGGGCACTTTCAAGACCTCCCCGGCTGCCTCCAAAGGCCGGTTTGTAAGTACTCATTCCCGCTGCTTCCGCCAGCCACGCACAATGCTCCCAAGCCCGGGAGAAAAGCATTTTGGGGTGGTGCTCTCTCCGGGCCCTTGGAAGACCTCCCGGGCTGCCTCCAAAGGCCGGTTTGCAAGCATTCATGTCCGTTGTTCCCGACAGCCGCGCACAATGCTCCCAAGCCCGAGAGAAAAGCATTTTGGGGTGGTGATCAGTCCGGCCCTTGGAAGACCTCCCCGGCTGCCTCCAAAGGACAGTTTGCAAGCACTCCCGCCCGCTGTTCACGCCAGGCTCGCACAATGCTCCCAAGCCCGGGAGAAAAGCGCTTCGGGGTGGTGCTCTCTCCGGGCCCTTGCCCCTGAGCCTGGGGGCCAGGCAGTGGGTCCACACTCCCAGACCAAGGCAGAACCACATGCACACGTCTCTTCCTGACCCCTGCACCGGCAGAGAGCTCGGGGGAGCCAGAGTCTGTCAGGCAGGTGCTGGGCTGGCCGCCTGTGTGGGAAGGGGCAGAGCCGACCTAGGGGCAAGTTGGGCCTCTTGCTCTCCCTGCTGCCCTGAGGCTGCTGGGCCAAAGAGGTCTTGGGCATCCAGCCCCTTGCTGGTCCCTTCCCTCTGACGAGGCCCTCTGAGCTCCAGCACCTTGCAGTGTGGAGACAGCCCCTGCCAGCAACATCCTCTCCAAGGAGGCCTCAACCGAGGCCTAGGCCCAGGGGAAAGGCACCAGCGGGGATGAGCCTGGGGAGGCGCCCGGGCATGTCTGGACCCAGTCCCCACAGCCTGCCCCTGGTGGGGCAGTACCCCCGGAGGCCAGGAAGATCTGGGCAAGGCTGGCCAGGGGCAGGGGCCCTGCTGGGTCCTCCCCATGGCCTGTGGGGCCTCTGAGCACAACCGGCCCTCTCCCACTGGAAGACCTCCCCGGCTGCCTCCAAAGGCCGGTTTGCAAGCACTCCCGCCCACTGTTCCCGCCAGGCGCGCACAATGCTCCCAAGCCCGGGAGAAAAGCGCTTCGGGTGGTGCTCTCTCCGGGCCCTTGCCCCTGAGCCTGTGGGCAAGGCAGGGGGATCACACTCCCAGACCAAGGCAGAAACACATGCACACGTCTGTTCCTGTCCCCTGCACCGGCAGAGAGCTCGGGGGAGCCAGAGTCTCTCAGGCAGGTGCTGGGCTGGCCGCCTGTGTGGGAAGGGGCAGAGCCGACCTAGGGGCAAGTTGGGCCTCTTGCTCTCCCTGCTGCCCTGAGGCTGCAGGGCCAAAGACGTCTTGGGCATCCAGCCCCTTACTGGTCCCTTCCCTCTGACGAGGCCCTCTGAGCTCCAGCACCTTGCAGTGTGGAGACAGCCCCTGCCAGCAATCTCCTCTCCAAGGAGGCCTCAACCGAGGCCTAGGCCCAGGGGAAAGGCACCAGCGGGGTTGAGCCAGGGGAGGCGCCCGGGCATGTCTGGACCCTGTCCCCGCAGCCTGCCCCTTGGTGGGGCAGTAACCCCGGAGGCCAGGAAGGTCTGGGCAAGGCTGGCCAGGGCCAGGGGCCCTGCTGGGTCCTGCCCCTGGCCTGTGGGGCCTCTGAGCACAACCGGCCCTCTCCCACTGGAAGACCTCCCCGGCTGCCTCCAAAGGCCGCTTTGCAAGCA
Organism: Dama dama; assembly: GCF_033118175.1. Taxonomy (NCBI): domain Eukaryota; kingdom Metazoa; phylum Chordata; class Mammalia; order Artiodactyla; family Cervidae; genus Dama; species Dama dama. The sequence continues at coordinate 1,052,624 of NW_026870977.1, forward strand.
CTCCCGCCCACTGTTCCCGCCAGGCGCGCACAATGCTCCCAAGCCCGGGAGAAAAGCGCTTCGGGGTGGTGGTCTCTCCGGGCCCTTGCCCCTGAGCCTGGGGGCCAGGCAGGGGGTCCACAGTCCCAGGCCAAGGCACAACAACATGCACACGTCTGTTCCTGCCCCCTCCACCGGCAGAGAGCTGGGGGGAGCCAGAGTCTGTCAGGCAGCTGCTGGGCTGGCCGCCTGTGTGGGAAGGGGCAGAGCCGACCTAGGGGCAAGTTGGGCCTCTTCCTCTCCCTGCTGCCCTGAGGCTGCTGTGCCAAAGAGGTCTTGGGCATCCAGCCCCTTGCTGGTCCCTTCCCTCTGACGAGGCCCTCTGAGCTCCAGCACCTTGCAGTGTGGAGACAGACCCTGTCAGCAACCTCCTCTCCAAGGAGGCCTCAACCGAGGCCTAGGCCCAGGGGAAAGGCACCAGCGGGGATGAGCCAGTGGAGGCGCACGTGCATATCAGGACCCAGTCCCCGCAGCCTGCCCCTTGGTGGGGCAGTACCCCCGGAGGCCAGGAAGGTCTGGGCAAGGCTGGCCAGGGGCAGGGTCCCTGCTGGGTCCTGCCCCTGGCCTGTGGGGCCTCTGAGCACAACCGGCCCTCTCCCACTGGAAGACCTCCCCGGCTGCCTTCAAAGGCGGGTTTGCCAACACTCCCGCCCGCTGTTCCCGCCAGGCACGCACAACGCTCCCAAGGCCAGGAGAAAAGCGCTTCGGGGTGTTGCTCTCTCCGGGCCCTTGCCCCTGAGCCTGGGGTCCAGGCAGTGGGTCCACACTCCCAGACCAAGGCAGAACCACATGCACACGTCTGTTCCTGACCCCTGAACCGGCAGAGAGCTCGGGGGAGCCAGAGTCTATCAGGCAGCTGCTGGGTTGGCTGCCTGTGTGGGAAGGGGCAGAGCCGACCTAGGGGCAAGTTGGGCCTCTTGCTCTCCCTGCTGCCCTGAGGCTGCTGGGCCAAAGAGGTCTTGGGCATCCAGCCCCTTGCTGGTCCCTTCCCTCTGACGAGGCCCTCTGAGCTCCAGCACCTTGCAGTGTGGAGACAGCCCCTGCCAGCAACCTCCTCTCCAAGGAGGCATCAACCGAGGCCTATGCCCAGGGGAAAGGCACCAGCGGGGATGAGCCTGGGGAGGCGCCCGGGCATGTCTGGACCCAGTCCCCGCAGCCTGCCCCTTGGTGGGGCAGTACCCCCGGAGGCCAGGAAGGTCTGGGCAAGGCTGGCCAGGGGCAGGGGACCTGCTGGGTCCTGCCCCTGGCCTGTGAGGCCTCTGAGCACAACCGGCCCTCTCCCACTGGAAGACCTCCACGGCTGCCTCCAAAGTCCTGTTTGCAAACACTCCCGCCCGCTGTTCACGCCAGGCTCGCACAATGCTCCCAAGCCCGGGAGAAAAGCGCTTCGGGGTGGTGCTCTCTCCGGGCCCTTGCCCCTAAGCCTGCGGGCCAGGCAGGGGGAACACACTCCCAGGCCAAGACAGAATGACATGAACACGTCTGTTCCTGCCCCCTACACCGGCAGAGAGCTCGGGGGAGCCAGAGTCTCTCAGGCAGGTGCTGGGCTGGCCGCCTGTGTGGGAAGGGGCAGAGCCGACCTAGGGGCAAGTTGGGCCTCTTGCTCTCCCTGTTGCCCTGAGGCTGCTGGGCCAAAGACGTCTTGGGCATCCAGCCCTTTGCTGGTCCCTTCCCTCTGACGGGGCCCTCTGAGCTCCAGCACCTTGCAGTGTGGAGACAGCACCTGCCAGCAATCTCCTCTCCAAGGAGGCCTCAACCGAGGCCTAGGCCCAGGGGAAAGGCACCAGCGGGGATGAGCCTGGGGAGGCTCCCGGGCATCTCTGGACCCAGTCCCCGCAGCCTGCCCCTTGGTGGGGCAGTACCCCTGGAGGCCAGGAAGGTCTGGGCAAGGCTGACCAGGGGCAGGGGACCTGCTGGGTCCTGCCGCTGGCCTGTGGGGCCTCTGAGCACAACCGGCCCTCTCCCACTGGAAGACCTCCCCGGCTGCCTCGAAAGGCCGGTTTGCAAGCACTCCCGCACGCTGTTCCCGCCAGGCACGCACAATGCTCCCAAGCCCGGGAGAAAAGCGCTTCGGGGTGGAGCTCTCACCGGGCCCTTGCCCCTGAGCCTGGGGGCCAGGCAGGGGGAACACACTCCCAGGCCAAGGCAGAACGACATGCACAGGTCTGTTCCTGCCCCCTACACCGGCAGAGAGCTCGGGGGAGCCAGAGACTGCCAGGCTGCTGCTGGGCTGGCCGCCTGTGTGGGACGGGGCAGAGCCGACCTAGGGGCAAGTTGGGCCTCTTGCTCTCCCTGCTGCCCTGAGGCTGCTGGGTCAAAGAGGTCTTGGGCATCCAGCCCTTTGCTGGTCCCTTCCCTCTGACGAGGCCCTCTGATCTCCAGCACCTTGCAGTGTGGAGACAGCCCCTGCCAGCAACCTCCTCTCCAAGGAGGCCTCAACCGAGGCCTAGGCCCAGGGGAAAGGCACCAGCGGGGATGAGACTGGGGAGGCGCCCGGGCATGTCTGGACCCAGTCCCCGCAGCCTGCCCCTTGGTGGGGCAGTACCCCCGGAGGCCAGGAAGGTCTGGGCAAGGCTGGCCAGGGTCAGGGGCCCTGCTGGGTCCTGCCCCTGGCCTGTGGGGCCTCTGAGCACAACCGGCCCTCTCCCACTGGAAGACCTCCCCGGCTGCATCCAAAGTCCTGTTTGCAAACACTCCCGCCCGCTGTTCACGCCAGGCTCGCACAATGTTCCCAAGCCCGGGAGAAAAGCACATTGGGGTGGTTCTCTCTCCGGGCCCTTGCCCCTGAGCCTGGGGGCAAGGCACGGGGAACACACTCCCTGGCCAAGGCAGAACCACATGCCCACGTCTGTTCCTGTCCCCTGCACCGGCAGAGAGCTCGGGGGAGCCAGAGTCTCTCAGGCAGGTGCTGGGCTGGCCGCCTGTATGGGAAGGGGCAGAGCCGACCTAGGGGCAAGTTGGGCCTCTTGCTCTCCCTGTTGCCCTGAGGCTGCTGGGCCAAAGACGTCTTGGGCATCCAGCCCTTTGCTGGTCCCTTCCCTCTGACGAGGCCCTCTGAGCTCCAGCACCTTGCAGTGTGGAGACAGCACCTGCCAGCAATCTCCTCTCCAAGGAGGCCTCAACCGAGGCCTAGGCCCAGGGGAAAGGCACCAGCGGGGATGAGCCTGGGGAGGCGCCCGGGCATGTCTGGACCCAGTCCCCGCAGCCTGCCCCTTGGTGGGGCAGTACCCCTGGAGGCCAGTAAGGTCTGGGCAAGTCTGACCAGGGGCAGGGGACCTGCTGCGTCCTGCCCCTGGCCTGTGGGGCCTCTGAGCACAACCGGCCCTCTCCCACTGGAAGACCTCCCCGGCTGCCTCCAAAGGCCGTTTTGCACGCACTCCCGCCCACTGTTCCCACCACGCGCGCACAATGCTCCCAAGCCCGGGAGAAAAGCGCTTCGGGGTGGTGCTCTCTCCGGGCCCTTGCCCCTGAGCCTGGGGGCCAGGCAGGGGGTCCAGAGTCCCAGGCCAAGGCAGAACCACATGCACACGTCTGTTCCTGACCCCTGCACCGGCAGAGAGCTCGGGGGAGCCAGAGTCTGTCAGGCAGCTGCTGGGCTGGCCGCCTTTGTGGGAAGGGGCAGAGCCGACCTAGGGGCAAGTTGGGCCTCTTGCTCTCCCTGCTGCCCTGAGGCTGCTGGGCCAAAGAGGTCTTGGGCATCCAGCCCTTTGCTTGTCCCTTCACTCTGACGAGGCCCTCTGAGCTCCAGCACCTTGCAGTGTGGAGACAGCCCCTGCCAGCAACCTCCTCTCCAAGGAGGCCTCAACCGAGGCCTAGGCCCAGGGGAAAGGCACCAGCGGGGTTGAGCCAGGGGAGGCGCCCGGGCATGTCTGGACCCTGTCCCCGCAGCCTGCCCCTTGGTGGGGCAGTAGCCCCGGAGGCCAGGAAGGTCTGGGCAAGGCTGGCCAGGGGCAGGGGCCCTGCTGGGTCATGCACCTGGCCTGTGGGGCCTCTGAGCACAACCGGCCCTCTCCCACTGGAAGACCTCCCCGGCTGCCTCCAAAGGCCGGTTTGCAAGCACTCCCGCCCACTGTTCCCGCCAGGCGCGCACAATGCTCCCAAGCCCGGGAGAAAAGCGCTTCGGGGTGGTGGTCTCTCCGGGCCCTTGCCCCTGAGCCTGGGGGCCAGGCAGGGGGTCCACAATCCCAGGCCAAGGCACAACAACATGCACACGTCTGTTCCTGCCCCCTCCACCGGCAGAGAGCTGGGGGGAGCCAGAGTCTGTCAGGCAGCTGCTGGGCTGGCCGCCTGTGTGGGAAGGGGCAGAGCCGACCTAGGGGCAAGTTGGGCCTCTTCCTCTCCCTGCTGCCCTGAGGCTGCTGTGCCAAAGAGGTCTTGGGCATCCAGCCCCTTGCTGGTCCCTTCCCTCTGACGAGGCCCTCTGAGCTCCAGCACCTTGCAGTGTGGAGACAGCCCCTGCCAGCAACCTCCTCTCCAAGGAGGCCTCAACCGAGGCCTAGGCCCAGGGGAAAGGCACCAGCGGGGATGAGCCAGTGGAGGCACACGGGCATATCAGGACCCAGTCCCCGCAGCCTGCCCCTTGGTGGGGCAGTACCCCCGGAGGCCAGGAAGGTCTGGGCAAGGCTGGCCAGGGGCAGGGTCCCTGCTGGGTCCTGCCCCTGGCCTGTGGGGCCTCTGAGCACAACCGGCCCTCTCCCACTGGAAGACCTCCCCGGCTGCCTTCAAAGGCGGGTTTGCCAACACTCCCGCCCGCTGTTCCCGCCAGGCACGCACAACGCTCCCAAGGCCAGGAGAAAAGCGCTTCGGGGTGTTGCTCTCTCCGGGCCCTTGCCCCTGAGCCTGGGGTCCAGGCAGTGGGTCCACACTCCCAGACCAAGGCAGAACCACATGCACACGTCTGTTCCTGACCCCTGAACCGGCAGAGAGCTCGGGGGAGCCAGAGTCTATCAGGCAGCTGCTGGGATGGCTGCCTGTGTGGGAAGGGGCAGAGCCGACCTAGGGGCAAGTTGGGCCTCTTGCTCTCCCTGCTGCCCTGAGGCTGCTGGGCCAAAGAGGTCTTGGGCATCCAGCCCCTTGCTGGTCCCTTCCCTCTGACGAGGCCCTCTGAGCTCCAGCACCTTGCAGTGTGGAGACAGCCCCTGCCAGCAACCTCCTCTCCAAGGAGGCATCAACCGAGGCCTATGCCCAGGGGAAAGGCACCAGCGGGGATGAGCCTGGGGAGGCGCCCGGGCATGTCTGGACCCAGTCCCCGCAGCCTGCCCCTTGGTGGGGCAGTACCCCCGGAGGCCAGGAAGGTCTGGGCAAGGCTGGCCAGGGGCAGGGGACCTGCTGGGTCCTGCCCCTGGCCTGTGAGGCCTCTGAGCACAACCGGCCCTCTCCCACTGGAAGACCTCCACGGCTGCCTCCAAAGTCCTGTTTGCAAACACTCCCGCCCGCTGTTCACGCCAGGCTCGCACAATGCTCCCAAGCCCGGGAGAAAAGCGCTTCGGGGTGGTGCTCTCTCCGGGCCCTTGCCCCTAAGCCTGCGGGCCAGGCAGGGGGAACACACTCCCAGGCCAAGACAGAACGACATGAACACGTCTGTTCCTGCCCCCTACACCGGCAGAGAGCTCGGGGGAGCCAGAGTCTCTCAGGCAGGTGCTGGGCTGGCCGCCTGTGTGGGAAGGGGCAGAGCCGACCTAGGGGCAAGTTGGGCCTCTTGCTCTCCCTGTTGCCCTGAGGCTGCTGGGCCAAAGACGTCTTGGGCATCCAGCCCTTTGCTGGTCCCTTCCCTCTGACGAGGCCCTCTGAGCTCCAGCACCTTGCAGTGTGGAGACAGCACCTGCCAGCAATCTCCTCTCCAAGGAGGCCTCAACCGAGGCCTAGGCCCAGGGGAAAGGCACCAGCGGGGATGAGCCTGGGGAGGCTCCCGGGCATGTCTGGACCCAGTCCCCGCAGCCTGCCCCTTGGTGGGGCAGTACCCCTGGAGGCCAGGAAGGTCTGGGCAAGGCTGACCAGGGGCAGGGGACCTGCTGGGTCCTGCCCCTGGCCTGTGGGGCCTCTGAGCACAACCGGCCCTCTCCCACTGGAAGACCTCCCCGGCTGCCTCCAAAGGCCGTTTTGCACGCACTCCCGCCCACTGTTCCCACCAAGCGCGCACAATGCTCCCAAGCCCGGGAGAAAAGCGCTTCGGGGTGGTGCTCTCTCCGGGCCCTTTCCCCTGAGCCTGGGGGCCAGGCAGGGGGTCCACAGTCCCAGGCCAAGGCAGAACCACATGCACACGTCTGTTCCTGACCCCTGCACCGGCAGAGAGCTCGGGGTAGCCAGAGTCTGTCAGGCAGCTGCTGGGCTGGCCGCCTTTGTGGGAAGGGGCAGAGCCGACCTAGGGGCAAGTTGGGCCTCTTGCTCTCCCTGCTGCCCTGAGGCTGCTGGGCCAAAGAGGTCTTGGGCATCCAGCCCTTTGCTGGTCCCTTCCCTCTGACGAGGCCCTCTGAGCTCCAGCACCTTGCAGTGTGGAGACAGCACCTGCCAGCAATCTCCTCTCCAAGGAGGCCTCAACCGAGGCCTAGGCCCAGGGGAAAGGCACCAGCGGGGATGAGCCTGGGGAGGCTCCCGGGCATGTCTGGACCCAGTCCCCGCAGCCTGCCCCTTGGTGGGGCAGTACCCCTGGAGGCCAGGAAGGTCTGGGCAAGGCTGACCAGGGGCAGGGGACCTGCTGGGTCCTGCCCCTGGCCTGTGGGGCCTCTGAGCACAACCGGCCCTCTCCCACTGGAAGACCTCCCCGGCTGCCTCCAAAGGCCGTTTTGCACGCACTCCCGCCCACTGTTCCCACCAAGCGCGCACAATGCTCCCAAGCCCGGGAGAAAAGCGCTTCGGGGTGGTGCTCTCTCCGGGCCCTTTCCCCTGAGCCTGGGGGCCAGGCAGGGGGTCCACAGTCCCAGGCCAAGGCAGAACCACATGCACACGTCTGTTCCTGACCCCTGCACCGGCAGAGAGCTCGGGGGAGCCAGAGTCTGTCAGGCAGCTGCTGGGCTGGCCGCCTTTGTGGGAAGGGGCAGAGCCGACCTAGGGGCAAGTTGGGCCTCTTGCTCTCCCTGCTGCCCTGAGGCTGCTGGGCCAAAGAGGTCTTGGGCATCCAGCCCTTTGCTTGTCCCTTCACTCTGACGAGGCCCTCTGAGCTCCAGCACCTTGCAGTGTGGAGACAGCCCCTGCCAGCAACCTCCTCTCCAAGGAGGCCTCAACCGAGACCTAGGACCAGGGGAAAGGCACCAGCGGGGATGAGCCTGGGGAGGCGCCCGTGCATGTCTGGACCCAGTCCCCGCAGCCTGCCCCTTGGTGGGGCAGTACCCCCGGAGGCCAGGAAGGTCTGGGAAAGACTGGCCAGGGGCAGGGGACCTGCTGGGTCCTGCCCCTGGCCTGTGGGGCCTCTGAGCACAACCGGCCCTCTCCCACTGGAAGACCTCCCCGGCTGCCTCCAAAGTCCTGTTTGCCAACACTCACACCCGCTGTTCACGCCAGACTTGCACAATGCTCCCAAGCCCGGGAGAAAAGCGCTTCGGGGTGGTGCTCTCTCTGGGCCCTTGCCCCTGAGCCTGGGGGCAAGGCAGGGTGTCCACACTCCCAGGCCAAGGCAGAACCACATGCACACGTCTGATCTGCCCCCTGCACCGGCAGAGAGCTCGGGGGAGCCAGAGTCTATCAGGCAGCTGCTGGGTTGGCTGCCTGTGTGGGAAGGGGCAGAGCCGACCTAGGGGCAAGTTGGGCCTCTTGCTCTCCCTGCTGCCCTGAGGCTGCTGGGCCAAAGAGGTCTTGGGCATCCAGCCCCTTGCTGGTCCCTTCCCTCTGACGAGGCCCTCTGAGCTCCAGCACCTTGCAGTGTGGAGACAGCCCCTGCCAGCAACCTCCTCTCCAAGGAGGCATCAACCGAGGCCTATGCCCAGGGGAAAGGCACCAGCGGGGATGAGCCTGGGGAGGCGCCCGGGCATGTCTGGACCCAGTCCCCGCAGCCTGCCCCTTGGTGGGGCAGTACCCCCGGAGGCCAGGAAGGTCTGGGCAAGGCTGGCCAGGGGCAGGGGACCTGCTGGGTCCTGCCCCTGGCCTGTGAGGCCTCTGAGCACAACCGGCCCTCTCCCACTGGAAGACCTCCACGGCTGCCTCCAAAGTCCTGTTTGCAAACACTCCCGCCCGCTGTTCACGCCAGGCTCGCACAATGCTCCCAAGCCCGGGAGAAAAGCGCTTCGGGGTGGTGCTCTCTCCGGGCCCTTGCCCCTAAGCCTGCGGGCCAGGCAGGGGGAACACACTCCCAGGCCAAGACAGAACGACATGAACACGTCTGTTCCTGCCCCCTACACCGGCAGAGAGCTCGGGGGAGCCAGAGTCTCTCAGGCAGGTGCTGGGCTGGCCGCCTGTGTGGGAAGGGGCAGAGCCGACCTAGGGGCAAGTTGGGCCTCTTGCTCTCCCTGTTGCCCTGAGGCTGCTGGGCCAAAGACGTCTTGGGCATCCAGCCCTTTGCTGGTCCCTTCCCTCTGACGAGGCCCTCTGAGCTCCAGCACCTTGCAGTGTGGAGACAGCACCTGCCAGCAATCTCCTCTCCAAGGAGGCCTCAACCGAGGCCTAGGCCCAGGGGAAAGGCACCAGCGGGGATGAGCCTGGGGAGGCGCCCGGGCATGTGTGGACCCAGTCCCCGCAGCCTGCCCCTTGGTGGGGCAGTACCCCTGGAGGCCAGTAAGGTCTGGGCAAGTCTGACCAGGGGCAGGGGACCTGCTGGGTCCTGCCCCTGGCCTGTGGGGCCTCTGAGCACAACCGGCCCTCTCCCACTGGAAGACCTCCCCGGCTGCCTCCAAAGGCCGTTTTGCACGCACTCCCGCCCACTGTTCCCACCACGCGCGCACAATGCTCCCAAGCCCGGGAGAAAAGCGCTTCGGGGTGGTGCTCTCTCCGGGCCCTTGCCCCTGAGCCTGGGGGCCAGGCAGGGGGTCCAGAGTCCCAGGCCAAGGCAGAACCACATGCACACGTCTGTTCCTGACCCCTGCACCGGCAGAGAGCTCGGGGGAGCCAGAGTCTGTCAGGCAGCTGCTGGGCTGGCCGCCTTTGTGGGAAGGGGCAGAGCCGACCTAGGGGCAAGTTGGGCCTCTTGCTCTCCCTGCTGCCCTGAGGCTGCTGGGCCAAAGAGGTCTTGGGCATCCAGCCCTTTGCTTGTCCCTTCACTCTGACGAGGCCCTCTGAGCTCCAGCACCTTGCAGTGTGGAGACAGCCCCTGCCAGCAACCTCCTCTCCAAGGAGGCCTCAACCGAGGCATAGGCCCAGGGGAAAGGCACCAGCGGGGTTGAGCCAGGGGAGGCGCCCGGGCATGTCTGGACCCTGTCCCCGCAGCCTGCCCCTTGGTGGGGCAGTAGCCCCGGAGGCCAGCAAGGTCTGGGCAAGGCTGGCCAGGGGCAGGGGCCCTGCTGGGTCATGCCCCTGGCCTGTGGGGCCTCTGAGCACAACCGGCCCTCTCCCACTGGAAGACCTCCCCGGCTGCCTCCAAAGGCCGGTTTGCAAGCACTCCCGCCGACTGTTCCCGCCAGGCGCGCACAATGCTCCCAAGCCCGGGAGAAAAGCGCTTCGGGGTGGTGGTCTCTCCGGGCCCTTGCCCCTGAGCCTGGGGGCCAGGCAGGGGGTCCACAGTCCCAGGCCAAGGCACAACAACATGCACACGTCTGTTCCTGCCCCCTCCACCGGCAGAGAGCTGGGGGGAGCCAGAGTCTGTCAGGCAGCTGCTGGGCTGGCCACCTGTGTGGGAAGGGGCAGAGCCGACCTAGGGGCAAGTTGGGCCTCTTCCTCTCCCTGCTGCCCTGAGGCTGCTGTGCCAAAGAGGTCTTGGGCATCCAGCCCCTTGCTGGTCCCTTCCCTCTGACGAGGCCCTCTGAGCTCCAGCACCTTGCAGTGTGGAGACAGCCCCTGCCAGCAACCTCCTCTCCAAGGAGGCCTCAACCGAGGCCTAGGCCCAGGGGAAAGGCACCAGCGGGGATGAGCCAGTGGAGGCACACGGGCATATCAGGACCCAGTCCCCGCAGCCTGCCCCTTGGTGGGGCAGTACCCCCGGAGGCCAGGAAGGTCTGGGCAAGGCTGGCCAGGGGCAGGGTCCCTGCTGGGTCCTACCCCTGGCCTGTGGGGCCTCTGAGCACAACCGGCCCTCTCCCACTGGAAGACCTCCCCGGCTGCCTCCAAAGTCCTGTTTGCCAACACTCCCACCCGCTGTTTCCGCCAGGCACGCACAACGCTCCCAAGGCCAGGAGAAAAGCGCTTCGGGGTGTTGCTCTCTCCGGGCCCTTGCCCCTGAGCCTGGGGTCCAGGCAGTGGGTCCACACTCCCAGACCAAGGCAGAACCACATGCACACGTCTGTTCCTGACCCCTGAACCGGCAGAGAGCTCGGGGGAGCCAGAGTCTATCAGGCAGCTGCTGGGTTGGCTGCCTGTGTGGGAAGGGGCAGAGCCGACCTAGGGGCAAGTTGGGCCTCTTGCTCTCCCTGCTGCCCTGAGGCTGCTGGGCCAAAGAGGTCTTGGGCATCCAGCCCCTTGCTGGTCCCTTCCCTCTGACGAGGCCCTCTGAGCTCCAGCACCTTGCAGTGTGGAGACAGCCCCTGCCAGCAACCTCCTCTCCAAGGAGGCATCAACCGAGGCCTATGCCCAGGGGAAAGGCACCAGCGGGGATGAGCCTGGGGAGGCGCCCGGGCATGTCTGGACCCAGTCCCCGCAGCCTGCCCCTTGGTGGGGCAGTACCCCCGGAGGCCAGGAAGGTCTGGGCAAGGCTGGCCAGGGGCAGGGGACCTGCTGGGTCCTGCCCCTGGCCTGTGAGGCCTCTGAGCACAACCGGCCCTCTCCCACTGGAAGACCTCCACGGCTGCCTCCAAAGTCCTGTTTGCAAACACTCCCGCCCGCTGTTCACGCCAGGCTCGCACAATGCTCCCAAGCCCGGGAGAAAAGCGCTTCGGGGTGGTGCTCTCTCCGGGCCCTTGCCCCTAAGCCTGCGGGCCAGGCAGGGGGAACACACTCCCAGGCCAAGACAGAACGACATGAACACGTCTGTTCCTGCCCCCTACACCGGCAGAGAGCTCGGGGGAGCCAGAGTCTCTCAGGCAGGTGCTGGGCTGGCCGCCTGTGTGGGAAGGGGCAGAGCCGACCTAGGGGCAAGTTGGGCCTCTTGCTCTCCCTGTTGCCCTGAGGCTGCTGGGCCAAAGACGTCTTGGGCATCCAGCCCTTTGCTGGTCCCTTCCCTCTGACGAGGCCCTCTGAGCTCCAGCACCTTGCAGTGTGGAGACAGCACCTGCCAGCAATCTCCTCTCCAAGGAGGCCTCAACCGAGGCCTAGGCCCAGGGGAAAGGCACCAGCGGGGATGAGCCTGGGGAGGCTCCCGGGCATGTCTGGACCCAGTCCCCGCAGCCTGCCCCTTGGTGGGGCAGTACCCCTGGAGGCCAGGAAGGTCTGGGCAAGGCTGGCCAGGGGCAGGGGACCTGCTGGGTCCTGCCCCTGGCCTGTGGGGCCTCTGAGCACAACCGGCCCTCTCCCACTGGAAGACCTCCCCGGCTGCCTCCAAAGGCCGTTTTGCACGCACTCCCGCCCACTGTTCCCACCAAGCGCGCACAATGCTCCAAAGCCCGGGAGAAAAGCGCTTCGGGGTGGTGCTCTCTCCGGGCCCTTTCCCCTGAGCCTGGGGGCCAGGCAGGGGGTCCACAGTCCCAGGCCAAGGCAGAACCACATGCACACGTCTGTTCCTGACCCCTGCACCGGCAGAGAGCTCGGGGGAGCCAGAGTCTGTCAGGCAGCTGCTGGGCTGGCCGCCTTTGTGGGAAGGGGCAGAGCCGACCTAGGGGCAAGTTGGGCCTCTTGCTCTCCCTGCTGCCCTGAGGCTGCTGGGCCAAAGAGGTCTTGGGCATCCAGCCCTTTGCTTGTCCCTTCACTCTGACGAGGCCCTCTGAGCTCCAGCACCTTGCAGTGTGGAGACAGCCCCTGCCAGCAACCTCCTCTCCAAGGAGGCCTCAACCGAGACCTAGGACCAGGGGAAAGGCACCAGCGGGGATGAGCCTGGGGAGGCGCCCGGGCATGTCTGGACCCAGTCCCCGCAGCCTGCCCCTTGGTGGGGCAGTACCCCCGGAGGCCAGGAAGGTCTGGGAAAGGCTGGCCAGGGGCAGGGGACCTGCTGGGTCCTGCCCCTGGCCTGTGGGGCCTCTGAGCACAACCGGCCCTCTCCCACTGGAAGACCTCCCCGGCTGCCTCCAAACTCCTGTTTGCCAACACTCCCACCCGCTGTTCACGCCAGACTTGCACAATGCTCCCAAGCCCGGGAGAAAAGCGCTTCGGGGTGGTGCTCTCTCTGGGCCCTTGCCCCTGAGCCTGGGGGCAAGGCAGGGTGTCCACACTCCCAGGCCAAGGCAGAACCACATGCACACGTCTGATCTGCTCCCTGCACCGGCAGAGAGCTCGGGGGAGCCAGAGTCTGTCAGGCAGCTGCTGGGTTGGCCGCCTGTGTGGGAAGTGGCAGAGCCGACCTAGGGGCAAGTTGGGCCTCTTGCTCTCCCTGCTGCCCTGAGGCTGCTGGGCCATAGAGGTCTTGGGCATCCAGCCCCTTGCTGGTCCCTTCCCTCTGACGAGGCCCTCTGAGCTCCAGCACCTTGCAGTGTGGAGACAGCCCCTGCCAGCAACCTCCTCTCCAAGGAGGCCTCAACCGAGGCCTAGGCCCAGGGGAAAGGCACCAGCGGGAATGAGCCTGGGGAGGCGCCCGGGCATGTCTGGACCCAGTCCCCGCAGCCTGCCCCTTGGTGGGGCAGTACCCCCGGAGGCCAGGAAGGTCTGGGCAAGGCTGGCCAGGGGCAGGGGCCCTGCTGGGTCCTGCCCCTGGCCTGTGGGGCCTCTGAGCACAACCGGCCCTCTCCCACTGGAAGAACTCCCCGGCTCCCTCCAAAGGCCAGTTTGCCAACACTCCCGCCCGCTGTTCCCGCCAGGCACGCACAATGCTCCCAAGCCCGGGAGAAAAGCGCTTCGGGGTGGTGCTCTCCTCGGGCCCTTGCCCCTGAGCCTGGGGTCCAGGCAGTTGGTCCACACTCCCAGACCAAGGCAGAACCACATGCACACGTCTGTTCCTGACCCCTGCACCGGCAGAGAGTTCGGGGGAGCCAGAGTCTGTCAGGCAGCTGCTGGGCTGGCCGCCTGTGTGGGAAGGGGCAGAGCCGACCTAGGGGCAAGTTGGGCCTCTTCCTCTCCCTGCTGCCCTGAGGCTGCTGGGCCAAAGAGGTCTTGGGCATCCAGCCCCTTGCTGGTCCCTTCCCTCTGACGAGGCCCTCTGAGCTCCAGCACCTTGCAGTGTGGAGACAGCCCCTGCCAGCAACATCCTCTCCAAGGAGGCCTCAACCGAGGCCTAGGCCCAGGGGAAAGGCACCAGCGGGGATGAGCCTGGGGAGGCGCCCGGGCATGTCTGGACCCAGTCCCCGCAGCCTGCCCCTTGGTGGGGCAGTACCCCCGGAGGCCAGGAAGATCTGGGCAAGGCTGGCCAGGGGCAGGGGCCCTGCTGGGTCCTCCCCATGGCCTGTGGGGCCTCTGAGCACAACCGGCCCTCTCCCACTGGAAGACCTCCCCGGCTGCCTCCAAAGGCCGGTTTGCAAGCACTCCCGCCCACTGTTCCCGCCAGGCGCGCACAATGCTCCCAAGCCCGGGAGAAAAGCGCTTCGGTGTGGTGCTCTCTCCGGGCCCTTGCCCCTGAGCCTGGGGGCCAGGCAGGGGATCCACAGTCCCAGGCCAAGGCACAACAACATGCACACGTCTGTTCCTGCCCCCTCCACCGGCAGAGAGCTGGGGGGAGCCAGAGTCTGTCAGGCAGCTGCTGGGCTGGCCGCCTGTGTGAGAAGGGGCAGAGCCGACCTAGGGGCAAGTTGGGCCTCTTGCTCTCCCTGCTGCCCTGAGGCTGCTGTGCCAAAGAGGTCTTGCGCATCCAGCCCCTTGCTGGTCCCTTCCCTCTGACGAGGCCCTCTGAGCTCCAGCACCTTGCAGTGTGCAGACAGACCCTGCCAGCAACCTCCTCTCCAAGGAGGCCTCAACCGAAGCCTAGGCCCAGGGGAAAGGCACCAGCGGGGATGAGCCAGTGGAGGCGCACGGGCATATCAGGACCCAGTCCCCGCAGCCTGCCCCTTGGTGGGGCAGTACCCCCGGAGGCCAGGAAGGTCTGGGCAAGGCTGGCCAGGGGCAGGGTCCCTGCTGGGTCCTGCCCCTGGCCTGTGGGGCCTCTGAGCACAACCGGCCCTCTCCCACTGGAAGACCTCCCCGGCTGCCTTCAAAGGCGGGTTTGCCAACACTCCCGCCCGCTGTTCCCGCCAGGCACGCACAACGCTCGCAAGGCCAGGAGAAAAGCGCTTCGGGGTGTTGCTCTCTGCGGGCCCTTGCCCCTGAGCCTGGGGTCCAGGCAGTGGGTCCACACTCCCAGACCAAGGCAGAACCACATGCACACGTCTGATCTGCCCCCTGCACCGGCAGAGAGCTCGGGGGAGCCAGAGTCTGTCAGGCAGCTGCTGGGCTGGCCGCCTGTGTGGGAAGGGGCAGAGCCGACCTAGGGGCAAGTTGGGCCTCTTGCTCTCCCTGCTGCCCTGAGGCTTCTGGGCCAAAGAGGTCTTGGGCATCCAGCCCCTTGCTGGTCCCTTCCCTCTGACGAGGCCCTCTGAGCTCCAGCACCTTGCAGTGTGGAGACAGCACCTGCCAGCAACCTCCTCTCCAAGGAGTCCTCAACCGAGGCCTAGGCCCAGGGGAATGGCACCAGCGGGGATGAGCCTGGGGAGGCGCCCGGGCATGTCTGGACCCAGTCCCCGCAGCCTGCCCCTTGGTGGGGCAGTACCCCCGGAGGCCAGGAAGGTCTGGGCAAGGCTGCCAGGGGCAGGGACACTGCTGGGTCCTGCCCCTGGCCTGTGGGGCGTCTGAGCACAACCGGCACTCTCCCGCTGGAAGACTTCCCCGTCTGCCTCGAAAGGCCGGTTTGCAAGCACTCCCGCCCGCTGTTCCCGCCAGGCACGCACAATGCTCCCAAGCCCGGGAGAAAAGCGCTTCGGGGTGGTGCTCTCACCGGGCCCTTGCCCCTGAGCCTGGGGGCCAGGCAGGGGGAACACACTCCCAGGCCAAGGCAGAACGACATGCACACGTCTGTTCCTGCCCCCTACACCGGCAGAGAGCTCGGGGGAGCCAGAGACTGCCAGGCTGCTGCTGGGCTGGCCGCCTGTGTGGGAAGGGGCAGAGCCGCCCTAGGGGCAAGTTGGGCCTCTTGCTCTCCCTCCTGCCCTGAGGCTGCTGGGTCAAAGAGGTCTTGGGCATCCAGCCCTTTGCTGGTCCCTTCCCTCTGACGAGGCCCTCTGATCTCCAGCACCTTGCAGTGTGGAGACAGCCCCTGCCAGCAACCTCCTCTCCAAGGAGGCCTCAACCGAGGCCTAGGCCCAGGGGAAAGGCACCAGCGGGGATGAGCCTGGGGAGGCGCCCGGGGATGTCTGGACCCAGTCCCCGCAGCCTGCTCCTTGGTGGGGCAGTACCCCCGGAGGCCAGGAAGGTCTGGGCAAGGCTGGCCAGGGTCAGGGGCCCTGCTGGGTCCTGCCCCTGGCCTGTGGGGCCTCTGAGCACAACCGGCCCTCTCCCACTGGAAGACCTCCCCGGGTGCCTCCAAAGTCCTGTTTGCTAACACTCCCACCCGCTGTTCACGCCAGGCTCGCACAATGCTCCCAAGCCCGGGAGAAAAGCGCATTGGGGTGGTTCTCTCTCCGGGCCCTTGCCCCTGAGCCTGGGGGCAAGGCACGGGGAACACACTCCCTGGCCAAGGCAGAACCACATGCCCACGTCTGTTCCTGTCCCCTGCACCGGCAGAGAGCTTGGGGGAGCCAGAGTCTGGCAGGCAGCTGCTGGGTTGGCCGCCTGTGTGGGAAGGGGCAGAGCCGACCTAGGGGCAAGTTGGGCCTCTTGCTCTCCCTGCTGCCCTGAGGCTGCTGGGCCAAAGACGTCTTGGGCATCCAGCCCCTTACTGGTCCCTTCCCTCTGATGAGGCCCTCTGAGCTCCAGCACCTTGCAGTGTGGAGACAGCCCCTGCCAGCAACCTCCTCTCCCAGGAGGCCTCAACCGAGGCCTAGGCCCAGGGGAAAGGCACCAGCGGGGATGAGCCAGGGGAGGCGCCCGAGCATGTCTGGACCCAGTCCCCGCAGCCTGCCCCTTGGTGGGGCAGTACCCCCGGAGGCCAGGAAGGTCTGGGCAAGGCTGGCCAGGGGCAGGGGCCCTGCTGCGTCCTGCCCCTGGCCTGTGGGGCCTCTGAGCACAACCGGCCCTCTCCCACTGGAAGACCTCCCCGGCTGCCTCCAAAGGCCGGTTTGCAAGCGCTCCCGCCCACTGTTCCCAGCAGGCGTGCACAATGCTCCCAAGCCCGGGAGAAAAGCGCTTCAGGGTGGTGCTCTCTCCGGGCCCTTGCCCCTGAGCCTGGGGGCAAGGCACGGTGTCCACACTCCCAGGCTAAGTCAGAACCACATGCACACGTCTGTTCCTGCCCCCTGCACCGGCAGAGAGCTCGGGGGAGCCAGAGTCTGTCAGGCAGCTGCTGGGCTGGCCGCCTGTGTGGGAAGTGGCAGAGCCGACCTAGGGGCAAGTTGGGCCTCTTGCCCTCCCTGCTGCCCTGAGGCTGCTTGGCCAAAGAGGTCTTGGGCATCCAACCCCTTGCTGGTCCCTTCCCACTGACGAGGCCCTCTGAGCTCCAGCACCTTGCAGTGTGGAGACAGCCCCTGCCAGCAACCTCCTCTCCAAGGAGGCATCAACCGAGGACTAGGCACAGGGGAAAGGCACCAGCGGGGATGAGCCTGGGGAGGCGCCCGGGCATGTATGGACCCAGTCCCCGCAGCCTGCCCCTTGGTGGGGCAGTACCCCCGGAGGCCATGAAGGTCTGTGCAAGGCTGCCAGGGGCAGGGACAGTGCTGGGTCCTGCCCCTGGCCTGTTGGATGTCTGAGCACAACCGGCACTCTCGCGCTGGAAGACCTCCCCGTCTGCCTCCAAAGGCCGGTTTGCAAGCACTCCCGCCCGCTGTTCCCGCCAGGCACGCACAATGCTCCCAAGCCCGGGAGAAAAGCGCTTCGGGGTGGTGCTCTCTCCGGGCCCTTGCCCCTAAGCCTGCGGGCCAGGCAGGGGGAACACACTCCCAGGCCAAGACAGAACGACATGAACACGTCTGTTCCTGCCCCCTACACCGGCAGAGAGCTCGGGGGAGCCAGAGTCTCTCAGGCAGGTGCTGGGCTGGCCGCCTGTGTGGGAAGGGGCAGAGCCGACCTAGGGGCAAG
The DNA here is from genome assembly GCF_033118175.1 of Dama dama. Taxonomy (NCBI): domain Eukaryota; kingdom Metazoa; phylum Chordata; class Mammalia; order Artiodactyla; family Cervidae; genus Dama; species Dama dama. Next base: position 1,069,958 of record NW_026870977.1, read on the forward strand.
TTGGGCCTCTTGCTCTCCCTGCTGCCCTGAGGCTGCTGGGCCAAAGACGTCTTGGGCATCCAGCCCTTTGCTGGTCCCTTCCCTCTGACGAGGCCCTCTGAGCTCCAGCACCTTGCAGTGTGGAGACAGCACCTGCCAGCAATCTCCTCTCCAAGGAGGCCTCAACCGAGGCCTAGGCCCAGGGGAAAAGCACCAGCGGGGATGAGCCTGGGGAGGCGCCCGGGCATGTCTGGACCCAGTCCCCGCAGCCTGCCCCTTGGTGGGGCAGTACCCCCGGAGGCCAGGAAGGTCTGGGAAAGGCTGGCCAGGGGCAGGGGACCTGCTGGGTCCTGCCCCTGGCCTGTGGGGCCTCTGAGCACAACCGGCCCTCTCCCACTGGAAGACCTCCCCGGCTGCCTCCAAAGGCCGTTTTGCACGCACTCCCGCCCACTGTTCCCACCAAGTGCGCACAATGCTCCCAAGCCCGGGAGAAAAGCGCTTCGGGGTGGTGCTCTTTCCGGGTCCTTGCCCCTGAGCCTGGGGGCCAGGCAGGGGGAACACACTCCCAGGCCAAGGCAGAACCACATGCACACGTCTGTTCCTGACCCCTGCACCGGCAGAGAGCTCGGGGGAGCCAGAGTCTGTCAGGCAGCTGCTGGGCTGGCCGCCTTTGTGGGAAGGGGCAGAGCCGACCTAGGGGCAAGTTGGGCCTCTTGCTCTCCCTGCTGCCCTGAGGCTGCTGGGCCAAAGACGTCTTGGGCATCCAGCCCCTTACTGGTCCCTTCCCTCTGACGAGGCCCTCTGAGCTCCAGCACCTTGCAGTGTGGAGACAGCCCCTGCCAGCAACCTCCTCTCCAAGGAGGCCTCAACCGAGACCTAGGACCAGGGGAAAGGCACCAGCGGGGATGAGCCTGGGGAGGCGCCCGGGCATGTCTGGACCCAGTCCCCGCAGCCTGCCCCTTGGTGGGGCAGTACCCCCGGAGGCCAGGAAGGTCTGGGAAAGGCTGGCCAGGGGCAGGGGACCTGCTGGGTCCTGCCCCTGGCCTGTGGGGCCTCTGAGCACAACCGGCCCTCTCCCACTGGAAGACCTCCCCGGCTGCCTCCAAAGTCCTGTTTGCCAACACTCCCACCCGCTGTTCACGCCAGACTTGCACAATGCTCCCAAGCCCGGGAGAAAAGCGCTTCGGGGTGGTGCTCTCTCCGGGCCCTTGCCCCTGAGCCTGGGGGCAAGGCATGGGGAACACACTCCCAGGCCAAGGCAGAACCACATGCCCACGTCTGTTCCTGTCCCCTGCACCGGCAGAGAGCTTGGGGGAGCCAGAGTCTGTCAGGCAGCTGCTGGGTTGGCCGCCTGTGTGGGAAGGGGCAGAGCCGCCCTAGGGGCAAGTTGGGCCTCTTGCTCTCCCTGCTGCCCTGAGGCTGCTGGGCCAAAGACGTCTTGGGCAACCAGCCCCTTACTGGTCCCTTCCCTCTGACGATGCCCTCTGAGCTCCAGCACCTTGCAGTGTGGAGACAGCCCCTGCCAGCAACCTCCTCTCCAAGGAGGCCTCAACCGAGGCCTAGGCCCAGGGGAAAGGCACCAGCGGGGATGAGCCAGGGGAGGCGCCCGAGCATGTCTGGACCCAGTCCCCGCAGCCTGCCCCTTGGTGGGGCAGTACCCCCGGAGGCCAGGAAGGTCTGGGTAAGACTGGCCAGGGGCAGGGGCCCTGCTGGGTCCTGCCCCTGGCCTGTGGGGCCTCTGAGCACAACCGGCCCTCTCCCACTGGAAGACCTCCCGGGCTGCCTCCAAAGGCCGGTTTGCAAGCGCTCCCGGCCACTGTTACCAGCAGGCGGGCACAATGCTCCTAAGCCCGGAAGAAAAGCGCTTCAGGGTGGTGCTCTCTCTGGGCCCTTGCCCCTGAGCCTGGGGGCAAGGCAGGGTGTCCACACTCCCAAGCCAAGGCAGAACCACATGCACACGTCTGACCTGCCCCCTGCACCGGCAGAGAGCTCGGGGGAGCCAGAGTCTGTCAGGCAGCTGCTGGGCTGGCCGCCTGTGTGGGAAGTGGCAGAGCCGACCTAGGGGCAAGTTGGGCCTCTTGCTCTCCCTGCTGCCCTGAGGCTGCTGGGCCAAAGAGGTCTTGGGCATCCAGCCCCTTGCTGGTCCCTTCCCTCTGACGAGGCCCTCTGAGCTCCAGCACCTTGCAGTGTGGAGACAGCCCCTGCCAGCAACCTCCTCTCCAAGGAGGCCTCAACCGAGGCCTAGGCCCAGGGGAAAGGCACCAGCGGGGATGAGCCTGGGGAGGCGCCCGGGCATGTCTGGACCCAGTCCCCGCAGCCTGCCCCTTGGTGGGGCAGTACCCCCGGAGGCCAGGAAGGTCTGGGCAAGGCTGTCCAGGGGCAGGGGCCCTGCTGGGTCCTGCCCCTGGCCTGTGGGGCCTCTGAGCACAACCGGCCCTCTCCCACTGGAAGAACTCCCCGGCTCCCTCCAAAGGCCAGTTTGCCAACACTCCCGCCCGCTGTTCCCGCCAGGCACGCACAATGCTCCCAAGCCCGGGAGAAAAGCGCTTCGGGGAGGTGCTCTCCTCGGGCCCTTGCCCCTGAGCCTGGGGCCCAGGCAGTTGGTCCACACTCCCAGACCAAGGCAGAACCACATGCACACGTCTGTTCCTGACCCCTGCACCGGCAGAGAGTTCGGGGGAGCCAGAGTCTGTCAGGCAGCTGCTGGGCTGGCCGCCTGTGTGGGAAGGGGCAGAGCCGACCTAGGGGCAAGTTGGGCCTCTTCCTCTCCCTGCTGCCCTGAGGCTGCTGGGCCAAAGAGGTCTTGGGCATCCAGCCCCTTGCTGGTCCCTTCCCTCTGACGAGGCCCTCTGAGCTCCAGCACCTTGCAGTGTGGAGACAGCCCCTGCCAGCAACATCCTCTCCAAGGAGGCCTCAACCGAGGCCTAGGCCCAGGGGAAAGGCACCAGCGGGGATGAGCCTGGGGAGGCGCCCGGGCATGTCTGGACCCAGTCCCCGCAGCCTGCCCCTTGGTGGGGCAGTACCCCCGGAGGCCAGGAAGATCTGGGCAAGGCTGGCCAGGGGCAGGGGCCCTGCTGGGTCCTCCCCATGGCCTGTGGGGCCTCTGAGCACAACCGGCCCTCTCCCACTGGAAGACCTCCCCGGCTGCCTCCAAAGGCCGGTTTGCAAGCACTCCTGCCCGCTCTTCCCGCCAGGCGCGCACAATGCTCCCAAGCCCGGGAGAAAAGCGCTTCGGGGTGGTGCTCTCTCCGGGCCCTTGCCCCTGAGCCTGTGGGCAAGGCAGGGGGAACACACTCCCAGACCAAGGCAGAAACACATGCACACGTCTGTTCCTGTCCCCTGCACCGGCAGAGAGCTCGGGGGAGCCAGAGTCTCTCAGGCAGGTGCTGGGCTGGCCGCCTGTGTGGGCAGGGGCAGAGCCGACCTAGGGGCAAGTTGGGCCTCTTGCTCTCCCTGCTGCCCTGAGGCTGAAGGGCCAAAGACGTCTTGGGCATCCAGCCCCTTACTGGTCCCTTCCCTCTGACGAGGCCCTCTGAGCTCCAGCACCTTGCAGTGTGGAGACAGCCCCTGCCAGCAATCTTCTCTCCAAGGAGGCCTCAACCGAGGCCTAGGCCCAGGGGAAAGGCACCAGCGGGGTTGAGCCAGGGGAGGCGCCCGGGCATGTCTGGACCCTGTCCCCGCAGCCTGCCCCTTGGTGGGGCAGTACCCCCGGAGGCCAGGAAGGTCTGGGCAAGGCTGGCCAGGGGCAGGGGCTCTGCTGGGTCCTGCCCCTGGCCTGTGGGGCCTCTGAGCACAACCGGCCCTCTCCCACTGGAAGACCTCCCCGGCTGCCTCCAAAGGCCGGTTTGGAAGCACTCCCGCCCACTGTTCCCGCCAGGCGCGCACAATGCTCCCAAGCCCGGGAGAAAAGCGCTTCGGGGTGGTGGTCTCTCCGGGCCCTTGCCCCTGAGCCTGGGGGCCAGGCAGGGGATCCACAGTCCCAGGCCAAGGCACAACAACATGCACACGTCTGTTCCTGCCCCCTCCACCGGCAGAGAGCTGGGGGGAGCCAGAGTCTGTCAGGCAGCTGCTGGGCTGGCCGCCTGTGTGGGAAGGGGCAGAGCCGACCTAGGGGCAAGTTGGGCCTCTTGCTCTCCCTGCTGCCCTGAGGCTGCTGGGCCAAAGAGGTCTTGAGCATCCAGCCCCTTGCTGGTCCCTTCCCTCTGACGAGGCCCTCTGAGCTCCAGCACCTTGCAGTGTTGAGACAGACCCTGCCAGCAACCTCCTCTCCAAGGAGGCCTCAACCGAGGCCTAGGCCCAGGGGAAAGGCACCAGCGGGGATGAGCCAGTGGAGGGGCCCGGGCATGTCTGGACCCAGTCCCCGCAGCCTGCCCCTTGGTGGGGCAGTACCCCCGGAGGCCAGGAAGGTCTGGGCAAGGCTGGCCAGGGGCAGGGTCCCTGCTGGGTCCTGCCCCTGGCCTGTGGGGCCTCTGAGCACAACCGGCCCTCTCCCACTGGAAGACCTCCCCGGCTGCCTTCAAAGGCGGGTTTGCCAACACTCCCGCCCGCTGTTCCCGCCAGGCACGCACAACGCTCCCAAGGCCAGGAGAAAAGCGCTTCGGGGTGTTGCTCTCTCCGGGCCCTTGCCCCAGAGCCTGGGGTCCAGGCAGTGGGTCCACACTCCCAGACCAAGGCAGAACCACATGCACACGTCTGTTCCTGACCCCTGAACCGGCAGAGAGCTCGGGGGAGCCAGAGTCTATCAGGCAGCTGCTGGGTTGGCTGCCTGTGTGGGAAGGGGCAGAGCCGACCTAGGGGCAAGTTGGGCCTCTTGCTCTCCCTGCTGCCCTGAGGCTGCTGGGCCAAAGAGGTCTTGGGCATCCAGCCCCTTGCTGGTCCCTTCCCGCTGACGAGGCCCTCTGAGCTCCAGCACCTTGCAGTGTGGAGACAGCCCCTGCCAGCAACCTCCTCTCCAAGGAGGCATCAACCGAGGCCTATGCCCAGGGGAAAGGCACCAGCGGGGATGAGCCTGGGGAGGCGCCCAGGCATGTCTGAACCCAGTCCCCGCAGCCTGCCCCTTGGTGGGGCAGTACGCCCGGAGGCCAGGAAGGTCTGGGCAAGGCTGGCCAGGGGCAGGGGACCTGCTGGGTCCTGCCCCTGGCCTGTGAGGCCTCTGAGCACAACCGGCCCTCTCCCACTGGAAGACCTCCACGGCTGCCTCCAAAGTCCTGTTTGCAAACACTCCCGCCCGCTGTTCACGCCAGGCTCGCACAATGCTCCCAAGCCCGGGAGAAAAGCGCTTCGGGGTGGTGCTCTCTCCGGGCCCTTGCCCCTGAGCCTGGGGGCAAGGCAGGGGGAACACACTCCCAGGCCAAGGCAGAACCACATGCCCACGTCTGTTCCTGTCCCCTGCACCGGCAGAGAGCTTGGGGGAGCCAGAGTCTGTCAGGCAGCTGCTGAGTTGGCCGCCTGTGTGGGAAGGGGCAGAGCCGCCCTAGGGGCAAGTTGGGCCTCTTGCTCTCCCTGCTGCCCTGAGGCTGCTGGGCCAAAGACGTCTTGGGCATCCAGCCCCTTACTGGTCCCTTCCCTCTGACGAGGCCCTCTGAGCTCCAGCACCTTGCAGTGTGGAGACAGCCCCTGCCAGCAACCTCCTCTCCAACGAGGCCTCAACCGAGGCCTAGGCCCAGGGGAAAGGCACCAGCGGGGATGAGCCTGGGGAGGCGCTCGGGCATGTCTGGACACAGGCCCCGCAGCCTGCCCCTTGGTGGGGCAGTACCCCCGGAGGCCAGGAAGGTCTGGGCAAGGCTGGCCAGGGGCAGGGGCCCTGCTGCGTCCTGCCCCTGGCCTGTGGGGCCTCTGAGCACAACCGGCCCTCTCCCACTGGAAGACCTCCCCGGCTGCCTCCAAAGGCCGGTTTGCAAGCGCTCCCGCCCACTGTTCCCAGCAGGCGTGCACAATGCTCCCAAGCCCGGGAGAAAAGCGCTTCAGGGTGGTGCTCTCTCCGGGCCCTTGCCCCTGAGCCTGGGGGCAAGGCAGGGTGTCCACACTCCCAGGACAAGGCAGAACCACATGCACACGTCTGATCTGCCCCCTGCACCGGCAGAGAGCTCGGGGGAGCCAGAGTCTGTCAGGCAGCTGCTGGGCTGGCCGCCTGTGTGGGAAGGGGCAGAGCCGACCTAGGGGCAAGTTGGGCCTCTTGCTCTCCCTGCTGCCCTGAGGCTGCTGGGCCAAAGAGGTCTTGGGCATCCAGCCCCTTGCTGGTCCCTTCCCTCTGACGAGGCCCTCTGAGCTCCAGCACCTTGCAGTGTGGAGACAGCCCCTGCCAGCAACCTCCTCTCCAAGGAGTCCTCAACCGAGGCCTAGGCCCAGGGGAAATTCACCAGCGGGGATGAGCCTGGGGAGGCGCCCGGGCATGTCTGGACCCAGTCCCCGCAGCCTGCCCCTTGGTGGGGCAGTACCCCCGGAGGCCAGGAAGGTCTGGGCAAGGCTGCCAGGGGCAGGGACACTGCTGGGTCCTGCCCCTGGCCTGTGGGGCGTCTGAGCACAACCGGCACTCTCCCGCTGGAAGACCTCCCCGTCTGCCTCGAAAGGCCGGTTTGCAAGCACTCCCGCCCGCTGTTCCTGCCAGGCACGCACAATGCTCCCAAGCCCGGGAGAAAAGCGCTTCGGGGTGGTGCTCTCACCGGGCCCTTGCCCCTGAGCCTGGGGGCCAGGCAGGGGGAACACACTCCCAGGCCAAGGCAGAACGACATGCACACGTCTGTTCCTGCCCCCTACACCGGCAGAGAGCTCGGGGGAGCCAGAGACTGCCAGGCTGCTGCTGGGCTGGCCGCCTGTGTGGGACGGGGCAGAGCCGACCTAGGGGCAAGTTGGGCCTCTTGCTCTCCCTGCTGCCCTGAGGCTGCTGGGTCAAAGAGGTCTTGGGCATCCAGCCCTTTGCTGGTCCCTTCCCTCTGACGAGGCCCTCTGATCTCCAGCACCTTGCAGTGTGGAGACAGCCCCTGCCAGCAACCTCCTCTCCAAGGAGGCCTCAACCGAGGCCTAGGCCCAGGGGAAAGGCACCAGCGGGGATGAGCCTGGGGAGGCGCCCGGGGATGTCTGGACCCAGTCCCCGCAGCCTGCCCCTTGGTGGGGCAGTACCCCCGGAGGCCAGGAAGGTCTGGGCAAGGCTGGCCAGGGTCAGGGGCCCTGCTGGGTCCTGCCCCTGGCCTGTGGGGCCTCTGAGCACAACCGGCCCTCTCCCACTGGAAGACCTCCCCGGCTGCCTCCAAAGTCCTGTTTGCTAACACTCCCGCCCGCTGTTCATGCCAGGCTCGCACAATGCTCCCAAGCCCGGGAGAAAAGCGCATTGGGGTGGTTCTCTCTCCGGGCCCTTGCCCCTGAGCCTGGGGGCAAGGCACGGGGAACACACTCCCTGGCCAAGGCAGAACCACATGCCCACGTCTGTTCGTGTCCCCTGCACCGGCAGAGAGCTTGGGGGAGCCAGAGTCTGACAGGCAGCTGCTGGGTTGGCCGCCTGTGTGGGAAGGGGCAGAGCCGACCTAGGGGCAAGTTGGGCCTCTTGCTCTCCCTGCTGCCCTGAGGCTGCTGGGCCAAAGACGTCTTGGGCATCCAGCCCCTTACTGGTCCCTTCCCTCTGACGAGGCCCTCTGAGCTCCAGCACATTGCAGTGTGGAGACAGCCCCTGCCAGCAACCTCCTCTCCAAGGAGGCCTCAACCGAGGCCTAGGCCCAGGGGAAAGGCACCAGCGGGGATGAGCCAGGGGAGGCGCCCGAGCATGTCTGGACCCAGTCCCCGCAGCCTGCCCCTTTGTGGGGCAGTACCCCCGGAGGCCAGGAAGGTCTGGGCAAGGCTGGCCAGGGGCAGGGGCCCTGCTGCGTCCTGCCCCTGGCCTGTGGGGCCTCTGAGCACAACCGGCCCTCTCCCACTGGAAGACCTCCCCGGCTGCCTCCAAAGGCCGGTTTGCAAGCGCTCCCGCCCACTGTTCCCAGCAGGCGTGCACAATGCTCCCAAGCCCGGGAGAAAAGCGCTTCAGGGTGGTGCTCTCTCCGGGCCCTTGCCCCTGAGCCTGGGGTCAAGGCACGGTGTCCACACTCCCAGGCCAAGTCAGAACCACATGCACACGTCTGTTCCTGCCCCCTGCACCGGCAGAGAGCTCGGGGGAGCCAGAGTCTGTCAGGCAGCTGCTGGGCTGGCCGCCTGTGTGGGAAGTGGCAGAGCCGACCTAGGGGCAAGTTGGGCCTCTTGCCCTCCCTGCTGCCCTGAGGCTGCTGGGCCAAAGAGGTCTTGGGCATCCAACCCCTTGCTGGTCCCTTCCCTCTGACGAGGCCCTCTGAGCTCCAGCACCTTGCAGTGTGGAGACAGCCCCTGCCAGCAACCTCCTCTCCAAGGAGGCCTAAACCGAGGCCTAGGCACAGGGGAAAGGCACCAGCGGGGATGAGCCTGGGGAGGCGCCCGGGCATGTATGGACCCAGTCCCCGCAGCCTGCCCCTTGGTGGGGCAGTACCCCCGGAGGCGAGGAAGGTCTGGGAAAGGCTGGCCAGGGGCAGGGGACCTGCTGGGTCCTGCCCCTGGCCTGTGGGGCCTCTGAGCACAACCGGCCCTCTCCCACTGGAAGACGTCCCCGGCTGCCTCCAAAGGCCGGTTTGCAAGCACTCCTGCCCACTGTTCCAACCAAGGGCGCACAACGCTCCCAAGCCCGGGAGAAAATCGCCTCGGGGTGGTGCTCTCTCCGGGCCCTTTCCCCTGAGCCTGTGGGCCAGGCAGGGTGTCCACACTCCCAGGCCAAGGCAGAACGACATGCACACGTCTGTTCCTGCCCCATGCACCGGCAGAGAGCTCGGGGGAGCCAAAGTCTGTCAGGCAGCTGCTGGGCTGGCCGCCTGTGTGGGAAGGGGCAGAGCCGACCTAGGGGCAAGTTGGGCCTCTTGCTCTCCCTGATGCCCTGAGGCTGCTGGGTCAAAGAGATCTTGGGCATCCAGCCCCTTGCTTGTCCCTTCCCTCTGACGAGGCCCTCTGAGCTCCAGCACCTTGCAGTGTGGAGACAGCCCCTGCCAGCAACCTCCTCTCCAAGGAGGCCTCAACCGAGGCCTAGGCCCAGGGGAAAGGCACCAGCGGGGATGAGCCTGGGGAGGCGCCCGGGCATCTCTGGACCCAGTCCACGCAGCCTGCCCCTTGGTGGGGCAGTACCCCCGGAAGCCAGGAAGGTCTGGGCAAGGCTGGCCACGGGCAGGGGCCCTGCTGGGTCCTGCCCCTGGCCTGTGGGGCCTCTGAGCACAACCGGCCCTCTCCCACTGGAAGACTTCCCCGGCTGCCTCCAAAGGCCGGTTTGCCAACACTCCCGCCCGCTGTTCCCGCCAGGCAGGCACAATTCTCCCAAGCCCGGGAGAAAAGCGCTTCGGGGTGGTGCTCTCTCCGGGCCCTTGCCCCTGAGCGTGGGGACGAAGCAGTGGGTCCACACTCCCAGACCAACGCAGAACCACATGCACACGTCTGTTCCTGACCCCTGCACCGGCAGAGAGCTCGGGGGAGCCAGAGTCTGTCAGGCAGCTGCTGGGCTGGCCGCCTGTGTGGGAAGGGGCAGAGCCGACCTAGGGGCAAGTTGGGCCTCTTCCTCTCCCTGCTGCCCTGAGGCTGCTGGGCCAAAGAGGTCTTGGGCATCCAGCCCCTTCCTGGTCCCTTCCCTCTGACGAGGCCCTCTGAGCTCCAGCACCTTGCAGTGTGGAGACAGCCCCTGCCAGCAACCTCCTCTCCAAGGAGGCCTCAACCGAGGCCTAGGCCCAGGGGAAAGGCACCAGCGGGGATGAGCCTGGGGAGGCGCCCGGCCATGTCTGGACCCAGTCCCCGCAGCCTGCCCCTTGGTGGGGCAGTACCCCCGGAGGCCAGGAGGGTCTGGGCAAGGCTGCCAGGGGCAGGGACACTGCTGGGTCCTGCCCCTGGCCTGTGGGGCGTCTGAGCACAACCGGCACTCTCCCGCTGGAAGACCTCCCCGGCTGCCTCCAAAGGCCGGTTTGCAAGCACTCCCGCCCGCTGTTCCCGCCAGGCACGCACAATGCTCCCAAGCCCGGGAGAAAAGCGCTTCGGGGTGGTGCTCTCTCCGGGCCCTTGCCCCTGAGCCTGGGGGACAGGCAGGGGGAACACACTCCCAGGCCAAGGCAGAACGACATGCACACGTCTGTTCCTGCCCCCTACACCGGCAGAGAGTTCGGGGAAGCCAGAGACTGCCAGGCTGCTGCTGGGCTGGCTGCCTGTGTGGGACGGGGTAGAGCCGACCTAGGGGCAAGTTGGGCCTCTTGCTCTCCCTGCTGCCCTGAGGCTGCTGGGTCAAAGAGGTCTTGGGCATCCAGCCCTTTGCTGGTCCTTTCCCTCTGACGAGGCCCTCTGAGCTCCAGCACCTTGCAGTGTGCAGACAGCCCCTGCCGGCAACCTCCTCTCCAAGGAGGCCTCAACCGAGGCCTAGGCCCAGGGGAAAGGCACCAGCGGGGATGAGCCTGGGGAGGCGCCCGGGCATGTCTGGACCCAGGCCCCGCAGCCTGCCCCTTGGTGGGGTAGTACCCCCGGAGGCCAGGAAGGTCTGGGCAAGGCTGCCAGAGGCAGGGACACTGCTGGGTCCTGCCCCTGGCCTGTGGGGCCTCTGAGAACAACTGGCACTCTCCCGCTGGAAGACCTCCCCGGCTGCCTCCAAAGGCTGGTTTGCAAGCACTCATGCCCGCTGTTCCCGTCATCCGCGCACAATGCTCCCAAGCCTAGGAGAAAAGCGCTTCGGGGTGGTGCTCTCTCCCGGCCCTTGGAAGACCTCCCCGGCTGCCTCCAAAGGCCGGTTTTCAAGCACTCCTGCCTGCTGTTCCCGCCACCCGCGCACAATGCTCCCAAGCCCGTGAGAAAGGCGCTTCGGGGTGGTGCTCTCTACAGGCCCTTGGAAGACCTCCCCGGCTGCCTCCAAAGGCCGGTTTGCAAGGACTCCTTCCTGCTGTTCCCGCCAGCCACGCACAATGCTCCCAAGCCCGGGAGAAAAGCATTTTGGGGTGGTGCTCACACCGGGCCCTGGAAGACCTCCCCGGCTGCCTCCAAAGGACGGTTTTCAAGCACTCCTGCCTGCTGTTCCCGCCACCCGCGCAGAATGCTCCCAAGCGCGGGAGAAAAGCGCTTCGGGGTGGTGCTCTCTACAGGCCCTTGGAAGACCTCCCCGGCTGCCTCCAAAGGCCGGTTTGCAAGGACTCCTTCCTGCTGTTCCCGCCAGCCACGCACAATGCTCCCAAGCCCGGGAGAAAAGCATTTTGGGGTGGTGCTCACTCCGGGCCCTTGGAAGACCTCCCCGGCTGCCTCCAATGGCCAGTTTGCAAGCACTCATGTCCGCTGTTCCCACCAGCCGCGCACAATGCTCCCAAGCCCGGGAGAAAAGCTTTTTGGGGTGGTGCTCACACCGGGCCCTGGAAGACCTCCCCGGCTGCCTGCAAAGGCCGGTTTTCAAGCACTCCTGCCTGCTGTTCCCGCCAGCCGCGCACAATGCTCCCAAGCCCGGGAGAAAAGCTTTTTGGGGTGGTGCTCACACCGGGCCCTGGAAGACCTCCCCGGCTGCCTCCAAAGGACGGTTTTCAAGCACTCCTGCCTGCTGTTCCCGCCACCTGCGCACAATGCTCCCAAGCCCGGGAGAAAAGCGCTTCGGGGTGGTACTCTCTACAGGCCCTTGGAAGACCTCCCCGGCTGCCTCCAAAGGCCGGTTTGCAAGGACTCCTTCCTGCTGTTCCCGCCAGCCACGCACAATGCTCCCAAGCCCGGGAGAGAAGCATTTTGGGGTGGTGCTCTCTACAGGCCCTTGGAAGACCTCCCCGGCTGCCTCCAGTGGCCAGTTTGCAAGCACTCATGCCCGCTGTTCCCACCAGCCGCGCACAATGCTCCCAAGCCCGGGAGAAAAGCTTTTTGGGGTGGTGCTCACACCGGGCCCTGGAAGACCTCCCCGGCTGCCTGCAAAGGCCGGTTTTCAAGCACTCCTGCCTGCTGTTCCTGCCACCCGCGCACAATACTCCCAAGCCCGGGAGAAAAGCGCTTCGGGGTGGTGCTCTCTACAGGCCCTTGGAAGACCTCCCCCGCTGCCTCCAAAGGCCGGTTTGCAAGGACTCCTTCCTGCTGTTCCCGCCAGCCACGCACAATGCTCCCAAGCCCGGGAGAAAAGTGCTTCGGGGTGGTGATCTCTCCGGGCCCTTGGAAGTCGTCCCCGGCTGCCTCCAAAGGCCGGTTTGCAAGCACTCATGCCCGTTTTTCCCACCAGCCGCGCACAATGCTCCGAAGCCCGGGAGAAAAGCATTTTGGGGTGGTGCTCTCTCCGGGCCCTTGGAAGACGTCCCCGGCTGCCTCCAAAGGCCGGTTTGCAAGCACTCATGCCCGTTGTTCCCACCAGCCGCGCACAATGCTCCCAAGCCCGGGAGAAAAGCGCTTTGGGGTGGCGCTCTCTCCGGGCCCTTGGAAGACGTCCCCGGCTGCCTCCAAAGGCCGGTTTGCAAGCACTCATGCCCGTTGTTCCCACCAGCCGCGCACAATGCTCCCAAGCCCGGGAGAAAAGCATTTTGGGGTGGTGCTCACTCCGGGCCCTTGGAAGACCTCCCCGGCTGCCTCCAAAGGCCAGTTTGCAAGCAGTCCTGCCTGCTGTTCCCGCCAGCCGCGCACAATGTTCCCAAGCCCGGGAGAAAAGCGCTTCGGGGTGGTGCTCTCTCCGGGCACTTTCAAGACCTCCCCGGCTGCCTCCAAAGGCCGGTTTGTAAGTACTCATTCCCGCTGCTTCCGCCAGCCACGCACAATGCTCCCAAGCCCGGGAGAAAAGCATTTTGGGGTGGTGCTCTCTCCGGGCCCTTGGAAGACCTCCCGGGCTGCCTCCAAAGGCCAGTTTGCAAGCATTCATGTCCGTTGTTCCCGACAGCCGCGCACAATGCTCCCAAGCCCGAGAGAAAAGCATTTTGGGGTGGTGATCAGTCCGGCCCTTGGAAGACCTCCCCGGCTGCCTCCAAAGGACAGTTTGCAAGCACTCATGCCCGCTGTTCCCGCCAGCCGCGCACAATGCTCCCAAGACCGTGAGAAAAGCGCTTCGGGGTGGTGTTCTCTCAGGGACCATGGAGGACCTCCCCGGCTGCCCCCAAAGGCCGGTTTGCAAGCATTCCCACTCGCTGTTCCCGCCAGGCACACACAATGTTCCAAAACCCCGGAGAAAAGCGCTTCGGGGTGGTGGTCTCTCCGGGCCCCTGCCCCTGAGCCTGAGGGCCAGGCAGGGGATCCACAGTCCCAGGCCAAGGCAGAACCACATGCACACGTCTGTTCCTGCCCCCTCCACCGGCAGAGAGCTGGGGGGAGCCAGAGTCTGTCAGGCAGCTGCTGGGCTGGCCGCCTGTGTGGGAAGGGGCAGAGCCGACCTAGGGGCAAGTTGGGCCTCTTGCTCTCCCTGCTGCCCTGAGGCTGCTGGGCCAAAGAGATCTTGGGCATCCAGCCCCTTGCTTGTCCCTTCCCTCTGACGAGGCCCTCTGAGCTCCAGCACCTTGCAGTGTGGAGACAGCCCCTGCCAGCAACCTCCTCTCCAAGGAGGCCTCAACCGAGGCCTAGGCCCAGGGGAAAGGCAGCAGCGGGGATGAACCTGGGGAGGCGCCCGGGCATGTCTGGACCCAGTCCCCGCAGCCTGCCCCTTGGTGGGGCAGTACCCCCGGAAGCCAGGAAGGTCTGGGCAAGGCTGGCCACGGGCAGGGGCCCTGCTGGGTCCTGCCCCTGGCCTGTGGGGCCTCTGAGCACAACCGGCCCTCTCCCACTGGAAGACTTCCCCGGCTGCCTCCAAAGGCCGGTTTGCCAACACTCCCGCCCGCTGTTCCCGCCAGGCACGCACAATTCTCCCAAGCCCGGGAGAAAAGCGCTTCGGGGTGGTGCTCTCTCCGGGCCCTTACCCCTGAGCGTGGGGGCGAAGCAGTGGGTCCACACTCCCAGACAAACGCAGAACCACATGCACACGTCTGTTCCTGACCCCTGCACCGGCAGAGAGCTCGGGGGAGCCAGAGTCTGTCAGGCAGCTGCTGGGCTGGCCGCCTGTGTGGGAAGGGGCAGAGCCGACCTAGGGGCAAGTTGGGCCTCTTGCTCTCCCTGCTGCCCTGAGGCTGCTGGGCCAAAGAGGTCTTGGGCATCCAGCCCCTTCCTGGTCCCTTCCCTCTGACGAGGCCCTCTGAGCTCCAGCACCTTGCAGTGTGGAGACAGCCCCTGCCAGCAACCTCCTCTCCAAGGAGGCCTCAACCGAGGCCTAGGCCCAGGGGAAAGGCACCAGCGGGGATGAGCCTGGGGAGGCGCCCGGCCATGTCTGGACCCAGTCCCCGCAGCCTGCCCCTTGGTGGGGCAGTACCCCCGGAGGCCAGGAGGGTCTGGGCAAGGCTGCCAGGGGCAGGGACACTGCTGGGTCCTGCCCCTGGCCTGTGGGGCGTCTGAGCACAACCGGCACTCTCCCGCTGGAAGACCTCCCCGGCTGCCTCCAAAGGCCGGTTTGCAAGCACTCCCGCCCGCTGTTCCCGCCAGGCACGCACAATGCTCCCAAGCCCGGGAGAAAAGCGCTTCGGGGTGGTGCTCTCTCCGGGCCCTTGCCCCTGAGCCTGGGGGACAGGCAGGGGGAACACACTCCCAGGCCAAGGCAGAACGACATGCACACGTCTGTTCCTGCCCCCTACACCGGCAGAGAGTTCGGGGGAGCCAGAGACTGCCAGGCTGCTGCTGGGCTGGCTGCCTGTGTGGGACGGGGTAGAGCCGGCCTAGGGGCAAGTTGGGCCTCTTGCTCTCCCTGCTGCCCTGAGGCTGCTGGGTCAAAGAGGTCTTGGGCATCCAGCCCTTTGCTGGTCCTTTCCCTCTGACGAGGCCCTCTGAGCTCCAGCACCTTGCAGTGTGCAGACAGCCCCTGCCGGCAACCTCCTCTCCAAGGAGGCCTCAACCGAGTCCTAGGCCCAGGGGAAAGGCACCAGCGGGGATGAGCCTGGGGAGGCGCCCGGGCATGTCTGGACCCAGGCCCCGCAGCCTGCCCCTTGGTGGGGTAGTACCCCCGGAGGCCAGGAAGGTCTGGGCAAGGCTGCCAGAGGCAGGGACACTGCTGGGTCCTGCCCCTGGCCTGTGGGGCCTCTGAGAACAACTGGCACTCTCCCGCTGGAAGACCTCCCCGGCTGCCTCCAAAGGCTGGTTTGCAAGCACTCAATCCCGCTGTTCACGCCAGCTGCGCACAATGCTCCCAAGCCCGGGAGAAAAGCATTTTGGGGTGGTGCTCACTCCGGGCTTTGGAAGACCTCCCCGGCTGCCTCCAAGGCCGGTTTGCAAGCACTTCTGCCTGCTGTTCCCGCCACCCGCGCACAATGCTCCCAAGCCCGGGAGAAAAGCGTTTCGGGGTGGTGTTCTCTCTGGGCCCAAGAAAGACCTCCCGGGCTGCCCCCAAATGCCGGTTTGCAAGCACTCCCACTCGCTGTTCCCGCCATCCGTGCAAATGCTCCAAGCCCAGGAGAAAAGCCCTTCAGGGTGGTGCTCTCTCCCGGCCCTTGGAAGACCTCCCCGGCTGCCTCCAAAGGCTGGATTTCAAGTACTCCCTCCCGCTGTCCCGCCAGCCGCACACAATGCTCCCAATCACGGGAGAAAAGCGTTTCGGGGTGGTGCTCTCTACGGGCCCTTGGAAGACCTCCCCGTTTGTCTCCAAAGGCCGGTTTGCAAGCACTCATGCCCGCTGTTCCCGCCAGCCGCGCACAATGCTCCCAAGCCTAGGAGAAAAGCGCTTCGGGGTGGTGCTCTCTCCCGGCCCTTGGAAGACCTCCCCGGCTGCCTCCAAAGGCCGGTTTGCAAGCACTCAATCCCGCTGTTCCCGCCAGCCGCGCACAATGCTCCCAAGCCCGGGAGAAAAGCGCTTCGGGGTGGTGCTCTCTCCTGGCCCTTGGAAGACCTCCCCGGCTGCCTCCAAAGGCTGGTTTTCGAGAACTCCCTCCCGCTGACCCGCCAGCCGCACACAATGCTCCCAAGCCCGGGAGAAAAGCATTTTGAGGTGGTCTCTCTCCGGGCCCTTGGAAGACTCCCCGGCTGCCTCTAAAGGCCGGTTTGCAAGCACTCATGTCCTCTGTTCCCGACAGCCGCGAACAATGCTCCCAATTCCGTGAGAAAAGTGCTTCGGGATGGTGCTCTCTCCGGGCCCTTGGAAGACCTCCCAAGCTGCCTCCAAAGGCCGGTTTGCAAGCACTCCCGCCCGCTGTTCCCGCCAGCCTCGCACAATGCTCCCAAGACCGGGAGAAAAGCGCTTCGGGGTGGTGTTCTCTCCGTGCCAATGGAGGACCTCCCTGGCTGCCCCCAAAGGCCGGTTTGCAAGCACTCCCACTCGCTCTTCCCGCCAGCCACGCACAATCCTCCAAAACCCCGGAGAAAAGCGCTTCGGGGTGGTGTTCTCTCCGTGCCCCTGGAAGACCTCCCGGGGTGCCCCCAAAGGCCGGTTTGCAAGCACTCCCACTCGCTGTTCCCGCCATCCGCGCACAATGCTCCCAAGCCCGGGAGAAAAGCATTTTGGGGTGGTGCTCACACCGGGCCCTGGAAGACCTCCCCGGCTGCCTCCAAAGGACGGTTTTCAAGCACTCCTGCCTGCTGTTCCCGCCACCCGCGCACAATGCTCCCAAGCCCGGGAGACAAGCGCTTCGGGGTGGTGCTCTCTACAGGCCCTTGGAAGACCTCCCCGGCTGCCTCCAAAGGCCGGTTTGCAAGGACTCTTCCTGCTGTTCCCGCCATCCGCGCACAATGCTCCCAAGCCCGGGAGAAAAGCATTTTGGGGTGGTGCTCACACCGGGCCCTGGAAGACCTCCCCGGCTGCCTCCAAAGGACGGTTTTCAAGCACTCCTGCCTGCTGTTCCCGCCACCCGCGCAGAATGCTCCCAAGCGCGGGAGAAAAGCGCTTCGGGGTGGTGCTCTCTACAGGCCCTTGGAAGACCTCCCCGGCTGCCTCCAAAGGCCTGTTTGCAAGGACTCCTTCCTGCTGTTCCCGCCAGCCACGCACAATGCTCCCAAGCCCGGGAGAAAAGCATTTTGGGGTGGTGCTCACTGCGGGCCCTTGGAAGACCTCCCCGGCTGCCTCCAATGGCCAGTTTGCAAGCACTCATGTCCGCTGTTCCCACCAGCCGCGCACAATGCTCCCAAGCCCGGGAGAAAAGCTTTTTGGGGTGGTGCTCACACCGGGCCCTGGAAGACCTCCCCGGCTGCCTCCAAAGGCCAGTTTTCAAGCACTCCTGCCTGCTGTTCCCGCCACCTGCGCACAATGCTCCTAAGCCCGGGAGAAAAGCGCTTCGGGGTGGTACTCTCTACAGGCCCTTGGAAGACCTCCCCGGCTGCCTCCAAAGGCCGGTTTGCAAGGACTCCTTCCTGCTGTTCCCGCCAGCCACGCACAATGCTCCCAAGCCCGGGAGAGAAGCATTTTGGGGTGGTGCTCTCTACAGGCCCTTGGAAGACCTCCCCGGCTGCCTCCAGTGGCCAGTTTGCAAGCACTCATGCCCGCTGTTCCCACCAGCCGCGCACAATGCTCCCAAGCCCGGGAGAAAAGCTTTTTGGGGTGGTGCTCACACCGGGCCCTGGAAGACCTCCCCGGCTGCCTGCAAAGGCCGGTTTTCAAGCACTCCTGCCTGCTGTTCCCGCCACCCGCGCACAATACTCCCAAGCCCGGGAGAAAAGCGCTTCGGGGTGGTGCTCTCTACAGGCCCTTGGAAGACCTCCCCCGCTGCCTCCAAAGGCCGGTTTGCAAGGACTCCTTCCTGCTGTTCCCGCCAGCCACGCACAATGCTCCCAAGCCCGGGAGAAAAGTGCTTCGGGGTGGTGATCTCTCCGGGCCCTTGGAAGTCGTCCCCGGCTGCCTCCAAAGGCCGGTTTGCAAGCACTCATGCCCGTTGTTCCCACCAGCCGCGCACAATGCTCCCAAGCCCGGGAGAAAAGCATTTTGGGGTGGTGCTCACTCCGGGCCCTTGGAAGACCTCCCCGGCTGCCTCCAAAGGCCAGTTTGCAAGCAGTCCTGCCTGCTGTTCCCGCCAGCCGCGCACAATGCTCCCAAGCCCGGGAGAAAAGCGCTTCGGGGTGGTGCTCTCTCCGGGCCCTTGGAAGACGTCCCCGGCTGCCTCCAAAGGCCGGTTTGCAAGCACTCATGCCCGTTGTTCCCACCAGCCGCGCACAATGCTCCCAAGCCCGGGAGAAAAGCATTTTGGGGTGGTGCTCACTCCGGGCCCTTGGAAGACCTCCCCGGCTGCCTCCAAAGGCCAGTTTGCAAGCAGTCCTGCCTGCTGTTCCCGCCAGCCGCGCACAATGTTCCCAAGCCCGGGAGAAAAGCGCTTCGGGGTGGTGCTCTCTCCGGGCACTTTCAAGACCTCCCCGGCTGCCCCCAAAGGCCGGTTTGTAAGTACTCATTCCCGCTGCTTCCGCCAGCCACGCACAATGCTCCCAAGCCCGGGAGAAAAGCATTTTGGGGTGGTGGTCTCTCCGGGCCCTTGGAAGACCTCCCGGGCTGCCTCCAAAGGCCGGTTTGCAAGCATTCATGTCCGTTGTTCCCGACAGCCGCGCACAATGCTCCCAAGCCCGAGAGAAAAGCATTTTGGGGTGGTGATCAGTCCGGCCCTTGGAAGACCTCCCCGGCTGCCTCCAAAGGACAGTTTGCAAGCACTCATGCCCGCTGTTCCCGCCAGCCACGCACAATGCTCCCAAGACCGTGAGAAAAGCGCTTCGGGGAGGTGTACTCTCAGGGACCATGGAGGACCTCACCGGCTGCCCCCAAAGGCCGGTTTGCAAGCATTCCCACTCGCTGTTCCCTCCAGGCACACACAATGTTCCAAAACCCCGGAGAAAAGCGCTTCGGGGTGGTGCTCTCTCCGCGCCCTTGGAAGACTTCTCTGGCTGCTGCCAAATGCCGGTTTGCAAGAATTCCCTCCCGCTGTCCCACAAGCCGCACACAATGCTCCAAAACCCGAGAGAAAAGCGCTTCGAGGTGGTGCTCTCTCCGGGCCCTTGGAAGACCTCCCCGGCTGCCTCCAAAGGCCGGTTTGCAAGCACTCCTGCCTGCTGTTCCCGCCACGCGCGCACAATGCTCCCAAGCCCGGAAGAAAAGCATTTTGGGGTAGTGTTCTCTCCGGGCGCTTGGAAGACCTCCCGGGCGGCCTCCAAAGGCCGGTTTGCAAGCACTCATGTCCGCTGTTCCCGACAGCCGCACACAATGCTCCCAAGCCCGGGAGAAAAGCATTTTGGGGTGGTGATCAGTCCGGCCCTTGGAAGACCTCCCCGGCTGCCTCCAAAGGACAGTTTGCAAGAACTCATGCCCGCTGTTCCCGCCAGGCACGCACAATGCTCCCAAGCCCGGGAGAAAAGCGCTTCGGGGTGTTGCTCTCTCCGGGCCCTTGCCCCTGAGCCTGGGGGCAATGCAGGGGGAACACACTCCCAGGCCAAGGCAGAACCACATGCAAACGTCTGTTCCTGGTCCCTGCACCGGCAGAGAGCTCGGGGGAGCCAGAGTATGCCAGGCAGCTGCTGGGTTGGCGGCCTGTGTGGAAAGGGGCAGAGCCGACCTAGGGGCAAGTTGGGCCTCTTGCTCTCCCTGCTGCCCTGAGGCTGCTGGGCCAAAGAGGTCTTGGGCATCCAGCCCCTTGCTGGTCCCTTCCCTCTGATGAGGCCCTCTGAGCTCCAGCACCTTGCAGTGTGGAGACAGCCCCTGCCAGCAACCTCCTCTCCAAGGCGGCCTCAACCGAGGCCTAGGCCCAGGGGAAAGGCACCAGCGGGGATGAGCCTGGGGAGGCGCCCGGGCATGTCTGGACCCAGTCCCCGCAGCCTGCCCCTTGGTGGGGCAGTACCCCCGGAGGCCAGGAAGGTCTGGGCAAGGCTGCCAGGGGCAGGGACACTGCTGGGTCCTGCCCCTGGCCTGTGGGGCGTCTGAGCACAACCAGCACCCTCCCGCTGGAAGACCTCCCCGTCTGCCTCCAAAGGCCTGTTTGCAAGCACTCCCACCCGCTGTTCCCGCCAGGCACGCACAATGCTCCCAAGCCCGGGAGAAAAGCGCTTCAGGGTGGTGCTCTCCTCGGGCCCTTGCCCCTGAGCCTGGGGGCCAGGCAGGTGGAACACACTCCCAGGCCAAGGGAGAACGACATGCACACGTCTGTTCCTGCCCCCTACACCGGCAGAGAGCTCGGGGGAGCCAGAGTCTGTCAGGCAGGTGCTGGGCTGGCCGCCTGTGTGGGAAGTGGCAGAGCCGACCTAGGGGCATGTTGGGCCTCTGCTCTCCCTGCTGCCCTGAGGCTGCTGGGCCAAAGAGGTCTTGGGCATCCAGCCCCTTGCTGGTCCCTTCCCTCTGACGAGGCCCTCTGAGCTCCAGCACCTTGCAGTGTGGAGACAGCCCCTGCCAGCAACCTCCTCTCCAAGGAGGCCTCAACCGAGGCCTAGCCCCAGGGGAAAGGCACCAGCTGGGAAGAGCCTGGGGAGGCGCCCGGGCATGTCTGGACCCAGTCCCCGCAGCCTGCCCCTTGGTGAGGCAGTACCCCCGGAGGCCAGGAAGGTCTGGGCAAGGCTGGTCAGGGGCAGGGGCCCTGCTGGGCCCTGCCCCTGGCCTGTGGGGCCTCTGAGCACAACCGGCCCTCTCCCACTGGAAGACCTCCCCGGGTGCCTCCAAAGGCCGGTTTGCCAACACTCCCGCCCGCTGTTCCCGCCAGGCACGCACAATTCTCCCAAGCCCGGGAGAAAAGCGCTTCGGGGTGGTGCTCTCTCCGGGCCCTTGCCCATGAGCCTGGGGGCAAGGCAGGGAGAACACACTCCCAGGCCAAGGCAGAACCACATGCACACGTCTGATCTGCCCCCTGCACCGGCAGAGAGCTTGGGGGAGCCAGAGTCTGTCAGGCAGCTGCTGGGTTGGCCGCCTGTGTGGGAAGGGGCAGAGCCGAATAGGGGCAAGTTGGGCCTCTTGCTCTCCCTGCTGCCCTGAGGCTGCTGGGCCAAAGATGTCTTGGGCATCCAGCCCTTTACTGGTCCCTTCTCTCTGACGAGGCTCTCTGAGCTGCAGCACCTTGCAGTGTGGAGACAGCCCCTGCCAGCAACCTCCTCTCCAAGGAGGCCTCAACCGAGGCCTAGGCCCAGGGGAAAGGCACCAGCGGGGATGAGCCTGGGGAGGCGCCCGGGCATGACTGGACCCAGGCCCGCAGCCTGCCCCTTGGTGGGGCAGTACCCCCGGAGGCCAGGAAGGTCTGGGCAAGGCTGGCCAGGGGCAGGGGCCCTGCTGGGTCCTGTCCCTGGCCTGTAGGGCCTCTGAGCACAACCGGCCCTCTCCCACTGGAAGACCTCCCCGGCTGCCTCCAAAGGCCAGTTTGCCAACACTCCTGCCCGCTGTTCCCGCCAGGCACGCACAATGCTCCCAAGCCCAGGAGAAAAGCGCGTCGGGGTGGTGGTCTCTCCGGGCCCCTGCCCGTGAGCCTGGGGGCCAGGCAGGGGATCCACAGTCCCAGGCCAAGGCAGAACCACATGCACACGTCTGTTCCTGCCCCCTCCACCGGCAGAGAGCTGGGGGGAGCCAGAGTCTGTCAGGCAGCTGCTGGGCTGGCCGCCTGTGTGGGAAGGGGCAGAGCCGGACTAGGGGCAAGTTGGGCCTCTTGCTCTCCCTGCTGCCCTGAGGCTGCTGGGCCAAAGAGGTCTTGGGCATCCAGCCCCTTGCTGGTCCCTTCCCTCTGACGAGGCCCTCTGAGCTCCAGCACCTTGCAGTGTGGAGACAGCCCCTGCCAGCAACCTCCTCTCCAAGGAGGCCTCAACCGAGGCCTAGGCCCAGGGGAAAGGCACCAGCGGGGATGAGCCAGTGGAGGCGCACGGGCATGTCTGGACCCAGTCCCCGCAGCCTGCCCCTTGGTGGGGCAGTACCCACGGAGGCCAGGAAGGTCTGGGCAAGGCTGGCCAGGGGCAGGGGCCCTGCTGGGTCCTGCCCCTGGCCTGTGGGGCCTCTGAGCACAACCGGCCCTCTCCCACTGGAAGACCTCCCCGGCTGCCTCCAAAGGCCGGTTTGCCAACACTCCCGCCCGCTGTTCCCGCCAGGCACGCACAATGCTCCCAAGCCCGGGAGAAAAGCGCTTCGGGGTGTTGCTCTCTCCAGGCCCTTGCCCCTGAGCCTGGGGTCCAGGCAGTGTGTCCACACTCCCAGACCAAGGCAGAACCACATGCACACGTCTGTTCCTGACCCCTGCACCGGCAGAGCGCTCGGGGGAGCCACAGTCTGTCAGGCAGCTGCTGGGTTGGCTGCCTGTGTGGGAAGGGGCAGAGCCGACCTAGGGGCAAGTTGGGCCTCTTCCTCTCCCTGCTGCCCTGAGGCTGCTGGGCCAAAGAGGTCTTGGGCATCCAGCCCCTTGCTGGTCCCTTCCCGCTGACGAGGCCCTCTGAGCTCCAGCACCTTGCAGTGTGGAGACAGCCCCTGCCAGCAACATCCTCTCCAAGGAGGCCTCAACCGAGGCCTAGGCCCAGGGGAAAGGCACCAGCGGGGTTGAGCCAGGGGAGGCGCCCGGGCATGTCTGGACCCTGTCCCCGCAGCCTGCCCCTTGGTGGGGCAGTACCCCCGGAAGCCAGGAAGGTCTGGGCAAGGCTGCCAGGGGCAGGGACAGCGCTGGGTCCTGCCCCTGGCCTGTGGGACGTCTGAGCACAACCGGCACTCTCCCGCTGGAAGACCTCCCCGTCTGCCTCGAAAGGCCGGTTTGCAAGCACTCCCGCCCGCTGTTCCCGCCAGGCACGCACAATGCTCCCAAGCCCGGTAGAAAAGCGCTTCGGGGTGGTGCTCTCTCCGCGCCCTTGCCCCTAAGCCTGCGGGCCAGGCAGGGGGAACACACTCCCAGGCCAAGACAGAACGACATGAACACGTCTGTTCCTGCCCCCTACACCGGCAGAGAGCTCGGGGGAGCCAGAGTCTCTCAGGCAGGTGCTGGGCTGGCCGCCTGTGTGGGAAGGGGCAAGGCCGACATAGGGGCAAGTTGGGCCTCTTGCTCTCCCTGCTGCCCTGAGGTTGCTGGGCCAAAGACGTCTTGGGCATCCAGCCCTTTGCTGGTCCCTTCCCTCTGACGAGGCCCTCTGAGCTCCAGCACCTTGCAGTGTGGAGACAGCACCTGCCAGCAATCTCCTCTCCAAGGAGGCCTCAACCGAGGCCTAGGCCCAGGGGAAAGGCACCAGCGGGGATGAGCCTGGGGAGGCGCCCGGGCATGTCTGGACCCAGTCCCCGCAGCCTGCCCCTTGGTGGGGCAGTACCCCTGGAGGCCAGGAAGGTCTGGGCAAGGCTGACCAGGGGCAGGGGACCTGCTGGGTCCTGCCCCTGGCCTGTGGGGCCTCTGAGCACAACCGGCCCTCTCCCACTGGAAGACCTCCCCGGCTGCCTCCAAAGGCCGTTTTGCATGCACTCCCGCCCACTGTTCCCACCAAGCGCGCACAATGCTCCCATCCCGGGAGAAAAGCGCTTCGGGGTGGTGCTCTCTCCGGGCCCTTGCCCCTGAGACTGGGGGCCAGGCAGGGGGTCCACACTCCCAGGCCAAGGCAGAACCACATGCACACGTCTGTTCCTGACCCCTGCACCGGCAGAGAGTTCGGGGGAGCCAGAGTCTGTCAGGCAGCTGCTGGGCTGGCCGCCTTTGTGGGAAGGGGCAGAGCCGACCTAGGGGCAAGTTGGGCCTCTTGCTCTCCCTGCTGCCCTGAGGCTGCTGGGCCAAAGAGGTCTTGGGCATCCAGCCCTTTGCTTGTCCCTTCCCTCTGACGAGGCCCTCTGAGTTCCAGCACCTTGCAGTGTGGAGACAGCCCCTGCCAGCAACCTCCTCTCCAAGGAGGCCTCAACCGAGACCTAGGACCAGGGGAAAGGCACCAGCGGGGATGAGCCTGGGGAGGCGACCAGGCATGTCTGGACCCAGTCCCCGCAGCCTGCCCCTTGGTGGGGCAGTACCCCCGGAGGCCAGGAAGGTCTGGGAAAGGCTGGCCAGGGGCAGGGGACCTGCTGGGTCCTGCCCCTGGCCTGTGGGGCCTCTGAGCACAACCGGCCCTCTCCCACTGGAAGACCTCCCCGGCTGCCTCCAAAGGCCGGTTTGCAAGCGCTCCCGGCCACTGTTACCAGCAGGCGGGCACAATGCTCCTAAGCCCGGAAGAAAAGCGCTTCAGGGTGGTGCTCTCTCTGGGCCCTTGCCCCTGAGCCTGGGGGCAAGGCAGGGTGTCCACACTCCCAGGCCAAGGCAGAACCACATGCACACGTCTGACCTGCCCCCTGCACCGGCAGAGAGCTCGGGGGAGCCAGAGTCTGTCAGGCAGCTGCTGGGCTGGCCGCCTGTGTGGGAAGGGGCAGAGCCGACCTAGGGGCAAGTTGGGCCTCTTGCTCTCCCTGCTGCCCTGAGGCTGCTGGGCCAAAGAGGTCTTGGGCATCCAGCCCCTTGCTGGTCCCTTCCCTCTGACGAGGCCCTCTGAGCTCCAGCACCTTGCAGTGTGGAGACAGCCCCTGCCAGCAACCTCCTCTCCAAGGAGGCCTCAACCGAGGCCTAGGCCCAGGGGAAAGGCACCAGCGGGGATGAGCCTGGGGAGGCGCCCGGGCATGTCTGGACCCAGTCCCCGCAGCCTGCCCCTTGGTGGGGCAGTACCCCCGGAGGCCAGGAAGGTCTGGGCAAGGCTGGCCAGGGGCAGGGGCCCTGCTGGGTCCTGCCCCTGGCCTGTGGGGCCTCTGAGCACAACCGGCCCTCTCCCACTGGAAGAACTCCCCGGCTGCCTCCAAAGGCCAGTTTGCCAACACTCCCGCCCGCTGTTCCCGCCAGGCACGCACAATGCTCCCAAGCCCGGGAGAAAAGCACTTCGGGGTGGTGCTCTCCTCGGGCCCTTGCCCCTGAGCCTGGGGGCCAGGCAGTTGGTCCACACTCCCAGACCAAGGCAGAACCACATGCACACGTCTGTTCCTGACCCCTGCACCGGCAGAGAGCTCGGGGGAGCCAGAGTCTGTCAGGCAGCTGCTGGGCTGGCCGCCTGTGTGGGAAGGGGCAGAGCCGACCTAGGGGCAAGTTGGGCCTCTTGCTCTCCCTGCTGCCCTGAGGCTGCTGGGCCAAAGAGGTCTTGGGCATCCAGCCCCTTGCTGGTCCCTTCCCTCTGACGAGGCCCTCTGAGCTCCAGCACCTTGCAGTGTGGAGACAGCCCCTGCCAGCAACCTCCTCTCCAAGGAGGCCTCAACCAAGGCCTAGGCCCAGGGGAAAGGCACCAGCGGGGATGAGCCTGGGGAGGCGCCCGGGCATGTCTGGACCCAGTCCCCGCAGCCTGCCCCTTGGTGGGGCAGTACCCCCGGAGGCCAGGAAGGTCTGGGAAAGGCTGGCCAGGGGCAGGGGACCTGCTGGGTCCTGCCCCTGGCCTGTGGGGCCTCTGAGCACAACCGGCCCTCTCCCACTGGAAGACCTCCCCGGCTGCCTCCAAAGTCCTGTTTGCAAGCACTCCCGCCCACTGTTCCCGCCAGGCGCGCACAATGCTCCCAAGCCCGGGAGAAAAGCGCTTCGGGGTGGTGGTCTCTACGGGCCCTTGCCCCTGAGCCTGGGGGCCAGGCAGGGGATCCACAGTCCCAGGCCAAGGCACAACAACATGCACACGTCTGTTCCTGCCCCCTCCACCGGCAGAGAGCTGGGGGGAGCCAGAGTCTGTCAGGCAGCTGCTGGGCTGGCCGCCTGTGTGGGAAGGGGCAGAGCCGACCTAGGGGCAAGTTGGGCCTCTTGCTCTCCCTGCTGCCCTGAGGCTGCTGGGCCAAAGAGGTCTTGGGCATCCAGCCCCTTGCTGGTCCCTTCCCTCTGACGAGGCCCTCTGAGCTCCAGCACCTTGCAGTGTGGAGACAGCCCCTGCCAGCAACCTCCTCTCCAAGGAGGCCTCAACCGAGGCCTAGGCACAGGGGAAAGGCACCAGCGGGGATGAGCCAGTGGAGGCGCACGGGCATATCAGGACCCAGTCCCTGCAGCCTGCCCCTTGGTGGGGCAGTACCCCCGGAGGCCAGGAAGGTCTGGGCAAGGCTGGCCAGGGGCAGGGTCCCTGCTGGGTCCTGCCCCTGGCCTGTGGGGCCTCTGAGCACAACCGGCCCTCTCCCACTGGAAGACCTCCCCGGCTGCCTCCAAAGGCGGGTTTGCCAACACTCCCGCCCGCTGTTCCCGCCAGGCACGCACAACGCTCCCAAGGCCAGGAGAAAAGCGCTTCGGGGTGTTGCTCTCTCCGGGCCCTTGCCCCTGAGCCTGGGGTCCAGGCAGTGGGTCCACACTCCCAGACCAAGGCAGAACCACATGCACACGTCTGTTCCTGACCCCTGCACCGGCAGAGAGCTCGGGGGAGCCAGAGTCTGTCAGGCAGCTGCTGGGTTGGCTGCCTGTGTGGGAAGGGGCAGAGCCGACCTAGGGGCAAGTTGGGCCTCTTGCTCTCCCTGCTGCCCTGAGGCTGCTGGGCCAAAGAGGTCTTGGGCATCCAGCCCCTTGCTGGTCCCTTCCCGCTGACGAGGCCCTCTGAGCTCCAGCACCTTGCAGTGTGGAGACAGCCCCTGCCAGCAACCTCCTCTCCAAGGAGGCCTCAACCGAGGCCTAGGCCCAGGGGAAAGGCACCAGCGGGGATGATCCTGGGGAGGCGCCCGGGCATCTCTGGACCCAGGCCCCGCAGCCTGCCCCTTAGTGGGGCAGTACCCCCGGAGGCCAGGAAGGTCTGGGCAAGGCTGGCCAGGGGCAGGGGCCCTGCTGCGTCCTGCCCCTGGCCTGTGGGGCCTCTGAGCACAACCGGCCCTCTCCCACTGGAAGACCTCCCCGGCTGCCTCCAAGGCCGGTTTGCAAGCGCTCCCGCCCACTGTTCCCAGCAGGCGTGCACAATGCTCCCAAGCCCGGGAGAAAAGCGCTTCAGGGTGGTGCTCTCTCCGGGCCCTTGCCCCTGAGCCTGGGGGCAAGGCAGGGTGTCCACACTCCCAGGACAAGGCAGAACCACATGCACACGTCTGATCTGCCCCCTGCACCGGCAGAGAGCTCGGGGGAGCCAGAGTCTGTCAGGCAGCTGCTGGGCTGGCCGCCTGTGTGGGAAGGGGCAGAGCCGACCTAGGGGCAAGTTGGGCCTCTTGCTCTCCCTGCTGCCCTGAGGCTGCTGGGCCAAAGAGGTCTTGGGCATCCAGCCCCTTGCTGGTCCCTTCCCTCTGACGAGGCCCTCTGAGCTCCAGCACCTTGCAGTGTGGAGACAGCCCCTGCCAGCAACATCCTCTCCAAGGAGGCCTCAACCGAGGCCTAGGCCCAGGGGAAAGGCACCAGCGGGGATGAGCCTGGGGAGGCGCCCGGGCATGTCTGGACCCAGTCCCCGCAGCCTGCCCCTTGGTGGGGCAGTACCCCCGGAGGCCAGGAAGGTCTGGGCAAGGCTGCCAAGGGCAGGGACACTGCTGGGTCCTGCCCCTGGCCTGTGGGGCGTCTGAGCACAACCGGCACTCTCCCGCTGGAAGACCTCCCCGTCTGCCTCGAAAGGCCGGTTTGCAAGCACTCCCGCCCGCTGTTCCCGCCAGGCACGCACAATGCTCCCAAGCCCGGGAGAAAAGCGCTTCGGGGTGGTGCTCTCTCCGGGCCCTTGCCCCTGAGCCTGGGGGCAAGGCATGGGGAACACACTCCCAGGCCAAGGCAGAACCACATGCCCACGTCTGTTCCTGTCCCCTGCACCGGCAGAGAGCTTGGGGGAGCCAGAGTCTGTCAGGCAGCTGCTGGGTTGGCCGCCTGTGTGGGAAGGGGCAGAGCCGCCCTAGGGGCAAGTTGGGCCTCTTGCTCTCCCTGCTGCCCTGAGGCTGCTGGGCCAAAGAGGTCTTGGGCATCCAGCCCCTT
This sequence comes from Dama dama, assembly GCF_033118175.1. NCBI lineage: Eukaryota > Metazoa > Chordata > Mammalia > Artiodactyla > Cervidae > Dama > Dama dama. The sequence goes on from NW_026870977.1 coordinate 1,097,740, forward strand.
ACTGGTCCCTTCCCTCTGACGAGGCCCTCTGAGCTCCAGCACCTTGCAGTGTGGAGACAGCCCCTGCCAGCAACCTCCTCTCCAAGGAGGCCTCAACCCAGGCCTAGGCCCAGGGGAAAGGCACCAGCGGGGATGAGCCAGGGGAGGCGCCCGAGCATGTCTGGACCCAGTCCCCGCAGCCTGCCCCTTGGTGGGGCAGTACCCCCGGAGGCCAGGAAGGTCTGGGTAAGACTGGCCAGGGGCAGGGGCCCTGCTGGGTCCTGCCCCTGGCCTGTGGGGCCTCTGAGCACAACCGGCCCTCTCCCACTGGAAGACCTCCCCGGCTGCCTCCAAAGGCCGGTTTGCAAGCGCTCCCGGCCACTGTTACCAGCAGGCGGGCACAATGCTCCTAAGCCCGGAAGAAAAGCGCTTCAGGGTGGTGCTCTCTCTGGGCCCTTGCCCCTGAGCCTGGGGGCAAGGCAGGGTGTCCACACTCCCAGGCCAAGGCAGAACCACATGCACACGTCTGACCTGCCCCCTGCACCGGCAGAGAGCTCGGGGGAGCCAGAGTCTCTCAGGCAGCTGCTGGGCTGGCCGCCTGTGTGGGAAGTGGCAGAGCCGACCTAGGGGCAAGTTGGGCCTCTTGCTCTCCCTGCTGCCCTGAGGCTGCTGGGCCAAAGAGGTCTTGGGCATCCAGCCCCTTGCTGGTCCCTTCCCTCTGACGAGGCCCTCTGAGCTCCAGCACCTTGCAGTGTGGAGACAGCCCCTGCCAGCAACCTCCTCTCCAAGGAGGCCTCAACCGAGGCCTAGGCCCAGGGGAAAGGCACCAGCGGGGATGAGCCTGGGGAGGCGCCCGGGCATGTCTGGACCCTGTCCCCGCAGCCTGCCCCTTGGTGGGGCAGTACCCCCGGAGGCCAGGAAGGTCTGGGCAAGGCTGGCCAGGGGCAGGGGCCCTGCTGGGTCCTGCCCCTGGCCTGTGGGGCCTCTGAGCACAACCGGCCCTCTCCCACTGGAAGACCTCCCCGGCTGCCTCCAAAGTCCTGTTTGCAAGCACTCCCGCCCACTGTTCCTGCCAGGCGCGCACAATGCTCCCAAGCCCGGGAGAAAAGCGCTTCGGGGTGGTGGTCTCTACGGGCCCTTGCCCCTGAGCCTGGGGGCCAGGCAGGGGATCCACAGTCCCAGGCCAAGGCACAACAACATGCACACGTCTGTTCCTGCCCCCTCCACCGGCAGAGAGCTGGGGGGAGCCAGAGTCTGTCAGGCAGCTGCTGGGCTGGCCGCCTGTGTGGGAAGTGGCAGAGCCGACCTAGGGGCAAGTTGGGCCTCTTGCTCTCCCTGCTGCCCTGAGGCTGCTGGGCCAAAGAGGTCTTGGGCATCCAGCCCCTTGCTGGTCCCTTCCCTCTGACGAGGCCCTCTGAGCTCCAGCACCTTGCAGTGTGGAGACAGCCCCTGCCAGCAACCTCCTCTCCAAGGAGGCCTCAACCGAGGCCTAGGCACAGGGGAAAGGCACCAGCGGGGATGAGCCTGGGGAGGCGCACGGGCATATCAGGACCCAGTCCCTGCAGCCTGCCCCTTGGTGGGGCAGTACCCCCGGAGGCCAGGAAGGTCTGGGCAAGGCTGGCCAGGGGCAGGGTCCCTGCTGTGTCGTGCTCCTGGACTGTGGGGCCTCTGAGCACAACCGGCCCTCTCCCACTGGAAGACCTCCCCGGCTGCCTCCAAAGGCGGGTTTGCCAACACTCCCGCCCGCTGTTCCCACCAGGCACGCACAACGCTCCCAAGGCCAGGAGAAAAGCGCTTCGGGGTGTTGCTCTCTCCGGGCCCTTGCCCCTGAGCCTGGGGTCCAGGCAGTGGGTCCACACTCCCAGACCAAGGCAGAACCACATGCACACGTCTGTTCCTGACCCCTGCACCGGCAGAGAGCTCGGGGGAGCCAGAGTCTGTCAGGCAGCTGCTGGGTTGGCTGCCTGTGTGGGAAGGGGCAGAGCCGACCTAGGGGCAAGTTGGGCCTCTTGCTCTCCCTGCTGCCCTGAGGCTGCTGGGCCAAAGAGGTCTTGGGCATCCAGCCCCTTGCTGGTCCCTTCCCGCTGACGAGGCCCTCTGAGCTCCAGCACCTTGCAGTGTGGAGACAGCCCCTGCCAGCAACCTCCTCTCCAAGGAGGCCTCAACCGAGGCCTAGGCCCAGGGGAAAGGCACCAGCGGGGATGAGCCTGGGGAGGCGCCCGGGCATCTCTGGACCCAGGCCCCGCAGCCTGCCCCTTAGTGGGGCAGTACCCCCGGAGGCCAGGAAGGTCTGGGCAAGGCTGGCCAGGGGCAGGGGCCCTGCTGCGTCCTGCCCCTGGCCTGTGGGGCCTCTGACCACAACCGGCCCTCTCCCACTGGAAGACCTCCCTGGCTGCCTCCAAGGCCGGTTTGCAAGCGTTCCCGCCCACTGTTCCCAGCAGGCGTGCACAATGCTCCCAAGCCCGGGAGAAAAGCGCTTCAGGGTGGTGCTCTCTCCGGGCCCTTGCCCCTGAGCCTGGGGGCAAGGCAGGGTGTCCACACTCCCAGGACAAGGCAGAACCACATGCACACGTCTGATCTGCCCCCTGCACCGGCAGAGAGCTCGGGGGAGCCAGAGTCTGTCAGGCAGCTGCTGGGCTGGCCGCCTGTGTGGGAAGGGGCAGAGCCGACCTAGGGGCAAGTTGGGCCTCTTGCTCTCCCTGCTGCCCTGAGGCTGCTGGGCCAAAGAGGTCTTGGGCATCCAGCCCCTTGCTGGTCCCTTCCCTCTGACGAGGCCCTCTGAGCTCCAGCACCTTGCAGTGTGGAGACAGCCCCTGCCAGCAACATCCTCTCCAAGGAGGCCTCAACCGAGGCCTAGGCCCAGGGGAAAGGCACCAGCGGGGATGAGCCTGGGGAGGCACCCGGGTATGTCTGGACCCAGTCCCCGCAGCCTGCCCCTTGGTGGGGCAGTACCCCCGGAGGCCAGGAAGGTCTGGGCAAGGCTGCCAGGGGCAGGGACACTGCTGGGTCCTGCCCCTGGCCTGTGGGGCGTCTGAGCACAACCGGCACTCTCCCGCTGGAAGACCTCCCCGTCTGCCTCGAAAGGCCGGTTTGCAAGCACTCCCGCCCGCTGTTCCCGCCAGGCACGCACAATGCTCCCAAGCCCGGGAGAAAAGCGCTTCGGGGTGGTGCTCTCTCCGGGCCCTTGCCCCTGAGCCTGGGGGCAAGGCATGGGGAACACACTCCCAGGCCAAGGCAGAACCACATGCCCACGTCTGTTCCTGTCCCCTGCACCGGCAGAGAGCTTGGGGGAGCCAGAGTCTGTCAGGCAGCTGCTGGGTTGGCCGCCTGTGTGGGAAGGGGCAGAGCCGCCCTAGGGGCAAGTTGGGCCTCTTGCTCTCCCTGCTGCCCTGAGGCTGCTGGGCCAAAGAGGTCTTGGGCATCCAGCCCCTTACTGGTCCCTTCCCTCTGACGAGGCCCTCTGAGCTCCAGCACCTTGCAGTGTGGAGACAGCCCCTGCCAGCAACCTCCTCTCCAAGGAGGCCTCAACCGAGGCCTAGGCCCAGGGGAAAGGCACCAGCGGGGATGAGCCAGGGGAGGCGCCCGAGCATGTCTGGTCCCAGTCCCCGCAGCCTGCCCCTTGGTGGGGCAGTACCCCCGGAGGCCAGGAAGGTCTGGGTAAGACTGGCCAGGGGCAGGGGCCCTGCTGGGTCCTGCCCCTGGCCTGTGGGGCCTCTGAGCACAACCGGCCCTCTCCCACTGGAAGACCTCCCCGGCTGCCTCCAAAGGCCGGTTTGCAAGCGCTCCCGGCCACTGTTACCAGCAGGCGGGCACAATGCTCCTAAGCCCGGAAGAAAAGCGCTTCAGGGTGGTGCTCTCTCTGGGCCCTTGCCCCTGAGCCTGGGGGCAAGGCAGGGTGTCCACACTCCCAGGCCAAGGCAGAACCACATGCACACGTCTGACCTGCCCCCTGCACCGGCAGAGAGCTCGGGGGAGCCAGAGTCTCTCAGGCAGCTGCTGGGCTGGCCGCCTGTGTGGGAAGTGGCAGAGCCGACCTAGGGGCAAGTTGGGCCTCTTGCTCTCCCTGCTGCCCTGAGGCTGCTGGGCCAAAGAGGTCTTGGGCATCCAGCCCCTTGCTGGTCCCTTCCCTCTGACGAGGCCCTCTGAGCTCCAGCACCTTGCAGTGTGGAGACAGCCCCTGCCAGCAACCTCCTCTCCAAGGAGGCCTCAACCGAGGCCTAGGCCCAGGGGAAAGGCACCAGCGGGGATGAGCCTGGGGAGGCGCCCGGGCATGTCTGGACCCAGTCCCCGCAGCCTGCCCCTTGGTGGGGCAGTACCCCCGGAGGCCAGGAAGGTCTGGGCAAGGCTGGCCAGGGGCAGGGGCCCTGCTGGGTCCTGCCCCTGGCCTGTGGGGCCTCTGAGCACAACCGGCCCTCTCCCACTGGAAGAACTCCCCGGCTGCCTCCAAAGGCCAGTTTGCCAACACTCCCGCCCGCTGTTCCCGCCAGGCACACACAATGCTCCCAAGCCCGTGAGAAAAGCGCTTCGGGGTGGTGCTCTCCTCGGGCCCTTGCCCCTGAGCCTGGGGGCCAGGCAGTTGGTCCACACTCCCAGACCAAGGCAGAACCACATGCACACGTCTGTTCCTGACCCCTGCACCGACAGAGAGCTCGGGGGAGCCAGAGTCTGTCAGGCAGCTGCTGGGCTGGCCGCCTGTGTGGGAAGGGGCAGAGCCGACCTAGGGGCAAGTTGGGCCTCTTCCTCTCCCTGCTGCCCTGAGGCTGCTGGGCCAAAGAGGTCTTGGGCATCCAGCCCCTTGCTGGTTCCTTCCCTCTGACGAGGCCCTCTGAGCTCTAGCACCTTGCAGTGTGGAGACAGCCCCTGCCAGCAACCTCCTCTCCAAGGAGGCCTCAACCGAGGCCTAGGCCCAGGGGAAAGGCACCAGCGGGGATGAGCCAGTGGAGGCGCACGGGCATGTCTGGACCCAGTCCCCGCAGCCTGCCCCTTGGTGGGGCAGTACCCCCGGAGGCCAGGAAGGTCTGGGCAAGGCTGCCAGGGGCAGGGAAACTGCTGGGTCCTGCCCCTGGCCTGTGGGGCGTCTGAGCACAACCGGCACTCTCCCGCTGGAAGACCTGCCCGGCCGCCTCCAAAGGCCGGTTAACAAGCGCTCCCGCCCACTGTTCCCAGCAGGCGTGCACAATGCTCCCAAGCCCGGGAGAAAAGCGCTTCGGGGTGGTGCTCTCTCCGGGCCCTTGCCCCTGAGCCTGGGGGCAAGGCAGGGTGTCCACACTCCCAGGCCAAGGCAGAACCACATGCACACGTCTGATCTGCCCCCTGCACCGGCAGAGAGCACGGGGGAGCCAGAGTCTGTCAGGCAGCTGCTGGGCTGGCCGCCTGTGTGGGAAGGGGCAGAGCCGACCTAGGGGCAAGTTGGGCCTCTTGCTCTCCCTGCTGCCCTGAGGCTGCTGGGCCAAAGAGGTCTTGGGCATCCAGCCCCTTGCTTGTCCCTTCCCTCTGACGAGGCCCTCTGAGCTCCAGCACCTTGCAGTGTGGAGACAGCCCCTGCCAGCAATCTCCTCTCCAAGGAGGCCTCAACCGAGGCCTAGGCCCAGGGAAAAGGCACCAGCGGGGTTGAGCCAGGGGAGGTGCCCGGGCATGTCTGGACCCTGTCCCCGCAGCCTGCCCCTTGGTGGGGCAGTACCCCCGGAGGCCAGGAAGGTCTGGGCAAGGCTGGCCAGGGGCAGGGGCCCTGCTGGGTCCTGCCCCTGGCCTGTGGGGCCTCTGAGCACAACCAGCCCTTGCCCACTGGAAGACCTCCCCGGCTGCCTCCAAAGGCCGGTTTGCAAGCACTCCCGCCCACTGTTCCCGCCAGGCGCGCACAATGCTCCCAAGCCCGGGAGAAAAGCGCTTCGGGGTGGTGGTCTCTCCGGGCCCCTGCCCCTGAGCCTGGGGGCCAGGCAGGGGATCCACAGTCCCAGGCCAAGGCAGAACCACATGCACACGTCTGTTCCTGCCCCCTCCACCGGCAGAGAGCTGGGGGGAGCCAGAGTCTGTCAGGCAGCTGCTGGGCTGGCCGCCTGTGTGGGAAGGGGCAGTGCCGACCTAGGGGTAAGTTGGGCCTCTTGCTCTCCCTGCTGCCCTGAGGCTGCTGGGCCAAAGAGGTCTTGGGCATCCAGCCCCTTGCTGGTCCCTTCACTCTGACGAGGCCCTCTGAGCTCCAGCACCTTGCAGTGTGGAGACAGCCCCTGCCAGCAACCTCCTCTCCAAGGAGGCCTCAACCGAGGCCTAGGACCAGGGGAAAGGCACCAGCGGGGATGAGCCTGGGGAGGCGCCCGGGCATGTCTGGACCCAGTCCCCGCAGCCTGCCCCTTGGTGGGATAGTAACCCCGGAGTCCAGGAGGGTCTGGGCAAGGCTGCCAGGGGCAGGGACACTGCTGGGTCCTGCCCCTGGCCTGTGGGGCGTCTGAGCACAACCGGCACTCTCCCGCTGGAAGACCTCCCTGGCTGCCTCCAAAGGCCGGTTTGCAAGCACTCCCGCGCGCTGTTCCCGCCAGGCACGCACAATGCTACCAAGCCCGAGAGAAAAGCGCTTCGGGGTGGTGCTCTCTCCGGACCCTTGCCCCTGAGCCTGGGGGACAGGCAGGGGGAACACACTCCCAGGCCAAGGCAGAACGACATGCACACGTCTGTTCCTGTCCCCTACACCGGCAGAGAGCTCGGGGGAGCCAGAGACTGCCAGGCTGCTGCTGGGCTGGCTGCCTATCTGGGACGGGGCAGAGCCGACCTAGGGGCAAGTTGGGCCTCTTGCTCTCCCTGCTGCCCTGAGGCTGCTGGGTCAAAGAGGTCTTGGGCATCCAGCCCTTTGCTGGTCCCTTCCCTCTGACGAGGCCCTCTGAGCTCCAGCACCTTGCAGTGTGGAGACAGCCCCTGCCAGCAACCTCCTCTCCAAAGAGGCCTCAACCGAGGCCTACGCCCAGGGGAAAGGCACCAGCGGGGATGATCCTGGGGAGGCGCACGGACATGTCTGGACCCAGTCACCGCAGCCTGCCCCTTGGTGGGGCAGTACCCCCGGAGGCCAGGAAGGTCTGGGCAAGGCTGGCCAGGGGCAGGGGCCCTGCTGGGTCCTGCCCCTGGCCTGTGGGGCCTCTGAGCCCAACCGGCCCTCTCCCACTGGAAGACCTCCCCGGCTGCCTCCAAAGGCCGGTTTGCAAGCGCTCCCGCCCACTGTTCCCAGCAGGCGTGGACAATGCTCCCAAGCCCGGGAGAAAAGCGCTTCAGGGTGGTGCTCTCTCTGGGCCCTTGCCCCTGAGCCTGGGGGCAAGGCAGGGTGTCCACACTCCCAGGCCAAGGCAGAACCACATGCACACGTCTGATCTGCGCCCTGCACCGGCAGAGAGCTCGGGGGAGCCAGAGTCTGTCAGGCAGCTGCTGGGCTGGCCGCCTGTGTGGGAAGGGGCAGAGCCGACCTAGGGGCAAGTTGGGCCTCTTGCTCTCCCTGCTGCCCTGAGGCTGCTGGGCCAAAGAGGTCTTGGCCATCCAGCCCCTTGCTGGTCCCTTCCCTCTGACGAGGCCCTCTGAGCTCCAGCACCTTGCAGTGTGGAGACAGCCCCTGCCAGCAACCTCCTCTCCAAGGAGGCCTCAACCGAGGCCTAGGCCCAGGGGAAAGGCACCAGCGGGGATGAGCCTGGGGAGGCGCCCGGGCATGACTGGACCCAGGCCCGCAGCCTGCCCCTTGGTGGGGCAGTACCCCCGGAGGCCAGGAAGGTCTGGGCAAGGCTGGCCAGGGGCAGGGGCCCTGCTGGGTCCTGCCCCTGGCCTGTGGGGCCTCTGAGCACAACCGGCCCTCTCCCACTGGAAGACCTCCCCGGCTGCCTCCAAAGGCCGGTTTGCCAACACTCCCGCCCGCTGTTCTCGCCAGGCACGCACAATTCTCCCAAGCCCGGGAGAAAAGCGCTTCGGTGTGTTGCTCTCTCCGGGCCCTTGCCCCTGAGTGTGGGGGCCAGGCAGTGGTTCCACACTCCCAGACCAAGGCAGAACCACATGCACACGTCTGTTCCTGACCCCTGCACCGGCAGAGAGCTCGGGGGAGCCAGAGTCTGTCAGGCAGCTGCTGGGCTGGCCGCCTGTGTGGGAAGGGGCAGAGCCGACCTAGGGGCAAGTTGGGCCTCTTCCTCTCCCTGCTGCCCTGAGGCTGCTGGGCCAAAGAGGTCTTGGGCATCCAGCCCCTTGCTGGTCCCTTCCCTCTGACGAGGCCCTCTGAGCTCCAGCACCTTGCAGTGTGGAGACAGCCCCTGCCAGCAACCTCCTCTCCAAGGAGGCCTCAACCGAGGCCTAGGCCCAGGGGAAAGGCACCAGCGGGGATGAGCCAGTGGAGGCGCAAGGGCATGTCTGGACCCAGTCCCCGCAGCCTGCCCCTTGGTGGGGCAGTACCCCCGGAGGCCAGGAAGGTCTGGGCAAGGCTGCCAGGGGCAGGGACACTGCTGGGTCCTGCCCCTGGCCTGTGGGGCGTCTGAGCACAACCGGCACTCTCCCGCTGGAAGACCTGCCCGGCTGCCTCCAAAGGCCGGTTAACAAGCGCTCCCGCCCACTGTTCCCAGCAGGCGTGCACAATGCTCCCAAGCCCGGGAGAAAAGCGCTTCGGGGTGGTGCTCTCTCCGGGCCCTTGCCCCTGAGCCTGGGGGCAAGGCAGGGTGTCCACACTCCCAGGCCAAGGCAGAACCACATGCACACGTCTGATCTGCCCCCTGCACCGGCAGAGAGCTCGGGGGAGCCAGAGTCTGTCAGGCAGCTGCTGGGCTGGCCGCCTGTGTGGGAAGGGGCAGAGCCGACCTAGGGGCAAGTTGGGCCTCTTGCTCTCCCTGCTGCCCTGAGGCTGCTGGGCCAAAGAGGTCTTGGGCATCCAGCCCCTTGCTTGTCCCTTCCCTCTGACGAGGCCCTCTGAGCTCCAGCACCTTGCAGTGTGGAGACAGCACCTGCCAGCAATCTCCTCTCCAAGGAGGCCTCAACCGAGGCCTAGGCCCAGGGAAAAGGCACCAGCGGGGTTGAGCCAGGGGAGGCGCCCGGGCATGTCTGGACCCTGTCCCCGCAGCCTGCCCCTTGGTGGGGCAGTACCCCCGGAGGCCAGGAAGGTCTGGGCAAGGCTGGCCAGGGGCAGGGGCCCTGCTGGGTCCTGCCCCTGGCCTGTGGGGCCTCTGAGCACAACCGGCCCTTGCCCACTGGAAGACCTCCCCGGCTGCCTCCAAAGGCCGGTTTGCAAGCCCTCCCGCCCACTGTTCCCGCCAGGCGCGCACAATGCTCCCAAGCCCGGGAGAAAAGCGCTTCGGGGTGGTGGTCTCTCCGGGCCCCTGCCCCTGAGCCTGGGGGCCAGGCAGGGGATACACAGTCCCAGGCCAAGGCAGAACCACATGCACACGTCTGTTCCTGCCCCCTCCACCGGCAGAGAGCTGGGGGGAGCCAGAGTCTGTCAGGCAGCTGCTGGGCTGGCCGCCTGTGTGGGAAGGGGCAGAGCCGACCTAGGGGCAATTTGGGCCTCTTGCTCTCCCTGCTGCCCTGAGGCTGCTGGGCCAAAGAGGTCTTGAGCATCCAGCCCCTTGCTGGTCCCTTCCCTCTGACGAGGCCCTCTGAGCTCCAGCACCTTGCAGTGTGGAGACAGCCCCTGCCAGCAACCTCCTCTCCAAGGAGGCCTCAACCGAGGCCTAGGCCCAGGGGAAAGGCACCAGCGGGGATGAGCCAGTGGAGGCGCACGGGCATGTCTGGACCCAGTCCCCGCAGCCTGCCCCTTGGTTGGGCAGTACCCCCGGAGGCCAGGAAGGTCTGGGCAAGGCTGGCCAGGGGCAGGGGCCCTGCTGGGTCCTGCCCCTGGGCTGTGGGGCCTCTGAGCACAACCGGCCCTCTCCCACTGGAAGACCTCCCCGGCTGCCTCCAAAGGCCGGTTTGCCAACACTCCCGCCCGCTGTTCGCGCCAGGCACGCACAATGCTCCCAAGCCCGGGAGAAAAGCGCTTCGGGGTGTTGCCCTCTCCGGACCCTTGCCCCTGAGCCTGGGGTCCAGGCAGTGGGTCCACACTCCCAGACCAAGGCAGAACCACATGCACTCGTCTGTTCCTGACCCCTGCACCGACAGAGAGCTCGGGGGAGCCAGAGTCTGTCAGGCAGCTGCTGGGTTGGCTGCCTGTGTGGGAAGGGGCAGAGCCGACCTAGGGGCAAGTTGGGCCTCTTCCTCTCCCTGCTGCCCTGAGGCTGCTGGGCCAAAGACGTCTTGGGCATCCAGCCCCTTACTGGTCCCTTCCCTCTGACGAGGCCCTCTGAGCTCCAGCACCTTGCAGTGTGGAGACAGCCCCTGCCAGCAACCTCCTCTCCAAGGAGGCCTCAACCGAGGCCTAGGCCCAGGGGAAAGGCACCAGCGGGGATGAGCCAGTGGAGGCGCAAGGGCATGTCTGGACCCAGTCCCCGCAGCCTGCCCCTTGGTGGGGCAGTACCCCCGGAGGCCAGGAAGGTCTGGGCAAGGCTGCGAGGGGCAGGGGCCCTGCTGGGTCGTGCCCCTGGCCTGTGGGGCGTCTGAGCAGAACCGGCACTCTCCCGCTGGAAGACCTCCCCGTCTGCCTCCAAAGGCCGGTTTGCAAGCACTCCCGCCCGCTGTTCCCGCCAGGCAGGCACAATGCTCCCAAGCCCGGGAGAAAAGCGCTTCGGGGTGGTGCTCTCCTCGGGCCCTTGCCCCTGAGCCTGGGGGCCAGGCAGTTGGAACACACTCCCAGGCCAAGGCAGAACGACATGCACACGTCTGTTCCTGCCCCCTACACCGGCAGAGAGCTCGGGGGAGCCAGAGACTGCCAGGCTGCTGCTGGGCTGTCTGCCTGTGTGGGACGGGGCAGAGCCGACCTAGGGGCAATTGGGCCTCTTGCTCTCCCTGCTGCCCTGAGGCTGCTGGGTCAAAGAGGTCTTGGGCATCCAGCCCTTTGCTGGTCCCTTCCCTCTGACGAGGCCCTCTGAGCTCCAGCACCTTGCAGTGTGGAGACAGCCCCTGCCAGCAACCTCCTCTCCAAAGAGGCCTCAACCGAGGCCTACGCCCAGGGGAAAAGCACCAGCGGGGATGATCCTGGGGAGGCGCACGGACATGTCTGGACCCAGTCCCCGCAGCCTGCCCCTTGGTGGGGCAGTACCCCCGGAGGCCAGGAAGGTCTGGGCAAGGCTGGCCAGGGGCAGGGGACCTGCTGGGTCCTGCCCCTGGCCTGTGGGACGTCTGAGCACAACCGGCACTCTCCCGCTGGAAGACCTCCCCGTCTGCCTCCAAAGGCCGGTTTGCAAGCACTCCCGCCCGCTGTTCCCGCCAGGCACGCACAATGCTCCCAAGACCGGGAGAAAAGCGCTTCGGGGTGGTGCTCTCTCCGGGCCCTTGCCCCTAAGCCTGCGGGCCAGGCAGGGGGAACACACTCCCAGGCCAAGACAGAACGACATGAACACGTCTGTTCCTGTCCCCTACACCGGCAGAGAGCTCGGGGGAGCCAGAGTCTCTCAGGCAGGTGCTGGGCTGGCCGCCTGTGTGGGAAGGGGCAGAGCCGACCTAGGGGCAAGTTGGGCCTCTTGCTCTCCCTGCTGCCCTGAGGCTGCTGGGCCAAAGACGTCTTGGGCATCCAGCCCTTTGCTGGTCCCTTCCCTCTGACGAGGCCCTCTGAGCTCCAGCACCTTGCAGTGTGGAGACAGCACCTGCCAGCAATCTCCTCTCCAAGGAGGCCTCAACCGAGGCCTAGGCCCAGGGGAAAGGCACCAGCGGGGATGAGCCTGGGGAGGCGCCCGGGCATGTCTGGACCCAGTCCCCGCAGCCTGCCCCTTGGTGGGGCAGTACCACTGGAGGCCAGGAAGGTCTGGGCAAGGCTGACCAGGGGCAGGGGACCTGCTGGGTCCTGCCCCTGGCCTGTGGGGCCTCTGAGCACAACCGGCCCTCTCCCACTGGAAGACCTCCCCGGCTGCCTCCAAAGGCCGTTTTGCACGCACTCCCGCCCACTCTTCCCACCAAGCGCGCACAATGCTCCCAAGCCCGGGAGAAAAGCGCTTCGGGGTGGTGCTCTCTCCGGGCCCTTGCCCCTGAGACTGGGGGCCAGGCAGGGGGTCCACACTCCCAGGCCAAGGCAGAACCACATGCACACGTCTGTTCCTGACCCCTGCACCGGCAGAGAGCTCGGGGGAGCCAGAGTCTGTCAGGCAGCTGCTGGGCTGGCCGCCTTTGTGGGAAGGGGCAGAGCCGACCTAGGTTCAAGTAGGGCCTCTTGCTCTCCCTGCTGCCCTGAGGCTGCTGGGCCAAAGAGGTCTTGGGCATCCAGCCCTTTGCTTGTCCCTTCCCTCTGACGAGGCCCTCTGAGCTCCAGCACCTTGCAGTGTGGAGACAGCCCCTGCCAGCAACCTCCTCTCCAAGGAGGCCTCAACCGAGACCTAGGACCAGGGGAAAGGCACCAGCGGGGATGAGCCTGGGGAGGCGCCCAGGCATGTCTGGACCCAGTCCCCGCAGCCTGCCCCTTGGTGGGGCAGTACCCCCGGAGGCCAGGAAGGTCTGGGAAAGGCTGGCCAGGGTCAGGGGCCCTGCTGGGTCCTGCCCCTGGCCTGTGGGGCCTCTGAGCACAACCGTCCCTTGCCCACTGGAAGACCTCCCCGGCTGCCTCCAAAGGCCGGTTTGCAAGCACTCCCGACCACTGTTCCCGCCAGGCGCGCACAATGCTCCCAAGCCCGGGAGAAAAGCGCTTCGGGGTGGTGGTCTCTCCGGGCCCCTGCCCCTGAGCCTGGGGGCCAGGCAGGGGATCCACAGTCCCAGGCCAAGGCAGAACCACATGCACACGTCTGTTCCTGCCCCCTCCACCGGCAGAGAGCTGGGGGGAGCCAGAGTCTGTCAGGCAGCTGCTGGGCTAGCCGCCTGTGTGGGAAGGGGCAGAGCCGACCTAGGGGCAAGTTGGGCCTCTTGCTCTCCCTGCTGCCCTGAGGCTGCTGGGCCAAAGAGGTCTTGGGCATCCAGCCCCTTGCTGGTCCCTTCCCTCTGACGAGGCCCTCTGAGCTCCAGCACCTTGCAGTGTGGAGACAGCCCCTGCCAGCAACCTCTTCTCCAAGGAGGCCTCAACCGAGGCCTAGGCCCAGGGGAAAGGCACCAGCGGGGATGAGCCAGTGGAGGCGCACGGGCATGTCTGGACCCAGTCCCCGCAGCCTGCCCCTTGGTGGGGCAGTACCCCCGGAGGCCAGGAAGGTCTGGGCAAGGCTGGCCAGGGGCAGGGGCCCTGCTGGGTCCTGCCCCTGGCCTGTGGGGCCTCTGAGCACAACCGGCCCTCTCCCACTGGAAGACCTCCCCGGCTGCCTCCAAAGGCCGGTTTGCCAACACTCCCGCCCGCTGTTCCCGCCAGGCACGCACAATGCTCCCAAGCCCGGGAGAAAAGCGCTTCAGGGTGTTGCCCTCTCCGGGCCCTTGCCCCTGAGCCTGGGGTCCAGGCAGTGGGTCCACACTCCCAGACCAAGGCAGAACCACATGCACACGTCTGTTCCTGACCCCTGCACCGGCAGAGAGCTCGGGGGAGCCAGAGTCTGTCAGGCAGCTGCTGGGTTGGCTGCCTGTGTGGGAAGGGGCAGAGCCGACCTAGGGGCAAGTTGGGCCTCTTCCTCTCCCTGCTGCCCTGAGGCTGCTGGGCCAAAGACGTCTTGGGCATCCAGCCCTTTGCTGGTCCCTTCCCTCTGACGAGGCCCTCTGAGCTCCAGCACCTTGCAGTGTGGAGACAGACCCTGCCAGCAAACTCCTCTCCAAAGAGGCCTCAACCGAGGCCTACGCCCAGGGGAAAAGCACCAGCGGGGATGATCCTGGGGAGGCGCACGGACATGTCTGGACCCAGTCCCCGCAGCCTGCCCCTTGGTGGGGCAGTACCCCCGGAGGCCAGGAAGGTCTGGGCAAGGCTGGCCAGGGGCAGGGTCCCTGCTGGGTCCTGCCCCTGGCCTGTGAGGCCTCTGAGCACAACCGGCCCTCTCCCACTGGAAGACCTCCCCAGCTGCCTCCAAAGTCCTGTTTGCAAACACTCCCGCCCGCTGTTCACGCCAGGCTCGCACAATGCTCCCAAGCCCGGGAGAAAAGCGCTTCGGGGTGGTGCTCTCTCCGGGCCCTTGCCCCTGAGCCTGGGCGCCAGGCAGTGGGTCCACACTCCCAGACCAAGGCAGAACCACATGCACACGTCTGTTCCTGACCCCTGCACCGGCAGAGAGCTCGGGGGAGCCAGAGTCTGTCAGGCAGCTGCTGGGCTGGCCGCCTGTGTGGGAAGGGGCAGAGCCGACCTAGGGGCAAGTTGGGCCTCTTCCTCTCCCTGCTGCCCTGAGGCTGCTGGGCCAAAGAGGTCTTGGGCATCCAGCCCCTTGCTGGTCCCTTCACTCTGACGAGGCCCTCTGAGCTCCAGCACCTTGCAGTGTGGAGACAGCCCCTGCCAGCAACCTCCTCTCCAATGAGGCCTCAACCGAGGCCTAGGCCCAGGGGAAAGGCACCAGCGGGGATGTGCCTGGGGAGGCGCCCGGGCATGTCTGGACCCAGTCCCCGCAGCCTGCCCCTTGGTGGGGCAGTACCCCCGGAGGCCAGGAAGGTCTGTGCAAGGCTGCCAGGGGCAGGGACAGCGCTGGGTCCTGCCCCTGGCCTGTGGGACGTCTGAGCACAACCGGCACTCTCCCGCTGGAAGACCTTCCCGGCTGCCTCCAAAGGCCGGTTTGCAAGCACTCCCGCCCGCTGTTCCCGCCAGGCACGCACAATGCTCCCAAGCCCGGGAGAAAAGCGCTTCGGGGTGGTGGTCTCTCCGGGCCCCTGCCCCTGAGCCTGGGGGCCAGGCAGGGGATCCACAGTCCCAGGCAAAGGCAGAACCACATGCACACGTCTGTTCCTGCCCCCTCCACCGGCAGAGAGCTGGGTGGAGCCAGAGTCTGTCAGGCAGCTGCTGGGCTGGCCGCCTGTGTGGGAAGGGGCAGAGCCGACCTAGGGGCAAGTTGGGCCTCTTGCTCTCCCTGCTGCCCTGAGGCTGCTGGGCCAAAGAGGTCTTGGGCATCCAGCCCCTTGCTGGTCCCTTCCCTCTGACGAGGCCCTCTGAGCTCCAGCACCTTGCAGTGTGGAGACAGCCCCTGCCAGCAACCTCTTCTCCAAGGAGGCCTCAACCGAGGCCTAGGCCCAGGGGAAAGGCACCAGCGGGGATGAGCCAGTGGAGGCGCACGGGCATGTCTGGACCCAGTCCCCGCAGCCTGCCCCTTGGTGGGGCAGTACCCCCGGAGGCCAGGAAGGTCTGGGCAAGGCTGGCCAGGGGCAGGGGCCCTGCTGGGTCCTGCCCCTGGCCTGTGGGGCCTCTGAGCACAACCGGCCCTCTCCCACTGGAAGACCTCCCCGGCTGCCTCCAAAGGCCGGTTTGCCAACACTCCCGCCCGCTGTTCCCGCCAGGCACGCACAGTGCTCCCAAGCCCGGGAGAAAAGCGCTTCAGGGTGTTGCCCTCTCCGGGCCCTTGC
Source organism: Dama dama (assembly GCF_033118175.1). Lineage (NCBI taxonomy): Eukaryota > Metazoa > Chordata > Mammalia > Artiodactyla > Cervidae > Dama > Dama dama. Next base: position 1,113,190 of record NW_026870977.1, read on the forward strand.
CCCTGAGCCTGGGGTCCAGGCAGTGGGTCCACACTCCCAGACCAAGGCAGAACCACATGCACACGTCTGTTCCTGACCCCTGCACCGGCAGAGAGCTCGGGGGAGCCAGAGTCTGTCAGGCAGCTGCTGGGTTGGCTGCCTGTGTGGGAAGGGGCAGAGCCGACCTAGGGGCAAGTTGGGCCTCTTCCTCTCCCTGCTGCCCTGAGGCTGCTGGGCCAAAGAGGTCTTGGGCATCCAGCCCCTTGCTGGTCCCTTCCCTCTGACGAGGCCCTCTGAGCTCCAGCACCTTGCAGTGTGGAGACAGCCCCTGCCAGCAACCTCCTCTCCAAGGAGGCCTCAACCGAGGCTTAGGCCCAGGGGAAAGGCACCAGCGGGGATGAGCCAGTGGAGGCGCAAGGGCATGTCTGGACCCAGTCCCCGCAGCCTGCCCCTTGGTGGGGCAGTACCCCCGGAGGCCAGGAAGGTCTGGGCAAGGCTGCGAGGGGCAGGGGCCCTGCTGGGTCGTGCCCCTGGCCTGTGGGGCGTCTGAGCACAACCGGCACTCTCCCGCTGGAAGATCTCCCCGTCTGCCTCCAAAGGCCGGTTTGCAAGCACTCCCGCCCGCTGTTCCCGCCAGGCAGGCACAATGCTCCCAAGCCCGGGAGAAAAGCGCTTCGGGGTGGTGCTCTCCTCGGGCCCTTGCCCCTGAGCCTGGGGGCCAGGCAGTTGGAACACACTCCCAGGCCAAGGCAGAACGACATGCACACGTCTGTTCCTGCCCCCTACACCGGCAGAGAGCTCGGGGGAGCCAGAGACTGCCAGGCTGCTGCTGGGCTGGCTGCCTGTGTGGGACGGGGCAGAGCCGACCTAGGGGCAAGTTGGGCCTCTTGCTCTCCCTGCTGCCCTGAGGCTGCTGGGTCAAAGAGGTCTTGGGCATCCAGCCCTTTGCTGGTCCCTTCCCTCTGACGAGGCCCTCTGAGCTCCAGCACCTTGCAGTGTGGAGACAGCCCCTGCCAGCAACCTCCTCTCCAAAGAGGCCTCAACCGAGGCCTACGCCCAGGGGAAAAGCACCAGCGGGGATGATCCTGGGGAGGCGCACGGACATGTCTGGACCCAGTCCCCGCAGCCTGCCCCTTGGTGGGGCAGTACCCCCGGAGGCCAGGAAGGTCTGGGCAAGGCTGGCCAGGGGCAGGGTCCCTGCTGGGTCCTGCCCCTGGCCTGTGAGGCCTCTGAGCACAACCGGCCCTCTCCCACTGGAAGACCTCCCCAGCTGCCTCCAAAGTCCTGTTTGCAAACACTCCCGCCCGCTGTTCACGCCAGGCTCGCACAATGCTCCCAAGCCCGGGAGAAAAGCGCTTCGGTGTGGTGCTCTCTCCGGGCCCTTGCCCCTGAGCCTGGGCGCCAGGCAGTGGGTCCACACTCCCAGACCAAGGCAGAACCACATGCACACGTCTGTTCCTGACCCCTGCACCGGCAGAGAGCTCGGGGGAGCCAGAGTCTGTCAGGCAGCTGCTGGGCTGGCCGCCTGTGTGGGAAGGGGCAGAGCCGACCTAGGGGCAAGTTGGGCCTCTTCCTCTCCCTGCTGCCCTGAGGCTGCTGGGCCAAAGAGGTCTTGGGCATCCAGCCCCTTGCTGGTCCCTTCCCTCTGACGAGGCCCTCTGAGCTCCAGCACCTTGCAGTGTGGAGACAGCCCCTGCCAGCAACCTCCTCTCCAATGAGGCCTCAACCGAGGCCTAGGCCCAGGGGAAAGGCACCAGCGGGGATGAGCCTGGGGAGGCGCCCGGGCATGTCTGGACCCAGTCCCCGCAGCCTGCCCCTTGGTGGGGCAGTACCCCCGGAGGCCAGGAAGGTCTGTGCAAGGCTGCCAGGGGCAGGGACAGCGCTGGGTCCTGCCCCTGGCCTGTGGGACGTCTGAGCACAACCGGCACTCTCCCGCTGGAAGACCTCCCCGGCTGCCTCCAAAGGCCGGTTTGCAAGCACTCCCGCCAGCTGTTCCCGCCAGGCACGCACAATGCTCCCAAGCCCGGGAGAAAAGCGCTTCGGGGTGGTGCTCTCTCCAGGCCCTTGCCCCTAAGCCTGCGGGCCAGGCAGGGGGAACACACTCCCAGGCCAAGACAGAACGACATGAACACGTCTGTTCCTGCCCCCTACACCGGCAGAGAGCTCGGGGGAGCCAGAGTCTGTCAGGCAGCTGCTGGGCTGGCCGCCTGTGTGGGAAGGGGCAGAGCCGACCTAGGGGCAAGTTGGGCCTCTTGCTCTCCCTGCTGCCCTGAGGCTGCTGGGCCAAAGAGGTCTTGGGCATCCAGCCCCTTGCTGTTCCCTTCCCTCTGACGAGGCCCTCTGAGCTCTAGCACCTTGCAGTGTGGAGACAGCCCCTGCCAGCAACCTCCTCTCCAAGGAGGCCTCAACCGAGGCCTAGGCCCAGGGGAAAGGCACCAGCGGGGTTGAGCCAGGGGAGGCGCCCGGGCATGTCTGGACCCTGTCCCCGCAGCCTGCCCCTTGGTGGGGCAGTACCCCCGGAGGCCAGGAAGGTCTGGGCAAGGCTGGCCAGGGGCAGGGGCCCTGCTGGGTCCTGCCCCTGGCCTGTGAGGCCTCTGAGCACAACCGGCCCTCTCCCACTGGAAGACCTCCCCGGCTGCCTCCAAAGTCCTGTTTGCAAGCACTCCCGCCCACTGTTCCCGCCAGGCGCGCACAATGCTCCCAAGCCCGGGAGAAAAGCGCTTCGGGGTGGTGGTCTCTCCGGGCCCTTGCCCCTGAGCCTGGGGGCCAGGCAGGGGATCCACAGTCCCAGGCCAAGGCACAACAACATGCACACGTCTGTTCCTGCCCCCTCCACCGGCAGAGAGCTGGGGGGAGCCAGAGTCTGTCAGGCAGCTGCTGGGCTGGCCGCCTGTGTGGGAAGGGGCAGAGCCGACCTAGGGGCAAGTTGGGCCTCTTGCTCTCCCTGCTGCCCTGAGGCTGCTGGGCCAAAGAGGTCTTGGGCATCCAGCCCCTTGCTGGTCCCTTCCCTCTGACGAGGCCCTCTGAGCTCCAGCACCTTGCAGTGTGGAGACAGCCCCTGCCAGCAACCTCCTCTCCAAGGAGGCCTCAACCGAGGCCTAGGCACAGGGGAAAGGCACCAGCGGGGATGAGCCAGTGGAGGCGCACGGGCATATCAGGACCCAGTCCCTGCAGCCTGCCCCTTGGTGGGGCAGTACCCCCGGAGGCCAGGAAGGTCTGGGCAAGGCTGGCCAGGGGCAGGGTCCCTGCTGGGTCCTGCCCCTGGCCTGTGGGGCCTCTGAGCACAACCGGCCCTCTCCCACTGGAAGACCTCCCCGGCTGCCTCCAAAGGCGGGTTTGCCAACACTCCCGCCCGCTGTTCCACCAGGCACGCACAACGCTCCCAAGGCCAGGAGAAAAGCGCTTCGGGGTGTTGCTCTCTCCGGGCCCTTGCCCCTGAGCCTGGGGTCCAGGCAGTGGGTCCACACTCCCAGACCAAGGCAGAACCACATGCACACGTCTGTTCCTGACCCCTGCACCGGCAGAGAGCTCGGGGGAGCCAGAGTCTGTCAGGCAGCTGCTGGGTTGGCTGCCTGTGTGGGAAGGGGCAGAGCCGACCTAGGGGCAAGATGGGCCTCTTGCTCTCCCTGCTGCCCTGAGGCTGCTGGGCCAAAGAGGTCTTGGGCATCCAGCCCCTTGCTGGTCCCTTCCCGCTGACGAGGCCCTCTGAGCTCCAGCACCTTGCAGTATGGAGACAGCCCCTGCCAGCAACCTCCTCTCCAAGGAGGCATCAACCGAGGCCTATGCCCAGGGGAAAGGCACCAGCGGGGATGAGCCTGGGGAGGCGCCCAGGCATGTCTGGACCCAGTTCCCGCAGCCTGCCCCTTGGTGGGGCAGTACCCCCGGAGGCCAGGAAGGTCTGGGCAAGGCTGGCCAGGGGCAGGGGACCTGCTGGGTCCTGCCCCTGGCCTGTGAGGCCTCTGAGCACAACCGGCCCTCTCCCACTGGAAGACCTCCACGGCTGCCTCCAAAGTCCTGTTTGCAAACACTCCCGCCCGCTGTTCACGCCAGGCTCGCACAATGCTCCCAAGCCCGTGAGGAAAGCGCTTCGGGGTGGTGCTCTCTCCGGGCCCTTGCCCCTGAGCCTGGGGGCAAGGCAGGGGGAACACACTCCCAGGCCAAGGCAGAAACACATGCCCACGTCTGTTCCTGTCCCCTGCACCGGCAGAGAGCTTGGGGGAGCCAGAGTCTGTCAGGCAGCTGCTGGGTTGGCCGCCTGTGTGGGAAGGGGCAGAGCCGCCCTAGGGGCAAGTTGGACCTCTTGCTCTCCCTGCTGCCCTGAGGCTGCTGGGCCAAAGACGTCTTGGGCATCCAGCCCCTTACTGGTCCCTTCCCTCTGACGAGGCCCTCTGAGCTCCAGCACCTTGCAGTGTGGAGACAGCCCCTGCCAGCAACCTCCTCTCCAAGGAGGCCTCAACCGAGGCCTAGGCCCAGGGGAAAGGCACCAGCGGGGATGAGCCTGGGGAGGCACCCGGGCATGTCTGGACCCAGGCCCCGCAGCCTGCCCCTTGGTGGGGCAGTACCCCCGGAGGCCAGGAAGGTCTGGGCAAGGCTGGCCAGGGGCAGGGGCCCTGCTGCGTCCTGCCCCTGGCCTGTGGGGCCTCTGAGCACAACCGGCCCTCTCCCACTGGAAGACCTCCCCGGCTGCCTCCAAAGGCCGGTTTGCAAGCGCTCCCGCCCACTGTTCCCAGCAGGCGTGCACAATGCTCCCAAGCCCGGGAGAAAAGCGCTTCAGGGTGGTGCTCTCTCCGGCCCTTTCCCCTGAGCCTGGGGGCCAGGCAGGGGGTCCACACTCCCAGGCCAAGGCCGAACGACATGCACACGTCTGTTCCTGCCCCATGCACCGGCAGAGACCTCGGGGCAGCCAGAGTCTGTCAGGCAGCTGCTGGGCTGGCCGCCTGTGTGGGACGGGGCAGAGCCGACCTAGGGGCAAGTTGGGCCTCTTGCTCTCCCTGCTGCCCTGAGGCTGCTGGGCCAAAGAGGTCTTGGGCATCCAGCCCCTTGCTTGTCCCTTCCCTCTGACGAGGCCCTCTGAGCTCCAGCACCTTGCAGTGTGGAGACAGCCCCTGCCAGCAACCTCCTCTCCAAGGAGGCCTCAACCGAGGCCTAGGACCAGGGGAAAGGCACCAGCGGAGATGAGCCTGGGGAGGCGCCCGGGCATGTCTGGACCCAGTCCCCACAGCCTGCCCCTTGGTGGGGCAGTACCCCCGGAGGCCAGGAAGGTCTGGGCAAGGCTGGCCACGGGCAGGGGCCCTGCTGGGTCCTGCCCCTGGCCTGTGGGGCCTCTGAGCACAACCGGCCCTCTCCCACTGGAAGACTTCCCCGGCTGCCTCCAAAGGCCGGTTTGCCAACACTCCCGCCCGCTGTTCCCGCCAGGCACGCACTATTCTCCCAAGCCCGGGAGAAAAGCGCTTCGGGGTGTTGCTCTCTCCGGGCCCTTGCCCCTGAGCGTGGGGGCGAGGCAGTGGGTCTACACTCCCAGACCAACGCAGAACCACATGCACACGTCTGTTCCTGACCCCTGCACCGCAGAGAGCTCGGGGGAGCCAGAGTCTGTCAGGCAGCTGCTGGGCTGGCCGCCTGTGTGGGAAGGGGCAGAGCCGACCTAGGGGCAAGTTGGGCCTCTTCCTCTCCCGGCTGCCTTGAGGCTGCTGGGCCAAAGAGGTCTTGGGCATCCAGCCCCTTGCTGGTCCCTTCCCTCTGACGAGGCCCTCTGAGCTCCAGCACCTTGCAGTGTGGAGACAGACCCTGCCAGCAACCTCCTCTCCAAGGAGGCCTCAACCGAGGCCTAGGCCCAGGGGAAAGGCACCAGCGGGGATGAGCCTGGGGAGGCGCCCGGGCATGTCTGGACCCAGTCCCCGCAGCCTGCCCCTTGGTGGGGCAGTACCCCCGGAGGCCAGGAGGGTCTGGGCAAGGCTGCCAGGGGCAGGGACACTGCTGGGTCCTGCCCCTGGCCTGTGGGGCGTCTGAGCACAACCGGCCCTCTCCCGCTGGAAGACCTCCCCGGCTGCCTCCAAAGGCCGGTTTGCAAGCACTCCCGCCCGCTGTTCCCGCCAGGCACGCACAATGCTCCCAAGCCCGGGAGAAAAGCGCTTCGGGGTGGTGCTGTTTCCGGGCCCTTGCCCCTGAGCCTGGGGGACAGGCAGGGGGAACACACTCCCAGGCCAAGGCAGAACGACATGCACACGTCTGTTCCTGCCCCCTACACCGGCAGAGAGTTCGGGGGAGCCAGAGACTGCCAGGCTGCTGCTGGGCTGGCTGCCTGTGTGGGACGGGGTAGACCCGACCTAGGGGCAAGTTGGGCCTCTTGCTCTCCCTGCTGCCCTGAGGCTGCTGGGTCAAAGAGGTCTTGGGCATCCAGCCCTTTGCTGGTCCTTTCCCTCTGACGAGGCCCTCTGAGCTCCAGCACCTTGCAGTGTGCAGACAGCCCCTGCCGGCAACCTCCTCTCCAAGGAGGCCTCAACCGAGGCCTAGGCCCAGGGGAAAGGCACCAGCGGGGATGAGCCTGGGGAGGCGCCCGGGCATGTCTGGACCCAGTCCCCGCAGCCTGCCCCTTGGTGGGGTAGTACCCCCGGAGGCCAGGAAGGTCTGGGCAAGGCTGCCAGAGGCAGGGACACTGCTGGGTCCTGCCCCTGGCCTGTGGGGCCTCTGAGAACAACTGGCACTCTCCCGCTGGAAGACCTCCCCGGCTGCCTCCAAAGGCTGGTTTGCAAGCACTCAATCCCGCTGTTCACGCCAGCTGCGCACAATGCTCCCAAGCCCGGGAGAAAAGCATTTTGGGGTGGTGCTCACTCCGGGCTTTGGAAGACCTCCCCGGCTGCCTCCAAGCCCGGTTTGCAAGCACTTCTGCCTGCTGTTCCCGCCACCCGCGCACAATGCTCCCAAGCCCGGGAGAAATGCGTTTCGGGGTGGTGTTCTCTCTGGACCCAAGAAAGACCTCCCGGGCTGCCCCCAAATGCCGGTTTGCAAGCACTCCCACTCACTGTTCCCGCCATCCGTGCAAATGCTCCAAGCCCAGGAGAAAAGCCCTTCAGGGTGGTGCTCTCTCCCGGCCCTTGGAAGACCTCCCCGGCTGCCTCCAAAGGCTGGATTTCAAGTACTCCCTCCCGCTGTCCCGCCAGCCGCACACAATGCTCCCAATCACGGGAGAAAAGCGCTTCGGGGTGGTGCTCTCTACGGGCCCTCCGAAGACCTCCCCGTTTGTCTCCAAAGGCCGGTTTGCAAGCACTCATGCCCGCTGTTCCCGCCAGCCGCGCACAATGCTCCCAAGCCTAGGAGAAAAGCGCTTCGGGGTGGTGCTCTCTCCCGGCCCTTGGAAGACCTCCCCGGCTGCCTCCAAAGGCCGGTTTGCAAGCACTCAATCCCGCTGTTCCCGCCAGCCGCGCACAATGCTCCCAAGCCCGGGAGAAAAGTGCTTCGGGGTGGTGCTCTCTCCTGGCCCTTGGAAGACCTCCCCGGCTGCCTCCAAAGGCTGGTTTTCAAGAACTCCCTCCCGCTGACCCGCCAGCCGCACACAATGCTCCCAAGCCCGGGAGAAAAGCATTTTGAGGTGGTCTCTCTCCGGGCCCTTGGAAGACTCCCCGGCTGCCTCTAAAGGCCGGTTTGCAAGCACTCATGTCCTCTGTTCCCGACAGCCGCGAACAATGCTCCCAATTCCGTGAGAAAAGTGCTTCGGGATGGTGCTCTCTCCGGGCCCTTGGAAGACCTCCCAAGCTGCCTCCAAAGGCCGGTTTGCAAGCACTCCCGCCCGCTGTTTCCGCCAGCCTCGCACAATGCTCCCAAGCCCGGGAGAAAAGCGCTTCGGGGTGGTGTTCTCTCCGTGCCAATGGAGGACCTCCCTGGCTGCCCCCAAAGGCCGGTTTGCAAGCACTCCCACTCGCTGTTCCCGCCAGCCACGCACAATCCTCCAAAACCCCGGAGAAAAGCGCTTCGGGGTGGTGTTCTCTCCGTGCCCATGGAAGACCTCCCGGGGTGCCCCCAAAGGCCGGTTTGGAAGCACTCCGACTCGCTGTTCCCGCCATCCGCGCACAATGCTCCCAAGCCCGGGAGAAAAGCATTTTGGGGTGGTGCTCACACCGGGCCCTGGAAGACCTCCCCGGCTGCCTCCAAAGGACGGTTTTCAAGCACTCCTGCCTGCTGTTCCCGCCACCCGCGCACAATGCTCCCAAGCCCGGGAGAAAAGCGCTTCGGGGTGGTGCTCTCTACAGGCCCTTGGAAGACCTCCCCGGCTGCCTCCAAAGGCCGGTTTGCAAGGACTCCTTCCTGCTGTTCCCGCCAGCCACGCACAATGCTCCCAAGCCCGGGAGAAAAGCATTTTGGGGTGGTGCTCACACCGGGCCCTGGAAGACCTCCCCGGCTGCCTCCAAAGGACGGTTTTCAAGCACTCCTGCCTGCTGTTCCCGCCACCCGAGCAGAATGCTCCCAAGCGCGGGAGAAAAGCGCTTCGGGGTGGTGCTCTCTACAGGCCCTTGGAAGACCTCCCCCGCTGCCTCCAAAGGCCGGTTTGCAAGGACTCCTTCCTGCTGTTCCCGCCAGCCACGCACAATGCTCCCAAGCCCGGGAGAAAAGCATTTTGGGGTGGTGCTCACTCCGGGCCCTTGGAAGACCTCCCCGGCTGCCTCCAATGGCCAGTTTGCAAGCACTCATGTCCGCTGTTCCCACCAGCCGCGCACAATGCTCCCAAGCCCGGGAGAAAAGCTTTTTGGGGTGGTGCTCACACCGGGCCCTGGAAGACCTCCCCGGCTGCCTCCAAAGGCCAGTTTTCAAGCACTCCTGCCTGCTGTTCCCCCCACCTGCGCACAATGCTCCCAAGCCCGGGAGAAAAGCGCTTCGGGGTGGTGCTCTCTACAGGCCCTTGGAAGACCTCCCCGGCTGCCTCCAAAGGCCGGTTTGCAAGGACTCCTTCCTGCTGTTCCCGCCAGCCACGCACAATGCTCCCAAGCCCGGGAAAGAAGCAATTTGGGGTGGTGCTCTCTACAGGCCCTTGGAAGACCTCCCCGGCTGCCTCCAGTGGCCAGTTTGCAAGCACTCATGCCCGCTGTTCCCACCAGCCGCGCACAATGCTCCCAAGCCCGGGAGAAAAGCTTTTTGGGGTGGTGCTCACACCGGGCCCTGGAAGACCTCCCCGGCTGCCTGCAAAGGCCGGTTTTCAAGCACCTCTGCCTGCTGTTCCTGCCACCCGCGCACAATACTCCCAAGCCCGGGAGAAAAGCGCTTCGGGGTGGTGCTCTCTACAGGCCCTTGGAAGACCTCCCCGGCTGCCTCCAAAGGCCGGTTTGCAAGGACTCCTTCCTGCTGTTCCCGCCAGCAACGCACAATGCTCCCAAGCCCGGGAGAAAAGTGCTTCGGGGTGGTGATCTCTCCGGGCCCTTGGAAGTCGTCCCCGGCTGCCTCCAAAGGCCGGTTTGCAAGCACTCATGCCCGTTGTTCCCACCAGCCGCGCACAATGCTCCCAAGCCCGGGAGAAAAGCATTTTGGGGTGGTGCTCACTCCGGGCCCTTGGAAGACCTCCCCGGCTGCCTCCAAAGGCCAGTTTGCAAGCAGTCCTGCCTGCTGTTCCCGCCAGCCGCGCACAATGCTCCCAAGCCCGGGAGAAAAGCGCTTCGGGGTGGTGCTCTCTCCGGGCCCTTGGAAGACGTCCCCGGCTGCCTCCAAAGGCCGGTTTGCAAGCACTCATGCCCGTTGTTCCCACCAGCCGCGCACAATGCTCCCAAGCCCGGGAGAAAAGCATTTTGGGGTGGTGCTCACTCCGGGCCCTTGGAAGACCTCCCCGGCTGCCTCCAAAGGCCAGTTTGCAAGCAGTCCTGCCTGCTGTTCCCGCCAGCCGCGCACAATGTTCCCAAGCCCGGGAGAAAAGCGCTTCGGGGTGGTGCTCTCTCCGGGCACTTTCAAGACCTCCCCGGCTGCCTCCAAAGGCCGGTTTGTAAGTACTCATTCCCGCTGCTTCCACCAGCCACGCACAATGCTCCCAAGCCCGGGAGAAAAGCATTTTGGGGTGGTGCTCTCTCCGGGCCCTTGGAAGACCTCCCGGGCTGCCTCCAAAGGCCGGTTTGCAAGCATTCATGTCCGTTGTTCCCGACAGCCGCGCACAATGCTCCCAAGCCCGAGAGAAAAGCATTTTGGGGTGGTGATCAGTCCGGCCCTTGGAAGACCTCCCCGGCTGCCTCCAAAGGACAATTTGCAAGCACTCATGCCCGCTGTTCCCGCCAGCCGCGCACAATGCTCCCAAGACCGTGAGAAAAGCGCTTCGGGGTGGTGTTCTCTCAGGGACCATGGAGGACCTCCCCGGCTGCCCCCAAAGGCCGGTTTGCAAGCATTCCCACTCGCTCTTCCCGCCAGGCACACACAATGTTCCAAAACCCCGGAGAAAAGCGCTTCGGGGTGGTGGTCTCTCCGGGCCCCTGCCCCTGAGCCTGGGGGCCAGGCAGGGGATCCACAGTCCCAGGCCAAGGCAGAACCACATGCACACGTCTGTTCCTGCCCCCTCCACCGGCAGAGAGCTGGGGGGAGCCAGAGTCTGTCAGGCAGCTGCTGGGCTGGCCACCTGTGTGGGAAGGGGCAGAGCCGACCTAGGGGCAAGTTGGGCCTCTTGCTCTCCCTGCTGCCCTGAGGCTGCTGGGCCAAAGAGGTCTTGGGCATCCAGCCCCTTGCTGGTCCCTTCCCTCTGACGAGGCCCTCTGAGCTCCAGCACCTTGCAGTGTGGAGACAGCCCCTGCCAGCAACCTCCTCTCCAAGGAGGCCTCAACCGAGGCCTAGGCCCAGGGGAAAGGCACCAGCGGGGATGAGCCAGTGGAGGCGCCCGGGCATGTCTGGACCCAGTCCCCGCAGCCTGCCCCTTGGTGGGGCAGTACCCCCGGAGGCCAGGAAGGTCTGGGCAAGGCTGCGAGGGGCAGGGGCCCTGCTGGGTCGTGCCCCTGGCCTGTGGGGCGTCTGAGCACAACCGGCACTCTCCCGCTGGAAGACCTCCCCGTCTGCCTCCAAAGGCCGGTTTGCAAGCACTCCCGCCCGCTGTTCCCGCCAGGCACGCACAATGCTCCCAAGCCCGGGAGAAAAGCGCTTCGGGGTGGTGCTCTCTCCGGGCCCTTGCCGCTGAGCCTGGGGGCCAGGCAGTTGGAACACACTCCCAGGCCAATGCAGAACGACATGCACACGTCTGTTCCTGCCCCCTACACCGGCAGAGAGCTCGGGGGAGCCAGAGACTGCCAGGCTGCTGCTGGGCTGGCTGCCTGTGTGGGACGGGGCAGAGCCGACCTAGGGGCAAGTTGGGCCTCTTGCTCTCCCTGCTGCCCTGAGGCTGCTGGGTCAAAGAGGTCTTGGGTATCCAGCCCTTTGCTGGTCCCTTCCCTCTGACGAGGCCCTCTGAGCTCCAGCACCTTGCAGTGTGGAGACAGCCCCTGCCAGCAACCTCCTCTCCAAGGAGGCATCAACCGAGGCCTACGCCCAGGGGAAAAGCACCAGCAGGGATGATCCTGGGGAGGCGCACGGACATGTCTGGACCCAGTCCCCGCAGCCTGCCCCTTGGTGGGGCAGTACCCCCGGAGGCCAGGAAGGTCTGGGCAAGGCTGGCCAGGGGCAGGGTCCCTGCTGGGTCCTGCCCCTGGCCTGTGAGGCCTCTGAGCACAACCGGCCCTCTCCCACTGGAAGACCTCCCCAGCTGCCTCCAAAGTACTGTTTGCAAACACTCCCGCCCGCTGTTCACGCCAGGCTCGCACAATGCTCCCAAGCCCGGGAGAAAAGCGCTTCGGGGTGGTGCTCTCTCCGGGCCCTTGCCCCTGAGCCTGGGGGCCAGGCAGTGGGTCCACACTCCCAGACCAAGGCAGAACCACATGCACACGTCTGTTCCTGACCCCTGCACCGGCAGAGAGCTCTGGGGAGCCAGAGTCTGTCAGGCAGGTGCTGGGCTGGCCGCCTGTGTGGGAAGGGGCAGAGCCGACCTAGGGGCAAGTTGGGCCTCTTCCTCTCCCTGCTGCCCTGAGGCTGCTGGGCCAAAGAGGTCTTGGGCATCCAGCCTTTTGGTGGTCCCTTCCCTCTGACGAGGCCCTCTGAGCTCCAGCACCTTGCAGTGTGGAGACAGCCCCTGCCAGTAACCTCCTCTCCAATGAGGCCTCAACCGAGGCCTAGGCCCAGGGGAAAGGCACCAGCGGGGATGAGCCTGGGGAGGCGCCCGGGCATGTCTGGACCCAGTCCCCGCAGCCTGCCCCTTGGTGGGGCAGTACCCCCGGAGGCCAGGAAGGTCTGTGCAAGGCTGCCAGGGGCAGGGACAGCGCTGGGTCCTGCCCCTGGCCTGTGGGACGTCTGAGCACAACCGGCACTCTCCCGCTGGAAGACCTCCCCGTCTGCCTCCAAAGGCCGGTTTGCAAGCACTCCCGCCCGCTGTTCCCGCCAGGCACGCACAATGCTCCCAAGCCCGGGAGAAAAGCGCTTCGGGGTGGTGCTCTCTCCGGGCCCATGCCCCTAAGCCTGCGGGCCAGGCAGTTGGAACACACTCCCAGGCCAAGACAGAACGACATGAACACGTCTGTTCCTGCCCCCTACACCGGCAGAGAGCTCGGGGGAGCCAGAGTCTCTCAGGCAGGTGCTGGGCTGGCCGCCTGTGTGGGAAGGGGCAGAGCCGACCTAGGGGCAAGTTGGGCCTCTTGCTCTCCCTGCTGCCCTGAGGCTGCTGGGACAAAGACTTCTTGGGCATCCAGCCCTTTGCTGGTCCCTTCCCTCTGACGAGGCCCTCTGAGCTCCAGCACCTTGCAGTGTGGAGACAGCACCTGCCAGCAATCTCCTCTCCAAGGACGCCTCAACCGAGGCCTAGGCCCAGGGGAAAGGCAACAGCGGGGATGAGCCTGGGGAGGCGCCCGAGCATGTCTGGACCCAGTCCCCGCAGCCTGCCCCTTGGTGGGGCAGTACCCCTGGAGGCCAGGAAGGTCTGGGAAATGCTGGCCAGGGGCAGGGGACCTGCTGGGTCCTGCCCCTGGCCTGTGGGACCTCTGAGCACAACCGGCCCTCTCCCACTGGAAGACCTCCCCGGCTGCCTCCAAAGTCCTGTTTGCCAACACTCCCACCCACTGTTCACGCCAGACTTGCACAATGCTCCCAAGCCCGGGAGAAAAGCGCTTCGGGGTGGTGCTCTCTCCGGGCCCTTGCCCCTGAGCCTGGGGGCAAGGCATGGGGAACACACTCCCAGGCCAAGGCAGAACCACATGCCCACGTCTGTTCCTGTCCCCTGCACCGGCAGAGAGCTTGGGGGAGCCAGAGTCTGTCAGGCAGCTGCTGGGTTGGCCGCCTGTGTGGGAAGGGGCAGAGCCGCCCTAGGGGCAAGTTGGGCCTCTTGCTCTCCCTGCTGCCCTGAGGCTGCTGGGCCAAAGACGTCTTGGGCATCCAGCCCCTTACTGGTCCCTTCCCTCTGACGAGGCCCTCTGAGCTCCAGCACCTTGCAGTGTGGAGACAGCCCCTGCCAGCAACCTCCTCTCCAAGGAGGCCTCAACCGAGGCCTAGGCCCAGGGGAAAGGCACCAGCGGGGATGAGCCTGGGGAGGCGCCCGGGGATGTCTGGACCCAGTCCCCGCAGCCTGCCCCTTGGTGGGGCAGTTCCCCCGGAGGCCAGGAAGGTCTGGGCAAGGCTGGCCAGGGTCAGGGGCCCTGCTGGGTCCTGCCCCTGGCCTGTGGGGCCTCTGAGCACAACCGGCCCTCTCCCACTGGAAGACCTCCCCGGCTGCCTCCAAAGTCCTGTTTGCAAGCACTCCCGCCCACTGTTCCCGCCAGGCGCGCACAATGCTCCCAAGCCCGGGAGAAAAGCGCTTCGGGGTGGTGGTCTCTCCGGGCCCTTGCCCCTGAGCCTGGGGGCCAGGCAGGGGATCCACAGTCCCAGGCCAAGGCACAACAACATGCACACGTCTGTTCCTGCCCCCTCCACCGGCAGAGAGCTGGGGGGAGCCAGAGTCTGTCAGGCAGCTGCTGGGCTGGCCGCCTGTGTGGGAAGGGGCAGAGCCGACCTAGGGGCAAGTTGGGCCTCTTGCTCTCCCTGCTGCCCTGAGGCTGCTGGGCCAAAGAGGTCTTGGGCATCCAGCCCCTTGCTGGTCCCTTCCCTCTGACGAGGCCCTCTGAGCTCCAGCACCTTGCAGTGTGGAGACAGCCCCTGCCAGCAACCTCCTCTCCAAGGAGGCCTCAACCGAGGCCTAGGCACAGGGGAAAGGCACCAGCGGGGATGAGCCTGGGGAGGCGCCCGGGGATGTCTGGACCCAGTCCCCGCAGCCTGCCCCTTGGTGGGGCAGTTCCCCCGGAGGCCAGGAAGGTCTGGGCAAGGCTGGCCAGGGTCAGGGGCCCTGCTGGGTCCTGCCCCTGGCCTGTGGGGCCTCTGAGCACAACCGGCCCTCTCCCACTGGAAGACCTCCCCGGCTGCCTCCAAAGTCCTGTTTGCAAGCACTCCCGCCCACTGTTCCCGCCAGGCGCGCACAATGCTCCCAAGCCCGGGAGAAAAGCGCTTCGGGGTGGTGGTCTCTCCGGGCCCTTGCCCCTGAGCCTGGGGGCCAGGCAGGGGATCCACAGTCCCAGGCCAAGGCACAACAACATGCACACGTCTGTTCCTGCCCCCTCCACCGGCAGAGAGCTGGGGGGAGCCAGAGTCTGTCAGGCAGCTGCTGGGCTGGCCGCCTGTGTGGGAAGGGGCAGAGCCGACCTAGGGGCAAGTTGGGCCTCTTGCTCTCCCTGCTGCCCTGAGGCTGCTGGGCCAAAGAGGTCTTGGGCATCCAGCCCCTTGCTGGTCCCTTCCCTCTGACGAGGCCCTCTGAGCTCCAGCACCTTGCAGTGTGGAGACAGCCCCTGCCAGCAACCTCCTCTCCAAGGAGGCCTCAACCGAGGCCTAGGCACAGGGGAAAGGCACCAGCGGGGATGAGCCAGTGGAGGCGCACGGGCATATCAGGACCCAGTCCCTGCAGCCTGCCCCTTGGTGGGGCAGTACCCCCGGAGGCCAGGAAGGTCTGGGCAAGGCTGGCCAGGGGCAGGGTCCCTGCTGGGTCCTGCCCCTGGCCTGTGGGGCCTCTGAGCACAACCGGCCCTCTCCCACTGGAAGACCTCCCCGGCTGCCTCCAAAGGCGGGTTTGCCAACACTCCCGCCCGCTGTTCCCGCCAGGCACGCACAACGCTCCCAAGGCCAGGAGAAAAGCGCTTCGGGGTGTTGCTCTCTCCGGGCCCTTGCCCCTGAGCCTGGGGTCCAGGCAGTGGGTCCACACTCCCAGACCAAGGCAGAACCACATGCACACGTCTGTTCCTGACCCCTGCACCGGCAGAGAGCTCGGGGGAGCCAGAGTCTGTCAGGCAGCTGCTGGGTTGGCTGCCTGTGTGGGAAGGGGCAGAGCCGACCTAGGGGCAAGTTGGGCCTCTTGCTCTCCCTGCTGCCCTGAGGCTGCTGGGCCAAAGAGGTCTTGGGCATCCAGCCCCTTGCTGGTCCCTTCCCGCTGACGAGGCCCTCTGAGCTCCAGCACCTTGCAGTGTGGAGACAGCCCCTGCCAGCAACCTCCTCTCCAAGGAGGCCTCAACCGAGGCCTAGGCCCAGGGGAAAGGCACCAGCGGGGATGAGCCTGGGGAGGCGCCCGGGCATCTCTGGACCCAGGCCCCGCAGCCTGCCCCTTAGTGGGGCAGTACCCCCGGAGGCCAGGAAGGTCTGGGCAAGGCTGGCCAGGGGCAGGGGCCCTGCTGCGTCCTGCCCCTGGCCTGTGGGGCCTCTGAGCACAACCGGCCCTCTCCCACTGGAAGACCTCCCCTGCTGCCTCCAAGGCCGGTTTGCAAGCGCTCCCGCCCACTGTTCCCAGCAGGCGTGCACAATGCTCCCAAGCCCGGGAGAAAAGCGCTTCAGGGTGGTGCTCTCTCCGGGCCCTTGCCCCTGAGCCTGGGGGCAAGGCAGGGTGTCCACACTCCCAGGACAAGGCAGAACCACATGCACACGTCTGATCTGCCCCCTGCACCGGCAGAGAGCTCGGGGGAGCCAGAGTCTGTCAGGCAGCTGCTGGGCTGGCCGCCTGTGTGGGAAGGGGCAGAGCCGACCTAGGGGCAAGTTGGGCCTCTTGCTCTCCCTGCTGCCCTGAGGCTGCTGGGCCAAAGAGGTCTTGGGCATCCAGCCCCTTGCTGGTCCCTTCCCTCTGACGAGGCCCTCTGAGCTCCAGCACCTTTCAGTGTGGAGACAGCCCCTGGCAGCAACCTCCTCTCCAAGGAGGCCTCAACCGAGGCCTAGGCCCAGGGGAAAGGCACCACCGGGGATGAGCCTGGGGAGGCGCCCGGGCATGTCTGGACCCAGTCCCCGCAGCCTGCCCCTTGGTGGGGCAGTACCCCCGGAGGCCAGGAAGGTCTGGGCAAGGCTGCCAGGGGCAGGGACACTGCTGGGTCCTGCCCCTGGCCTGTGGGGCGTCTGAGCACAACCGGCACTCTCCCGCTGGAAGACCTCCCCGTCTGCCTCGAAAGGCCGATTTGCAAGCACTCCCGCCCGCTGTTCCCGCCAGGCACGCACAATGCTCCCAAGCCCGGGAGAAAAGCGCTTCGGGGTGGTGCTCTCTCCGGGCCCTTGCCTCTGAGCCTGGGGGCAAGGCATGGGGAACACACTCCCAGGCCAAGGCAGAACCACATGCCCACGTCTGTTCCTGTCCCCTGCACCGGCAGAGAGCTTGGGGGAGCCAGAGTCTGTCAGGCAGCTGCTGGGTTGGCCGCCTGTGTGGGAAGGGGCAGAGCCGCCCTAGGGGCAAGTTGGGCCTCTTGCTCTCCCTGCTGCCCTGAGGCTGCTGGGCCAAAGACGTCTTGGGCATCCAGCCCCTTACTGGTCCCTTCCCTCTGACGAGGCCCTCTGAGCTCCAGCACCTTGCAGTGTGGAGACAGCCCCTGCCAGCAACCTCCTCTCCAAGGAGGCCTCAACCGAGGCCTAGGCCCAGGGGAAAGGCACCAGCGGGGATGAGCCAGGGGAGGCGCCCGAGCATGTCTGGACCCAGTCCCCGCAGCCTGCCCCTTCGTGGGGCAGTACCCCCGGAGGCCAGGAAGGTCTGGGTAAGACTGGCCAGGGGCAGGGGCCCTGCTGGGTCCTGCCCCTGGCCTGTGGGGCCTCTGAGCATAACCGGCCCTCTCCCACTGGAAGACCTCCCCGGCTGCCTCCAAAGGCCGGTTTGCAAGCGCTCCCGGCCACTGTTACCAGCAGGCGGGCACAATGCTCCTAAGCCCGGAAGAAAAGCGCTTCAGGGTGGTGCTCTCTCTGGGCCCTTGCCCCTGAGCCTGGGGGCAAGGCAGGGTGTCCACACTCCCAGGCCAAGGCAGAACCACATGCACACGTCTGACCTGCCCCCTGCACCGGCAGAGAGCTCGGGGGAGCCAGAGTCTGTCAGGCAGCTGCTGGGCTGGCCGCCTGTGTGGGAAGTGGCAGAGCCGACCTAGGGGCAAGTTGGGCCTCTTGCTCTCCCTGCTGCCCTGAGGCTGCTGGGCCAAAGAGGTCTTGGGCATCCAGCCCCTTGCTGGTCCCTTCCCTCTGACGAGGCCCTCTGAGCTCCAGCACCTTGCAGTGTGGAGACAGCCCCTGCCAGCAACCTCCTCTCCAAGGAGGCCTCAACCGAGGCCTAGGCCCAGGGGAAAGGCACCAGCGGGGATGAGCCTGGGGAGGCGCCCGGGCATGTCTGGACCCAGTCCCCGCAGTCTGCCCCTTGGTGGGGCAGTACCCCCGGAGGCCAGGAAGGTCTGGGCAAGGCTGGCCAGGGGCAGGGGCCCTGCTGGGTCCTGCCCCTGGCCTGTGGGGTCTCTGAGCACAACCGGCCCTCTCCCACTGGAAGAACTCCCCGGCTGCCTCCAAAGGCCAGTTTGCCAACACTCCCGCCCGCTGTTCCCGCCAGGCACGCACAATGCTCCCAAGCCCGGGAGAAAAGCGCTTCGGGGTGGTGCTCTCCTCGGGCCTTTGCCCCTGAGCCTGGGGCCCAGGCAGTTGGTCCACACTCCCAGACCAAGGCAGAACCACATGCACACGTCTGTTCCTGACCCCTGCACCGGCAGAGAGCTCGGGGGAGCCAGAATCTGTCAGGCAGCTGCTGGGCTGGCCGCCTGTGTGGGAAGGGGCAGAGCCGACCTAGGGGCAAGTTGGGCCTCTTCCTCTCCCTGCTGCCCTGAGGCTGCTGGGCCAAAGAGGTCTTGGGCATCCAGCCACTTGCTGGTCCCTTCCCTCTGACGAGGCCCTCTGAGCTCCAGCACCTTGCAGTGTGGAGACAGCCCCTGCCAGCAACATCCTCTCCAAGGAGGCCTCAACCGAGGCCTAGGCCCAGGGGAAAGGCACCAGCGGGGATGAGCCTGGGGAGGCGCCCGGGCATGTCTGGACCCAGTCCCCGCAGCCTGCCCCTTGGTGGGGCAGTACCCCCGGAGGCCAGGAAGGTCTGGGCAAGGCTGGCCAGGGGCAGGGGCCCTGCTGGGTCCTCCCCATGGCCTGTGGGGCCTCTGAGCACAACCGGCCCTCTCCCACTGGAAGACCTCCCCGGCTGCCTCCAAAGGCCAGTTTGCCAACACTCCTGCCCGCTCTTCCCGCCAGGCACGCACAATGCTCCCAAGCCCGGGAGAAAAGCGCTTCGGGGTGGTGGTCTCTCCGTGCCCTTGCCCCTGAGCCTGGGGGCCAGGCAGGGGATCCACAGTCCCAGGCCAAGGCACAACAACATGCACACGTCTGTTCCTGCCCCCTCCACCGGCAGAGAGCTGGGGGGAGCCAGAGTCTGTCAGGCAGCTGCTGGGCTGGCCGCCTGTATGGGAAGGTGCAGAGCCGACCTAGGGGCAAGTTGGGCCTCTTGCTCTCCCTGCTGCCCTGAGGCTGCTGGGCCAAAGAGGTCTTGGGCATCCAGCCCCTTGCTGGTCCCTTCCCTCTGACGAGGCCCTCTGAGCTCCAGCACCTTGCAGTGTGGAGACAGCCCCTGCCAGCAACCTCCTCTCCAAGGAGGCCTCAACCGAGGCCTAGGCACAGGGGAAAGGCACCAGCGGGGATGAGCCAGTGGAGGCGCACGGGCAAATCAGGACCCAGTCCCTGCAGCCTGCCCCTTGGTGGGGCAGTACCCCCGGAGGCCAGGAAGGTCTGGGCAAGGCTGGCCAGGGGCAGGGTCCCTGCTGGGTCCTGCCCCTGGCCTGTGGGGCCTCTGAGCACAACCGGCCCTCTCCCACTGGAAGACCTCCCCGGCTGCCTCCAAAGGCGGGTTTGCCAACACTCCCGCCCGCTGTTCCCGCCAGGCACGCACAACGCTCCCAAGGCCAGGAGAAAAGCGCTTCGGGGTGTTGCTCTCTCCGGGCCCTTGCCCCTGAGCCTGGGGTCCAGGCAGTGGGTCCACACTCCCAGACCAAGGCAGAACCACATGCACACGTCTGTTCCTGACCCCTGCACCGGCAGAGAGCTCGGGGGAGCCAGAGTCTCTCAGGCAGGTGCTGGGCTGGCCGCCTGTGTGGGAAGGGGCAGAGCCGACCTAGGGGCAAGTTGGGCCTCTTGCTCTCCCTGCTGCCCTGAGGCTGCTGGGACAAAGACTTCTTGGGCATCCAGCCCTTTGCTGGTCCCTTCCCTCTGACGAGGCCCTCTGAGCTCCAGCACCTTGCAGTGTGGAGACAGCACCTGCCAGCAATCTCCTCTCCAAGGACGCCTCAACCGAGGCCTAGGCCCAGGGGAAAGGCAACAGCGGGGATGAGCCTGGGGAGGCGCCCGAGCATGTCTGGACCCAGTCCCCGCAGCCTGCCCCTTGCTGGGGCAGTACCCCTGGAGGCCAGGAAGGTCTGGGAAATGCTGGCCAGGGGCAGGGGACCTGCTGGGTCCTGCCCCTGGCCTGTGGGACCTCTGAGCACAACCGGCCCTCTCCCACTGGAAGACCTCCCCGGCTGCCTCCAAAGTCCTGTTTGCCAACACTCCCACCCACTGTTCACGCCAGACTTGCACAATGCTCCCAAGCCCGGGAGAAAAGCGCTTCGGGGTGGTGCTCTCTCCGGGCCCTTGCCCCTGAGCCTGGGGGCAAGGCATGGGGAACACACTCCCAGGCCAAGGCAGAACCACATGCCCACGTCTGTTCCTGTCCCCTGCACCGGCAGAGAGCTTGGGGGAGCCAGAGTCTGTCAGGCAGCTGCTGGGTTGGCCGCCTGTGTGGGAAGGGGCAGAGCCGCCCTAGGGGCAAGTTGGGCCTCTTGCTCTCCCTGCTGCCCTGAGGCTGCTGGGCCAAAGACGTCTTGGGCATCCAGCCCCTTACTGGTCCCTTCCCTCTGACGAGGCCCTCTGAGCTCCAGCACCTTGCAGTGTGGAGACAGCCCCTGCCAGCAACCTCCTCTCCAAGGAGGCCTCAACCGAGGCCTAGGCCCAGGGGAAAGGCACCAGCGGGGATGAGCCTGGGGAGGCGCCCGGGGATGTCTGGACCCAGTCCCCGCAGCCTGCCCCTTGGTGGGGCAGTTCCCCCGGAGGCCAGGAAGGTCTGGGCAAGGCTGGCCAGGGTCAGGGGCCCTGCTGGGTCCTGCCCCTGGCCTGTGGGGCCTCTGAGCACAACCGGCCCTCTCCCACTGGAAGACCTCCCCGGCTGCCTCCAAAGTCCTGTTTGCAAGCACTCCCGCCCACTGTTCCCGCCAGGCGCGCACAATGCTCCCAAGCCCGGGAGAAAAGCGCTTCGGGGTGGTGGTCTCTCCGGGCCCTTGCCCCTGAGCCTGGGGGCCAGGCAGGGGATCCACAGTCCCAGGCCAAGGCACAACAACATGCACACGTCTGTTCCTGCCCCCTCCACCGGCAGAGAGCTGGGGGGAGCCAGAGTCTGTCAGGCAGCTGCTGGGCTGGCCGCCTGTGTGGGAAGGGGCAGAGCCGACCTAGGGGCAAGTTGGGCCTCTTGCTCTCCCTGCTGCCCTGAGGCTGCTGGGCCAAAGAGGTCTTGGGCATCCAGCCCCTTGCTGGTCCCTTCCCTCTGACGAGGCCCTCTGAGCTCCAGCACCTTGCAGTGTGGAGACAGCCCCTGCCAGCAACCTCCTCTCCAAGGAGGCCTCAACCGAGGCCTAGGCACAGGGGAAAGGCACCAGCGGGGATGAGCCTGGGGAGGCGCCCGGGGATGTCTGGACCCAGTCCCCGCAGCCTGCCCCTTGGTGGGGCAGTTCCCCCGGAGGCCAGGAAGGTCTGGGCAAGGCTGGCCAGGGTCAGGGGCCCTGCTGGGTCCTGCCCCTGGCCTGTGGGGCCTCTGAGCACAACCGGCCCTCTCCCACTGGAAGACCTCCCCGGCTGCCTCCAAAGTCCTGTTTGCAAGCACTCCCGCCCACTGTTCCCGCCAGGCGCGCACAATGCTCCCAAGCCCGGGAGAAAAGCGCTTCGGGGTGGTGGTCTCTCCGGGCCCTTGCCCCTGAGCCTGGGGGCCAGGCAGGGGATCCACAGTCCCAGGCCAAGGCACAACAACATGCACACGTCTGTTCCTGCCCCCTCCACCGGCAGAGAGCTGGGGGGAGCCAGAGTCTGTCAGGCAGCTGCTGGGCTGGCCGCCTGTGTGGGAAGGGGCAGAGCCGACCTAGGGGCAAGTTGGGCCTCTTGCTCTCCCTGCTGCCCTGAGGCTGCTGGGCCAAAGAGGTCTTGGGCATCCAGCCCCTTGCTGGTCCCTTCCCTCTGACGAGGCCCTCTGAGCTCCAGCACCTTGCAGTGTGGAGACAGCCCCTGCCAGCAACCTCCTCTCCAAGGAGGCCTCAACCGAGGCCTAGGCACAGGGGAAAGGCACCAGCGGGGATGAGCCAGTGGAGGCGCACGGGCATATCAGGACCCAGTCCCTGCAGCCTGCCCCTTGGTGGGGCAGTACCCCCGGAGGCCAGGAAGGTCTGGGCAAGGCTGGCCAGGGGCAGGGTCCCTGCTGGGTCCTGCCCCTGGCCTGTGGGGCCTCTGAGCACAACCGGCCCTCTCCCACTGGAAGACCTCCCCGGCTGCCTCCAAAGGCGGGTTTGCCAACACTCCCGCCCGCTGTTCCCGCCAGGCACGCACAACGCTCCCAAGGCCAGGAGAAAAGCGCTTCGGGGTGTTGCTCTCTCCGGGCCCTTGCCCCTGAGCCTGGGGTCCAGGCAGTGGGTCCACACTCCCAGACCAAGGCAGAACCACATGCACACGTCTGTTCCTGACCCCTGCACCGGCAGAGAGCTCGGGGGAGCCAGAGTCTGTCAGGCAGCTGCTGGGTTGGCTGCCTGTGTGGGAAGGGGCAGAGCCGACCTAGGGGCAAGTTGGGCCTCTTGCTCTCCCTGCTGCCCTGAGGCTGCTGGGCCAAAGAGGTCTTGGGCATCCAGCCCCTTGCTGGTCCCTTCCCGCTGACGAGGCCCTCTGAGCTCCAGCACCTTGCAGTGTGGAGACAGCCCCTGCCAGCAACCTCCTCTCCAAGGAGGCCTCAACCGAGGCCTAGGCCCAGGGGAAAGGCACCAGCGGGGATGAGCCTGGGGAGGCGCCCGGGCATCTCTGGACCCAGGCCCCGCAGCCTGCCCCTTAGTGGGGCAGTACCCCCGGAGGCCAGGAAGGTCTGGGCAAGGCTGGCCAGGGGCAGGGGCCCTGCTGCGTCCTGCCCCTGGCCTGTGGGGCCTCTGAGCACAACCGGCCCTCTCCCACTGGAAGACCTCCCCTGCTGCCTCCAAGGCCGGTTTGCAAGCGCTCCCGCCCACTGTTCCCAGCAGGCGTGCACAATGCTCCCAAGCCCGGGAGAAAAGCGCTTCAGGGTGGTGCTCTCTCCGGGCCCTTGCCCCTGAGCCTGGGGGCAAGGCAGGGTGTCCACACTCCCAGGACAAGGCAGAACCACATGCACACGTCTGATCTGCCCCCTGCACCGGCAGAGAGCTCGGGGGAGCCAGAGTCTGTCAGGCAGCTGCTGGGCTGGCCGCCTGTGTGGGAAGGGGCAGAGCCGACCTAGGGGCAAGTTGGGCCTCTTGCTCTCCCTGCTGCCCTGAGGCTGCTGGGCCAAAGAGGTCTTGGGCATCCAGCCCCTTGCTGGTCCCTTCCCTCTGACGAGGCCCTCTGAGCTCCAGCACCTTTCAGTGTGGAGACAGCCCCTGGCAGCAACCTCCTCTCCAAGGAGGCCTCAACCGAGGCCTAGGCCCAGGGGAAAGGCACCACCGGGGATGAGCCTGGGGAGGCGCCCGGGCATGTCTGGACCCAGTCCCCGCAGCCTGCCCCTTGGTGGGGCAGTACCCCCGGAGGCCAGGAAGGTCTGGGCAAGGCTGCCAGGGGCAGGGACACTGCTGGGTCCTGCCCCTGGCCTGTGGGGCGTCTGAGCACAACCGGCACTCTCCCGCTGGAAGACCTCCCCGTCTGCCTCGAAAGGCCGATTTGCAAGCACTCCCGCCCGCTGTTCCCGCCAGGCACGCACAATGCTCCCAAGCCCGGGAGAAAAGCGCTTCGGGGTGGTGCTCTCTCCGGGCCCTTGCCTCTGAGCCTGGGGGCAAGGCATGGGGAACACACTCCCAGGCCAAGGCAGAACCACATGCCCACGTCTGTTCCTGTCCCCTGCACCGGCAGAGAGCTTGGGGGAGCCAGAGTCTGTCAGGCAGCTGCTGGGTTGGCCGCCTGTGTGGGAAGGGGCAGAGCCGCCCTAGGGGCAAGTTGGGCCTCTTGCTCTCCCTGCTGCCCTGAGGCTGCTGGGCCAAAGACGTCTTGGGCATCCAGCCCCTTACTGGTCCCTTCCCTCTGACGAGGCCCTCTGAGCTCCAGCACCTTGCAGTGTGGAGACAGCCCCTGCCAGCAACCTCCTCTCCAAGGAGGCCTCAACCGAGGCCTAGGCCCAGGGGAAAGGCACCAGCGGGGATGAGCCAGGGGAGGCGCCCGAGCATGTCTGGACCCAGTCCCCGCAGCCTGCCCCTTCGTGGGGCAGTACCCCCGGAGGCCAGGAAGGTCTGGGTAAGACTGGCCAGGGGCAGGGGCCCTGCTGGGTCCTGCCCCTGGCCTGTGGGGCCTCTGAGCATAACCGGCCCTCTCCCACTGGAAGACCTCCCCGGCTGCCTCCAAAGGCCGGTTTGCAAGCGCTCCCGGCCACTGTTACCAGCAGGCGGGCACAATGCTCCTAAGCCCGGAAGAAAAGCGCTTCAGGGTGGTGCTCTCTCTGGGCCCTTGCCCCTGAGCCTGGGGGCAAGGCAGGGTGTCCACACTCCCAGGCCAAGGCAGAACCACATGCACACGTCTGACCTGCCCCCTGCACCGGCAGAGAGCTCGGGGGAGCCAGAGTCTGTCAGGCAGCTGCTGGGCTGGCCGCCTGTGTGGGAAGTGGCAGAGCCGACCTAGGGGCAAGTTGGGCCTCTTGCTCTCCCTGCTGCCCTGAGGCTGCTGGGCCAAAGAGGTCTTGGGCATCCAGCCCCTTGCTGGTCCCTTCCCTCTGACGAGGCCCTCTGAGCTCCAGCACCTTGCAGTGTGGAGACAGCCCCTGCCAGCAACCTCCTCTCCAAGGAGGCCTCAACCGAGGCCTAGGCCCAGGGGAAAGGCACCAGCGGGGATGAGCCTGGGGAGGCGCCCGGGCATGTCTGGACCCAGTCCCCGCAGTCTGCCCCTTGGTGGGGCAGTACCCCCGGAGGCCAGGAAGGTCTGGGCAAGGCTGGCCAGGGGCAGGGGCCCTGCTGGGTCCTGCCCCTGGCCTGTGGGGTCTCTGAGCACAACCGGCCCTCTCCCACTGGAAGAACTCCCCGGCTGCCTCCAAAGGCCAGTTTGCCAACACTCCCGCCCGCTGTTCCCGCCAGGCACGCACAATGCTCCCAAGCCCGGGAGAAAAGCGCTTCGGGGTGGTGCTCTCCTCGGGCCTTTGCCCCTGAGCCTGGGGGCCAGGCAGTTGGTCCACACTCCCAGACCAAGGCAGAACCACATGCACACGTCTGTTCCTGACCCCTGCACCGGCAGAGAGCTCGGGGGAGCCAGAATCTGTCAGGCAGCTGCTGGGCTGGCCGCCTGTGTGGGAAGGGGCAGAGCCGACCTAGGGGCAAGTTGGGCCTCTTCCTCTCCCTGCTGCCCTGAGGCTGCTGGGCCAAAGAGGTCTTGGGCATCCAGCCACTTGCTGGTCCCTTCCCTCTGACGAGGCCCTCTGAGCTCCAGCACCTTGCAGTGTGGAGACAGCCCCTGCCAGCAACATCCTCTCCAAGGAGGCCTCAACCGAGGCCTAGGCCCAGGGGAAAGGCACCAGCGGGGATGAGCCTGGGGAGGCGCCCGGGCATGTCTGGACCCAGTCCCCGCAGCCTGCCCCTTGGTGGGGCAGTACCCCCGGAGGCCAGGAAGGTCTGGGCAAGGCTGGCCAGGGGCAGGGGCCCTGCTGGGTCCTCCCCATGGCCTGTGGGGCCTCTGAGCACAACCGGCCCTCTCCCACTGGAAGACCTCCCCGGCTGCCTCCAAAGGCCAGTTTGCCAACACTCCTGCCCGCTCTTCCCGCCAGGCACGCACAATGCTCCCAAGCCCGGGAGAAAAGCGCTTCGGGGTGGTGGTCTCTCCGTGCCCTTGCCCCTGAGCCTGGGGGCCAGGCAGGGGATCCACAGTCCCAGGCCAAGGCACAACAACATGCACACGTCTGTTCCTGCCCCCTCCACCGGCAGAGAGCTGGGGGGAGCCAGAGTCTGTCAGGCAGCTGCTGGGCTGGCCGCCTGTGTGGGAAGGTGCAGAGCCGACCTAGGGGCAAGTTGGGCCTCTTGCTCTCCCTGCTGCCCTGAGGCTGCTGGGCCAAAGAGGTCTTGGGCATCCAGCCCCTTGCTGGTCCCTTCCCTCTGACGAGGCCCTCTGAGCTCCAGCACCTTGCAGTGTGGAGACAGCCCCTGCCAGCAACCTCCTCTCCAAGGAGGCCTCAACCGAGGCCTAGGCACAGGGGAAAGGCACCAGCGGGGATGAGCCAGTGGAGGCGCACGGGCAAATCAGGACCCAGTCCCTGCAGCCTGCCCCTTGGTGGGGCAGTACCCCCGGAGGCCAGGAAGGTCTGGGCAAGGCTGGCCAGGGGCAGGGTCCCTGCTGGGTCCTGCCCCTGGCCTGTGGGGCCTCTGAGCACAACCGGCCCTCTCCCACTGGAAGACCTCCCCGGCTGCCTCCAAAGGCGGGTTTGCCAACACTCCCGCCCGCTGTTCCCGCCAGGCACGCACAACGCTCCCAAGGCCAGGAGAAAAGCGCTTCGGGGTGTTGCTCTCTCCGGGCCCTTGCCCCTGAGCCTGGGGTCCAGGCAGTGGGTCCACACTCCCAGACCAAGGCAGAACCACATGCACACGTCTGTTCCTGACCCCTGCACCGGCAGAGAGCTCGGGGGAGCCAGAGTCTGTCAGGCAGCTGCTGGGTTGGCTGCCTGTGTGGGAAGGGGCAGAGCCGACCTAGGGGCAAGTTGGGCCTCTTGCTCTCCCTGCTGCCCTGAGGCTGCTGGGCCAAAGAGGTCTTGGGCATCCAGCCCCTTGCTGGTCCCTTCCCGCTGACGAGGCCCTCTGAGCTCCAGCACCTTGCAGTGTGGAGACAGCCCCTGCCAGCAACCTCCTCTCCAAGGAGGCCTCAACCGAGGCCTAGGCCCAGGGGAAAGGCACCACTGGGGATGAGCCTGGGGAGGCGCCCGGGCATGTCTGGACCCAGTCCCCGCAGCCTGCCCCTTGGTGGGGCAGTACCCCCGGAGGCCAGGAAGGTCTGGGCAAGGCTGCCAGGGGCAGGGACACTGCTGGGTCCTGCCCCTGGCCTGTGGGGCGTCTGAGCACAACCGGCACTCTCCCGCTGGAAGACCTCCCCGTCTGCCTCGAAAGGCCGGTTTGCAAGCACTCCCGCCCGCTGTTCCCGCCAGGCACGCACAATGCTCCCAAGCCCGGGAGAAAAGCGCTTCGGGGTGGTGCTCTCTCCGGGCCCTTGCCCCTGAGCCTGGGGGCAAGGCATGGGGAACACACTCCCAGGCCAAGGCAGAACCACATGCCCACGTCTGTTCCTGTCCCCTGCACCGGCAGAGAGCTTGGGGGAGCCAGAGTCTGTCAGGCAGCTGCTGGGTTGGCCGCCTGTGTGGGAAGGGGCAGAGCCGCCCTAGGGGCAAGTTGGGCCTCTTGCTCTCCCTGCTGCCCTGAGGCTGCTGGGCCAAAGACGTCTTGGGCATCCAGCCCCTTACTGGTCCCTTCCCTCTGACGAGGCCCTCTGAGCTCCAGCACCTTGCAGTGTGGAGACAGCCCCTGCCAGCAACCTCCTCTCCAAGGAGGCCTCAACCGAGGCCTAGGCCCAGGGGAAAGGCACCAGCGGGGATGAGCCAGGGGAGGCGCCCGAGCATGTCTGGACCCAGTCCCCGCAGCCTGCCCCTTGGTTGGGCAGTACCCCCGGAGGCGAGGAAGGTCTGGGTAAGACTGGCCAGGGGCAGGGGCCCTGCTGGGTCCTGCCCCTGGCCTGTGGGGCCTCTGAGCACAACCGGCCCTCTCCCACTGGAAGACCTCCCCGGCTGCCTCCAAAGGCCAGTTTGCCAACACTCCTGCCCGCTCTTCCCGCCAGGCACGCACAATGCTCCCAAGCCCGGGAGAAAAGCGCTTCGGTGTGGTGGTCTCTCCGGGCCCTTGCCCCTGAGCCTGGGGGCCAGGCAGGGGATCCACAGTCCCAGGCCAAGGCACAACAACATGCACACGTCTGTTCCTGCCCCCTCCACCGGCAGAGAGCTGGGGGGAGCCAGAGTCTGTCAGGCAGCTGCTGGGCTGGCCGCCTGTGTGGGAAGGGGCAGAGCCGACCTAGGGGCAAGTTGGGCCTCTTGCTCTCCCTGCTGCCCTGAGGCTGCTGGGCCAAAGAGGTCTTGGGCATCCAGCCCCTTGCTGGTCCCTTCCCTCTGACGAGGCCCTCTGAGCTCCAGCACCTTGCAGTGTGGAGACAGCCCCTGCCAGCAACCTCCTCTCCAAGGAGGCCTCAACCGAGGCCTAGGCACAGGGGAAAGGCACCAGCGGGGATGAGCAGTGGAGGCGCACGGGCATATCAGGACCCAGTCCCTGCAGCCTGCCCCTTGGTGGGGCAGTACCCCCGGAGGCCAGGAAGGTCTGGGCAAGGCTGGCCAGGGGCAGGGTTCCTGCTGGGTCCTGCCCCTGGCCTGTGGGGCCTCTGAGCACAACCGGCCCTCTCCCACTGGAAGACCTCCCCGGCTGCCTCCAAAGGCGGGTTTGCCAACACTCCCGCCCGCTGTTCCCGCCAGGCACGCACAACGCTCCCAAGGCCAGGAGAAAAGCGCTTCGGGGTGTTGCTCTCTCCGGGCCCTTGCCCCTGAGCCTGGGGTCCAGGCAGTGGGTCCACACTCCCAGACCAAGGCAGAACCACATGCACACGTCTGTTCCTGACCCCTGCACCGGCAGAGAGCTCGGGGGAGCCAGAGTCTGTCAGGCAGCTGCTGGGTTGGCTGCCTGTGTGGGAAGGGGCAGAGCCGACCTAGGGGCAAGTTGGGCCTCTTGCTCTCCCTGCTGCCCTGAGGCTGCTGGGCCAAAGAGGTCTTGGGCATCCAGCCCCTTGCTGGTCCCTTCCCGCTGACGAGGCCCTCTGAGCTCCAGCACCTTGCAGTGTGGAGACAGCCCCTGCCAGCAACCTCCTCTCCAAGGAGGCCTCAACCGAGGCCTAGGCCCAGGGGAAAGGCACCACTGGGGATGAGCCTGGGGAGGCGCCCGGGCATGTCTGGACCCAGTCCCCGCAGCCTGCCCCTTGGTGGAGCAGTACCCCCGGAGGCCAGGAAGGTCTGGGCAAGGCTGCCAGGGGCAGGGACACTGCTGGGTCCTGCCCCTGGCCTGTGGGGCGTCTGAGCACAACCGGCACTCTCCCGCTGGAAGACCTCCCCGTCTGCCTCGAAAGGCCGGTTTGCAAGCACTCCCGCCCGCTGTTCCCGCCAGGCACGCACAATGCTCCCAAGCCCGGGAGAAAAGCGCTTCGGGGTGGTGCTCTCTCCGGGCCCTTGCCGCTGAGCCTGGGGGCCAGGCAGTTGGAACACACTCCCAGGCCAATGCAGAACGACATGCACACGTCTGTTCCTGCCCCCTACACCGGCAGAGAGCTCGGGGGAGCCAGAGACTGCCAGGCTGCTGCTGGGCTGGCTGCCTGTGTGGGACGGGGCAGAGCCGACCTAGGGGCAAGTTGGGCCTCTTGCTCTCCCTGCTGCCCTGAGGCTGCTGGGTCAAAGAGGTCTTGGGTATCCAGCCCTTTGCTGGTCCCTTCCCTCTGACGAGGCCCTCTGAGCTCCAGCACCTTGCAGTGTGGAGACAGCCCCTGCCAGCAACCTCCTCTCCAAAGAGGCCTCAACCGAGGCCTACGCCCAGGGGAAAAGCACCAGCAGGGATGATCCTGGGGAGGCGCACGGACATGTCTGGACCCAGTCCCCGCAGCCTGCCCCTTGGTGGGGCAGTACCCCCGGAGGCCAGGAAGGTCTGGGCAAGGCTGGCCAGGGGCAGGGTCCCTGCTGGGTCCTGCCCCTGGCCTGTGAGGCCTCTGAGCACAACCGGCCCTCTCCCACTGGAAGACCTCCCCAGCTGCCTCCAAAGTACTGTTTGCAAACACTCCCGCCCGCTGTTCACGCCAGGCTCGCACAATGCTCCCAAGCCCGGGAGAAAAGCGCTTCGGGGTGGTGCTCTCTCCGGGCCCTTGCCCCTGAGCCTGGGGGCCAGGCAGTGGGTCCACACTCCCAGACCAAGGCAGAACCACATGCACACGTCTGTTCCTGACCCCTGCACCGGCAGAGAGCTCTGGGGAGCCAGAGTCTGTCAGGCAGGTGCTGGGCTGGCCGCCTGTGTGGGAAGGGGCAGAGCCGACCTAGGGGCAAGTTGGGCCTCTTCCTCTCCCTGCTGCCCTGAGGCTGCTGGGCCAAAGAGGTCTTGGGCATCCAGCCTTTTGGTGGTCCCTTCCCTCTGACGAGGCCCTCTGAGCTCCAGCACCTTGCAGTGTGGAGACAGCCCCTGCCAGTAACCTCCTCTCCAATGAGGCCTCAACCGAGGCCTAGGCCCAGGGGAAAGGCACCAGCGGGGATGAGCCTGGGGAGGCGCCCGGGCATGTCTGGACCCAGTCCCCGCAGCCTGCCCCTTGGTGGGGCAGTACCCCCGGAGGCCAGGAAGGTCTGTGCAAGGCTGCCAGGGGCAGGGACAGCGCTGGGTCCTGCCCCTGGCCTGTGGGACGTCTGAGCACAACCGGCACTCTCCCGCTGGAAGACCTCCCCGTCTGCCTCCAAAGGCCGGTTTGCAAGCACTCCCGCCCGCTGTTCCCGCCAGGCACGCACAATGCTCCCAAGCCCGGGAGAAAAGCGCTTCGGGGTGGTGCTCTCTCCGGGCCCATGCCCCTAAGCCTGCGGGCCAGGCAGTTGGAACACACTCCCAGGCCAAGACAGAACGACATGAACACGTCTGTTCCTGCCCCCTACACCGGCAGAGAGCTCGGGGGAGCCAGAGTCTCTCAGGCAGGTGCTGGGCTGGCCGCCTGTGTGGGAAGGGGCAGAGCCGACCTAGGGGCAAGTTGGGCCTCTTGCTCTCCCTGCTGCCCTGAGGCTGCTGGGCCAAAGACGTCTTGGGCATCCAGCCCTTTGCTGGTCCCTTCCCTCTGACGAGGCCCTCTGAGCTCCAGCACCTTGCAGTGTGGAGACAGCACCTGCCAGCAATCTCCTCTCCAAGGACGCCTCAACCGAGGCCTAGGCCCAGGGGAAAGGCAACAGCGGGGATGAGCCTGGGGAGGCGCCCGAGCATGTCTGGACCCAGTCCCCGCAGCCTGCCCCTTGGTGGGGCAGTACCCC
The DNA here is from genome assembly GCF_033118175.1 of Dama dama. Lineage (NCBI taxonomy): Eukaryota > Metazoa > Chordata > Mammalia > Artiodactyla > Cervidae > Dama > Dama dama. The sequence continues at coordinate 1,143,854 of NW_026870977.1, forward strand.
TGGAGGCCAGGAAGGTCTGGGAAATGCTGGCCAGGGGCAGGGGACCTGCTGGGTCCTGCCCCTGGCCTATGGGACCTCTGAGCACAACCGGCCCTCTCCCACTGGAAGACCTCCCCGGCTGCCTCCAAAGTCCTGTTTGCCAACACTCCCACCCACTGTTCACGCCAGACTTGCACAATGCTCCCAAGCCCGGGAGAAAAGCGCTTCGGGGTGGTGCTCTCTCCGGGCCCTTGCCCCTGAGCCTGGGGGCAAGGCATGGGGAACACACTCCCAGGCCAAGGCAGAACCACATGCCCACGTCTGTTCCTGTCCCCTGCACCGGCAGAGAGCTTGGGGGAGCCAGAGTCTGTCAGGCAGCTGCTGGGTTGGCCGCCTGTGTGGGAAGGGGCAGAGCCGCCCTAGGGGCAAGTTGGGCCTCTTGCTCTCCCTGCTGCCCTGAGGCTGCTGGGCCAAAGACGTCTTGGGCATCCAGCCCCTTACTGGTCCCTTCCCTCTGACGAGGCCCTCTGAGCTCCAGCACCTTGCAGTGTGGAGACAGCCCCTGCCAGCAACCTCCTCTCCAAGGAGGCCTCAACCGAGGCCTAGGCCCAGGGGAAAGGCACCAGCGGGGATGAGCCTGGGGAGGCGCCCGGGGATGTCTGGACCCAGTCCCCGCAGCCTGCCCCTTGGTGGGGCAGTTCCCCCGGAGGCCAGGAAGGTCTGGGCAAGGCTGGCCAGGGTCAGGGGCCCTGCTGGGTCCTGCCCCTGGCCTGTGGGGCCTCTGAGCACAACCGGCCCTCTCCCACTGGAAGACCTCCCCGGCTGCCTCCAAAGGCGGGTTTGCCAACACTCCCGCCCGCTGTTCCCGCCAGGCACGCACAACGCTCCCAAGGCCAGGACAAAAGCGCTTCGGGGTGTTGCTCTCTCCGGGCCCTTGCCCCTGAGCCTGGGGTCCAGGCAGTGGGTCCACACTCCCAGACCAAGGCAGAACCACATGCACACGTCTGTTCCTGACCCCTGCACCGGCAGAGAGCTCGGGGGAGCCAGAGTCTGTCAGGCAGCTGCTGGGTTGGCTGCCTGTGTGGGAAGGGGCAGAGCCGACCTAGGGGCAAGTTGGGCCTCTTGCTCTCCCTGCTGCCCTGAGGCTGCTGGGCCAAAGAGGTCTTGGGCATCCAGCCCCTTGCTGGTCCCTTCCCGCTGACGAGGCCCTCTGAGCTCCAGCACCTTGCAGTGTGGAGACAGCCCCTGCCAGCAACCTCCTCTCCAAGGAGGCCTCAACCGAGGCCTAGGCCCAGGGGAAAGGCACCACTGGGGATGAGCCTGGGGAGGCGCCCGGGCATCTCTGGACCCAGGCCCCGCAGCCTGCCCCTTAGTGGGGCAGTACCCCCGGAGGCCAGGAAGGTCTGGGCAAGGCTGGCCAGGGGCAGGGGCCCTGCTGCGTCCTGCCCCTGGCCTGTGGGGCCTCTGAGCACAACCGGCCCTCTCCCACTGGAAGACCTCACCTGCTGCCTCCAAGGCCGGTTTGCAAGCGCTCCCGCCCACTGTTCCCAGCAGGCGTGCACAATGCTCCCAAGCCCGGGAGAAAAGCGCTTCAGGGTGGTGCTCTCTCCGGGCCCTTGCCCCTGAGCCTGGGGGCAAGGCAGGGTGTCCACACTCCCAGGACAAGGCAGAACCACATGCACACGTCTGATCTGCCCCCTGCACCGGCAGAGAGCTCGGGGGAGCCAGAGTCTGTCAGGCAGCTGCTGGGCTGGCCGCCTGTGTGGGAAGGGGCAGAGCCGACCTAGGGGCAAGTTGGGCCTCTTGCTCTCCCTGCTGCCCTGAGGCTGCTGGGCCAAAGAGGTCTTGGGCATCCAGCCCCTTGCTGGTCCCTTCCCTCTGACGAGGCCCTCTGAGCTCCAGCACCTTTCAGTGTGGAGACAGCCCCTGGCAGCAACCTCCTCTCCAAGGAGGCCTCAACCGAGGCCTAGGCCCAGGGGAAAGGCACCACCGGGGATGAGCCTTGGGAGGCGCCCGGGCATGTCTGGACCCAGTCCCCGCAGCCTGCCCCTTGGTGGGGCAGTACCCCCGGAGGCCAGGAAGGTCTGGGCAAGGCTGCCAGGGGCAGGGACACTGCTGGGTCCTGCCCCTGGCCTGTGGGGCGTCTGAGCACAACCGGCACTCTCCCGCTGGAAGACCTCCCCGTCTGCCTCGAAAGGCCGGTTTGCAAGCACTCCCGCCCGCTGTTCCCGCCAGGCACGCACAATGCTCCCAAGCCCGGGAGAAAAGCGCTTCGGGGTGGTGCTCTCTCCGGGCCCTTGCCCCTGAGCCTGGGGGCAAGGCATGGGGAACACACTCCCAGGCCAAGGCAGAACCACATGCCCACGTCTGTTCCTGTCCCCTGCACCGGCAGAGAGCTTGGGGGAGCCAGAGTCTGTCAGGCAGCTGCTGGGTTGGCCGCCTGTGTGGGAAGGGGCAGAGCCGCCCTAGGGGCAAGTTGGGCCTCTTGCTCTCCCTGCTGCCCTGAGGCTGCTGGGCCAAAGACGTCTTGGGCATCCAGCCCCTTACTGGTCCCTTCCCTCTGACGAGGCCCTCTGAGCTCCAGCACCTTGCAGTGTGGAGACAGCCCCTGCCAGCAACCTCCTCTCCAAGGAGGCCTCAACCGAGGCCTAGGCCCAGGGGAAAGGCACCAGCGGGGATGAGCCAGGGGAGGCGCCCGAGCATGTCTGGACCCAGTCCCCGCAGCCTGCCCCTTCGTGGGGCAGTACCCCCGGAGGCCAGGAAGGTCTGGGTAAGACTGGCCAGGGGCAGGGGCCCTGCTGGGTCCTGCCCCTGGCCTGTGGGGCCTCTGAGCATAACCGGCCCTCTCCCACTGGAAGACCTCCCCGGCTGCCTCCAAAGGCCGGTTTGCAAGCGCTCCCGGCCACTGTTACCAGCAGGCGGGCACAATGCTCCTAAGCCCGGAAGAAAAGCGCTTCAGGGTGGTGCTCTCTCTGGGCCCTTGCCCCTGAGCCTGGGGGCAAGGCAGGGTGTCCACACTCCCAGGCCAAGGCAGAACCACATGCACACGTCTGACCTGCCCCCTGCACCGGCAGAGAGCTCGGGGGAGCCAGAGTCTGTCAGGCAGCTGCTGGGCTGGCCGCCTGTGTGGGAAGTGGCAGAGCCGACCTAGGGGCAAGTTGGGCCTCTTGCTCTCCCTGCTGCCCTGAGGCTGCTGGGCCAAAGAGGTCTTGGGCATCCAGCCCCTTGCTGGTCCCTTCCCTCTGACGAGGCCCTCTGAGCTCCAGCACCTTGCAGTGTGGAGACAGCCCCTGCCAGCAACCTCCTCTCCAAGGAGGCCTCAACCGAGGCCTAGGCCCAGGGGAAAGGCACCAGCGGGGATGAGCCTGGGGAGGCGCCCGGGCATGTCTGGACCCAGTCCCCGCAGTCTGCCCCTTGGTGGGGCAGTACCCCCGGAGGCCAGGAAGGTCTGGGCAAGGCTGGCCAGGGGCAGGGGCCCTGCTGGGTCCTGCCCCTGGCCTGTGGGGTCTCTGAGCACAACCGGCCCTCTCCCACTGGAAGAACTCCCCGGCTGCCTCCAAAGGCCAGTTTGCCAACACTCCCGCCCGCTGTTCCCGCCAGGCACGCACAATGCTCCCAAGCCCGGGAGAAAAGCGCTTCGGGGTGGTGCTCTCCTCGGGCCTTTGCCCCTGAGCCTGGGGGCCAGGCAGTTGGTCCACACTCCCAGACCAAGGCAGAACCACATGCACACGTCTGTTCCTGACCCCTGCACCGGCAGAGAGCTCGGGGGAGCCAGAATCTGTCAGGCAGCTGCTGGGCTGGCCGCCTGTGTGGGAAGGGGCAGAGCCGACCTAGGGGCAAGTTGGGCCTCTTCCTCTCCCTGCTGCCCTGAGGCTGCTGGGCCAAAGAGGTCTTGGGCATCCAGCCACTTGCTGGTCCCTTCCCTCTGACGAGGCCCTCTGAGCTCCAGCACCTTGCAGTGTGGAGACAGCCCCTGCCAGCAACATCCTCTCCAAGGAGGCCTCAACCGAGGCCTAGGCCCAGGGGAAAGGCACCAGCGGGGATGAGCCTGGGGAGGCGCCCGGGCATGTCTGGACCCAGTCCCCGCAGCCTGCCCCTTGGTGGGGCAGTACCCCCGGAGGCCAGGAAGGTCTGGGCAAGGCTGGCCAGGGGCAGGGGCCCTGCTGGGTCCTCCCCATGGCCTGTGGGGCCTCTGAGCACAACCGGCCCTCTCCCACTGGAAGACCTCCCCGGCTGCCTCCAAAGGCCAGTTTGCCAACACTCCTGCCCGCTCTTCCCGCCAGGCACGCACAATGCTCCCAAGCCCGGGAGAAAAGTGCTTCGGGGTGGTGGTCTCTCCGTGCCCTTGCCCCTGAGCCTGGGGGCCAGGCAGGGGATCCACAGTCCCAGGCCAAGGCACAACAACATGCACACGTCTGTTCCTGCCCCCTCCACCGGCAGAGAGCTGGGGGGAGCCAGAGTCTGTCAGGCAGCTGCTGGGCTGGCCGCCTGTGTGGGAAGGGGCAGAGCCGACCTAGGGGCAAGTTGGGCCTCTTGCTCTCCCTGCTGCCCTGAGGCTGCTGGGCCAAAGAGGTCTTGGGCATCCAGCCCCTTGCTGGTCCCTTCCCTCTGACGAGGCCCTCTGAGCTCCAGCACCTTGCAGTGTGGAGACAGCCCCTGCCAGCAACCTCCTCTCCAAGGAGGCCTCAACCGAGGCCTAGGAACAGGGGAAAGGCACCAGCGGGGATGAGCCAGTGGAGGCGCACGGGCAAATCAGGACCCAGTCCCTGCAGCCTGCCCCTTGGTGGGGCAGTACCCCCGGAGGCCAGGAAGGTCTGGGCAAGGCTGGCCAGGGGCAGGGTCCCTGCTGGGTCCTGCCCCTGGCCTGTGGGGCCTCTGAGCACAACCGGCCCTCTCCCACTGGAAGACCTCCCCGGCTGCCTCCAAAGGCGGGTTTGCCAACACTCCCGCCCGCTGTTCCCGCCAGGCACGCACAACGCTCCCAAGGCCAGGAGAAAAGCGCTTCGGGGTGTTGCTCTCTCCGGGCCCTTGCCCCTGAGCCTGGGGTCCAGGCAGTGGGTCCACACTCCCAGACCAAGGCAGAACCACATGCACACGTCTGTTCCTGACCCCTGCACCGGCAGAGAGCTCGGGGGAGCCAGAGTCTTTCAGGCAGCTGCTGGGTTGGCTGCCTGTGTGGGAAGGGGCAGAGCCGACCTAGGGGCAAGTTGGGCCTCTTGCTCTCCCTGCTGCCCTGAGGCTGCTGGGCCAAAGAGGTCTTGGGCATCCAGCCCCTTGCTGGTCCCTTCCCGCTGACGAGGCCCTCTGAGCTCCAGCACCTTGCAGTGTGGAGACAGCCCCTGCCAGCAACCTCCTCTCCAAGGAGGCCTCAACCGAGGCCTAGGCCCAGGGGAAAGGCACCACTGGGGATGAGCCTGGGGAGGCGCCCGGGCATGTCTGGACCCAGTCCCCGCAGCCTGCCCCTTGGTGGGGCAGTACCCCCGGAGGCCAGGAAGGTCTGGGCAAGGCTGCCAGGGGCAGGGACACTGCTGGGTCCTGCCCCTGGCCTGTGGGGCGTCTGAGCACAACCGGCACTCTCCCGCTGGAAGACCTCCCCGTCTGCCTCGAAAGGCCGGTTTGCAAGCACTCCCGCCCGCTGTTCCCGCCAGGCACGCACAATGCTCCCAAGCCCGGGAGAAAAGCGCTTCGGGGTGGTGCTCTCTCCGGGCCCTTGCCCCTGAGCCTGGGGGCAAGGCATGGGGAACACACTCCCAGGCCAAGGCAGAACCACATGCCCACGTCTGTTCCTGTCCCCTGCACCGGCAGAGAGCTTGGGGGAGCCAGAGTCTGTCAGGCAGCTGCTGGGTTGGCCGCCTGTGTGGGAAGGGGCAGAGCCGCCCTAGGGGCAAGTTGGGCCTCTTGCTCTCCCTGCTGCCCTGAGGCTGCTGGGCCAAAGACGTCTTGGGCATCCAGCCCCTTACTGGTCCCTTCCCTCTGACGAGGCCCTCTGAGCTCCAGCACCTTGCAGTGTGGAGACAGCCCCTGCCAGCAACCTCCTCTCCAAGGAGGCCTCAACCGAGGCCTAGGCCCAGGGGAAAGGCACCAGCGGGGATGAGCCAGGGGAGGCGCCCGAGCATGTCTGGACCCAGTCCCCGCAGCCTGCCCCTTGGTTGGGCAGTACCCCCGGAGGCCAGGAAGGTCTGGGTAAGACTGGCCAGGGGCAGGGGCCCTGCTGGGTCCTGCCCCTGGCCTGTGGGGCCTCTGAGCACAACCGGCCCTCTCCCACTGGAAGACCTCCCCGGCTGCCTCCAAAGGCCAGTTTGCCAACACTCCTGCCCGCTCTTCCCGCCAGGCACGCACAATGCTCCCAAGCCCGGGAGAAAAGCGCTTCGGGGTGGTGGTCTCTCCGGGCCCTTGCCCCTGAGCCTGGGGGCCAGGCAGGGGATCCACAGTCCCAGGCCAAGGCACAACAACATGCACACGTCTGTTCCTGCCCCCTCCACCGGCAGAGAGCTGGGGGGAGCCAGAGTCTGTCAGGCAGCTGCTGGGCTGGCCGCCTGTGTGGGAAGGGGCAGAGCCGACCTAGGGGCAAGTTGGGCCTCTTGCTCTCCCTGCTGCCCTGAGGCTGCTGGGCCAAAGAGGTCTTGGGCATCCAGCCCCTTGCTGGTCCCTTCCCTCTGACGAGGCCCTCTGAGCTCCAGCACCTTGCAGTGTGGAGACAGCCCCTGCCAGCAACCTCCTCTCCAAGGAGGCCTCAACCGAGGCCTAGGCACAGGGGAAAGGCACCAGCGGGGATGAGCCAGTGGAGGCGCACGGGCATATCAGGACCCAGTCCCTGCAGCCTGCCCCTTGGTGGGGCAGTACCCCCGGAGGCCAGGAAGGTCTGGGCAAGGCTGGCCAGGGGCAGGGGCCCTGCTGGGTCCTGCCCCTGGCCTGTGGGGCCTCTGAGCACAACCGGCCCTCTCCCACTGGAAGACCTCCCCGGCTGCCTCCAAAGGCGGGTTTGCCAACACTCCCGCCCGCTGTTCCCGCCAGGCACGCACAACGCTCCCAAGGCCAGGAGAAAAGCGCTTCGGGGTGTTGCTCTCTCCGGGCCCTTGCCCCTGAGCCTGGGGTCCAGGCAGTGGGTCCACACTCCCAGACCAAGGCAGAACCACATGCACACGTCTGTTCCTGACCCCTGCACCGGCAGAGAGCTCGGGGGAGCCAGAGTCTGTCAGGCAGCTGCTGGGTTGGCTGCCTGTGTGGGAAGGGGCAGAGCCGCCCTAGGGGCAAGTTGGGCCTCTTGCTCTCCCTGCTGCCCTGAGGCTGCTGGGCCAAAGACGTCTTGGGCATCCAGCCCCTTACTGGTCCCTTCCCTCTGACGAGGCCCTCTGAGCTCCAGCACCTTGCAGTGTGGAGACAGCCCCTGCCAGCAACCTCCTCTCCAAGGAGGCCTCAACCGAGGCCTAGGCCCAGGGGAAAGGCACCAGCGGGGATGAGCCTGGGGAGGCGCCCGGGCATGTCTGGACCCAGTCCCCGCAGCCTGCCCCTTGGTGGGGCAGTACCCCCGGAGGCCAGGAAGGTCTGGGCAAGGCTGGCCAGGGGCAGGGGCCCTGCTGGGTCCTGCCCCTGGCCTGTGGGGTCTCTGAGCACAACCGGCCCTCTCCCACTGGAAGAACTCCCCGGCTGCCTCCAAAGGCCTGTTTGCCAACACTCCCGCCCGCTGTTCCCGCCAGGCACGCACAATGCTCCCAAGCCCGGGAGAAAAGCGCTTCGGGGTGGTGCTCTCCTCGGGCCCTTGCCCCTGAGCCTGGGGGCCAGGCAGTTGGTCCACACTCCCAGACCAAGGCAGAACCACATGCACACGTCTGTTCCTGACCCCTGCACCGGCAGAGAGCTCGGGGGAGCCAGAATCTGTCAGGCAGCTGCTGGGCTGGCCGCCTGTGTGGGAAGGGGCAGAGCCGACCTAGGGGCAAGTTGGGCCTCTTCCTCTCCCTGCTGCCCTGAGGCTGCTGGGCCAAAGAGGTCTTGGGCATCCAGCCCCTTGCTGGTCCCTTCCCTCAGACGAGGCCCTCTGAGCTCCAGCACCTTGCAGTGTGGAGACAGCCCCTGCCAGCAACCTCCTCTCCAAGGAGGCCTCAACCGAGGCCTAGGCCCAGGGGAAAGGCACCAGCAGGGATGAGCCTGGGGAGGCGCCCGGGCATGTCTGGACCCAGTCCCCGCAGCCTGCCCCTTGGTGGGGCAGTACCCCCGGAGGCCAGGAAGGTCTGGGCAAGGCTGGCCAGGGGCAGGGGCCCTGCTGGGTCCTCCCCATGGCCTGTGGGGCCTCTGAGCACAACCGGCCCTCTCCCACTGGAAGACCTCCCCGGCTGCCTCCAAAGGACAGTTTGCCAACACTCCTGCCCGCTCTTCCCGCCAGGCACGCACAATGCTCCCAAGCCCGGGAGAAAAGCGCTTCGGGGTGGTGGTCTCTCCGGGCCCTTGCCCCTGAGCCTGGGGGCCAGGCAGGGGATCCACAGTCCCAGGCCAAGGCACAACAACATGCACACGTCTGTTCCTGCCCCCTCCACCGGCAGAGAGCTGGGGGGAGCCAGAGTCTGTCAGGCAGCTGCTGGGCTGGCCGCCTGTGTGGGAAGGGGCAGAGCCGACCTAGGGGCAAGTTGGGCCTCTTGCTCTCCCTGCTGCCCTGAGGCTGCTGGGCCAAAGAGGTCTTGGGCATCCAGCCCCTTGCTGGTCCCTTCCCTCTGACGAGGCCCTCTGAGCTCCAGCACCTTGCAGTGTGGAGACAGCCCCTGCCAGCAACCTCCTCTCCAAGGAGGCATCAACCGAGGCCTATGCCCAGGGGAAAGGCACCAGCGGGGATGAGCCTGGGGAGGTGCCCAGGCATGTCTGGACCCAGTCCCCGCAGCCTGCCCCTTGGTGGGGCAGTACCCCCGGAGGCCAGGAAGGTCTGGGCAAGGCTGGCCAGGGGCAGGGGCCCTGCTGGGTCCTGCCCCTGGCCTGTGGGGCCTCTGAGCACAACCGGCCCTCTCCCACTGGAAGAACTCCCCGGCTGACTCCAAGGGCCAGTTTGCCAACACTCCCGCCCGCTGTTCCCGCCAGGCACGCACAATGCTCCCAAGCCCGGGAGAAAAGCACTTCGGGGTGGTGCTCTCCTCGGGCCCTTGCCCCTGAGCCTGGGGGCCAGGCAGTTGGTCCACACCCCCAGACCAAGGCAGAACCACATGCACACGTCTGTTCCTGACCCCTGCACCGGCAGAGAGCTCGGGGGAGCCAGAGTCTGTCAGGCAGCTGCTGGGCTGGCCGCCTGTGTGGGAAGGGGCAGAGCCGACCTAGGGGCAAGTTGGGCCTCTTGATCTCCCTGCTGCCCTGAGGCTGCTGGGCCAAAGAGGTCTTGGGCATCCAGCCCCTTGCTGGTCCCTTCCCTCTGACGAGGCCCTCTGAGCTCCAGCACCTTGCAGTGTGGAGACAGCCCCTGCCAGCAACATCCTCTCCAAGGAGGCCTCAACCGAGGCCTAGGCCCAGGGGAAAGGCACCAGCGGGGATGAGCCTGGGGAGGCGCCCGGGCATGTCTGGACCCAGTCCCCGCAGCCTGCCCCTTGGTGGGGCAGTACCCCCGGAGGCCAGGAAGATCTGGGCAAGGCTGGCCAGGGGCAGGGGCCCTGCTGGGTCCTCCCCATGGCCTGTGGGGCCTCTGAGCACAACAGGCCCTCTCCCACTGGAAGACCTCCCCGGCTGCCTCCAAAGGCCAGTTTGCCAACACTCCTGCCCGCTCTTCCCGCCAGGCACGCACAATGCTCCCAAGCCCGGGAGAAAAGCGCTTCGGGGTGGTGCTCTCTCCGGGCCCTTGCCCCTGAGCCTGTGGGCAAGGCAGGGGGAACACACTCCCAGACCAAGGCAGAAACACATGCACACGTCTGGTCCTGTCCCCTGCACCGGCAGAGAGCTCGGGGGAGCCAGAGTCTCTCAGGCAGGTGCTGGGCTGGCCGCCTGTGTGGGAAGGGGCAGAGCCGACCTAGGGGCAAGTTGGGACTCTTGCTCTCCCTGCTGCCCTGAGGCTGCAGGGCCAAAGAGGTCTTGGGCATCCAGCCCCTTCCTGGTCCCTTCCCTCTGACGAGGCCCTCTGAGCTCCAGCACCTTGCAGTGTGGAGACAGCCCCTGCCAGCAATCTCCTCTCCAAGGAGGCCTCAACCGAGGCCTAGGCCCAGGGGAAAGGCACCAGCGGGGTTGAGCCAGGGGAGGCGCCCGGGCATGTCTGGACCCTGTCCCCGCAGCCTGCCCCTTGGTGGGGCAGTACCCCCGGAGGCCAGGAAGGTCTGGGCAAGGCTGGCCAGGGGCAGGGGCCCTGCTGGGTCCTGCCCCTGGCCTGTGGGGCCTCTGAGCACAACCGGCCCTCTCCCACTGGAAGACCTCCCCGGCTGCCTCCAAAGTCCTGTTTGCAAGCACACCCGCCCACTGTTCCCGCCAGGCGCGCACAATGCTCCCAAGCCCGGGAGAAAAGCGCTTCGGGGTGGTGGTCTCTACGGGCCCTTGCCCCTGAGCCTGGGGGCCAGGCAGGGGATCCACAGTCCCAGGCCAAGGCACAACAACATGCACACGTCTGTTCCTGCCCCCTCCACCGGCAGAGAGCTGGGGGGAGCCAGAGTCTGTCAGGCAGCTGCTGGGCTGGCCGCCTGTGTGGGAAGGGGCAGAGCCGACCTAGGGGCAAGTTGGGCCTCTTGCTCTCCCTGCTGCCCTGAGGCTGCTGGGCCAAAGAGGTCTTGGGCATCCAGCCCCTTGCTGGTCCCTTCCCTCTGACGAGGCCCTCTGAGCTCCAGCACCTTGCAGTGTGGAGACAGCCCCTGCCAGCAACCTCCTCTCCAAGGAGGCCTCAACCGAGGCCTAGGCACAGGGGAAAGGCACCAGCGGGGATGAGCCAGTGGAGGCGCACGGGCATATCAGGACCCAGTCCCTGCAGCCTGCCCCTTGGTGGGGCAGTACCCCCGGAGGCCAGGAAGGTCTGGGCAAGGCTGGCCAGGGGCAGGGTCCCTGCTGGGTCCTGCCCCTGGCCTGTGGGGCCTCTGAGCACAACCGGCCCTCTCACACTGGAAGACCTCCCCGGCTGCCTCCAAAGGCGGGTTTGCCAACACTCCCGCCCGCTGTTCCCGCCAGGCACGCACAATGCTCCCAAGGCCAGGAGAAAAGCGCTTCGGGGTGTTGCTCTCTCCGGGCCCTTGCCCCTGAGCCTGGGGTCCAGGCAGTGGGTCCACACTCCCAGACCAAGGCAGAACCACATGCACACGTCTGTTCCTGACCCCTGCACCGGCAGAGAGCTTGGGGGAGCCAGAGTCTGTCAGGCAGCTGCTCGGTTGGCTGCCTGTGTGGGAAGGGCAGAGCCGACCTAGGGGCAAGTTGGGCCTCTTGCTCTCCCTGCTGCCCTGAGGCTGCTGGGCCAAAGAGGTCTTGGGCATCCAGCCCCTTGCTGGTCCCTTCCCGCTGACGAGGCCCTCTGAGCTCCAGCACCTTGCAGTGTGGAGACAGCCCCTGCCAGCAACCTCCTCTCCAAGGAGGCCTCAACCGAGGCCTAGGCCCAGGGGAAAGGCACCAGCGGGGATGAGCCTGGGGAGGCGCCCGGGCATGTCTGGACCCAGGCCCCGCAGCCTGCCCCTTGGTGGGGCAGTACCCCCGGAGGCCAGGAAGGTCTGGGCAAGGCTGGCCAGGGGCAGGGGCCCTGCTGCGTCCTGCCCCTGGCCTGTGGGGCCTCTGAGCACAACCGGCCCTCTCCCACTGGAAGACCTCCCCGGCTGCCTCCAAGGCCGGTTTGCAAGCGCTCCCGCCCACTGTTCCCAGCAGGCGTGCACAATGCTCCCAAGCCCGGGAGAAAAGCGTTTCAGGGTGGTGCTCTCTCCGGGCCCTTGCCCCTGAGCCTGGGGGCAAGGCAGGGTGTCCACACTCCCAGGACAAGGCAGAACCACATGCACACGTCTGATCTGCCCCCTGCACCGGCAGAGAGCTCGGGGGAGCCAGAGTCTGTCAGGCAGCTGCTGGGCTGGCCGCCTGTGTGGGAAGGGGCAGAGCCGACCTAGGGGCAAGTTGGGCCTCTTGCTCTCCCTGCTGCCCTGAGGCTGCTGGGCCAAAGAGGTCTTGGGCATCCAGCCCCTTGCTGGTCCCTTCCCGCTGACGAGGCCCTCTGAGCTCCAGCACCTTTCAGTGTGGAGACAGCCCCTGCCAGCAACCTCCTCTCCAAGGAGGCCTCAACCGAGGCCTAGGCCCAGGGGAAAGGCACCAGCGGGGATGAGCCTGGGGAGGCGCCCGGGCATGTCTGGACCCAGTCCCCACAGCCTGCCCCTTGGTGGGGCAGTACCCCCGGAGGCCAGGAAGGTCTGGGCAAGGCTGCCAGGGGCAGGGACACTGCTGGGTCCTGCCCCTGGCCTGTGGGGCGTCTGAGCACAACCGGCACTCTCCCGCTGGAAGACCTCCCCGTCTGCCTCGAAAGGCCGGTTTGCAAGCACTCCCGCCCGCTGTTCCCGCTTGGCACGCACAATGCTCCCAAGCCCGGGAGAAAAGCGCTTCGGGGTGGTGCTCTCTCCGGGCCCTTGCCCCTGAGCCTGGGGGCAAGGCATGGGGAACACACTCCCAGGCCAAGGCAGAACCACATGCCCACGTCTGTTCCTGTCCCCTGCACCGGCAGAGAGCTTGGGGGAGCCAGAGTCTGTCAGGCAGCTGCTGGGTTGGCCGCCTGTGTGGGAAGGGGCAGAGCCGCCCTAGGGGCAAGTTGGGCCTCTTGCTCTCCCTGCTGCCCTGAGGCTCCTGGGCCAAAGAGGTCTTGGGCATCCAGCCCCTTACTGGTCCCTTCCCTCTGACGAGGCCCTCTGAGCTCCAGCACCTTGCAGTGTGGAGACAGCCCCTGCCAGCAACCTCCTCTCCAAGGAGGCCTCAACCGAGGCCTAGGCCCAGGGGAAAGGCACCAGCGGGGATGAGCCAGGGGAGTCGCCCGAGCATGTCTGGACCCAGTCCCCGCAGCCTGCCCCTTGGTGGGGCAGTACCACCGGAGGCCAGGAAGGTCTGGGTAAGACTGGCCAGGGGCAGGGGCCCTGCTGGGTCCTGCCCGTGGCCTGTGGGGCCTCTGAGCACAACCGGCCCTCTCCCACTGGAAGACCTCCCCGGCTGCCTCCAAAGGCCGGTTTGCAAGCGCTCCCGGCCACTGTTACCAGCAGGCGGGCACAATGCTCCTAAGCCCGGAAGAAAAGCGCTTCAGGGTGGTGCTCTCTCTGGGCCCTTGCCCCTGAGCCTGGGGGCAAGGCAGGGTGTCCACACTCCCAAGCCAAGGCAGAACCACATGCACACGTCTGACCTGCCCCCTGCACCGGCAGAGAGCTCGGGGGAGCCAGAGTCTGTCAGGCAGCTGCTGGGCTGGCCGCCTGTGTGGGAAGGGGCAGAGCCGACCTAGGGGCAAGTTGGGCCTCTTGCTCTCCCTGCTGCCCTGAGGCTGCTGGGCCAAAGAGGTCTTGGGCATCCAGCCCCTTGCTGGTCCCTTCCCTCTGACGAGGCCCTCTGAGCTCCAGCACCTTGCAGTGTGGAGACAGCCCCTGCCAGCAACCTCCTCTCCAAGGAGGCCTCAACCGAGGCCTAGGCCCAGGGGAAAGGCACCAGCGGGGATGAGCCTGGGGAGGCGCCCGGGCATGTCTGGACCCAGTCCCCGCAGCCTGCCCCTTGGTGGGGAAGTACCCCCGGAGGCCAGGAAGGTCTGGGCAAGGCTGGCCAGGGGCAGGGGGCCTGCTGGGTCCGGCCCCTGGCCTGTGGGGCCTCTGAGCACAACCGGCCCTCTCCCACTGGAAGAACTCCCCGGCTGCCTCCAAAGGCCAGTTTGCCAACACTCCCGCCCGCTGTTCCCGCCAGGCACGCACAATGCTCCCAAGCCCGGGAAAAAAGCGCTTCGGGGTGGTGCTCTCTCCGGGCCCTTGCCCCTGAGCCTGGGGGCAAGGCAGGGGGAACACACTCCCAGGCCAAGGCAGAACCACATACACACGTCTGTTCCTGACGCCTGCACCGGCAGAGAGCTGGGGGGAGCCAGAGTCTGTCAGGCAGCTGCTGGGCTGGCCGCCTGTGTGGGAAGGGGCAGAGCCGACCTAGGGGCAAGTTGGGCCTCTTGCTCTCCCTGCTGCCCTGAGGCTGCTGGGCCAAAGAGGTCCTGGGCATCCAGCCCCTTGCTTGTCCCTTCCCTCTGACGAGGCCCTCTGAGGTCCAGCACCTTGCAGTGTGGAGACAGCACCTGCCAGCAATCTCCTCTCCATGGAGGCCTGAACCGAGGCCTAGGCCCAGGGAAAAGGCACCAGCGGGGTTGAGCCAGGGGAGGCGCCCGGGCATGTCTGGACCCTGTCCCCGCAGCCTGCCCCTTGGTGGGGCAGTACCCCCGGAGGCCAGGAAGGTCTGGGCAAGGCTGGCCAGGGGCAGGGGCCCTGCTGGGTCCTGCCCCTGGCCTGTGGGGCCTCTGAGCACAACCGGCCCTTGCCCACTGGAAGACCTCCCCGGCTGCCTCCAAAGGCCGGTTTGCAAGCACTCCCGCCCACTGTTCCCGCCAGGCGCGCACAATGCTCCCAAGACCGGGAGAAAAGCGCTTCGGGGTGGTGGTCTCTCCGGGCCCCTGGCCCTGAGCCTGGGGGCCAGGCAGGGGATCCACAGTCCCAGGCCAAGGCAGAACCACATGCACACGTCTGTTCCTGCCCCCTCCACCGGCAGAGAGCTGGGGGGAGCCAGAGTCTGTCAGGCAGCTGCTGGGCTGGCCGCCTGTGTGGGAAGGGGCAGAGCCGACCTAGGGGCAAGTTGGGCCTCTTGCTCTCCCTGCTGCCCTGAGGCTGCTGGGCCAAAGAGGTCTTGGGCATCCAGCCCCTTGCTGGTCCCTTCCCTCTGACGAGGCCCTCTGAGCTCCAGCACCTTGCAGTGTGGAGACAGCCCCTGCCAGCAACCTCTTCTCCAAGGAGGCCTCAACCGAGGCCTAGGCCCAGGGGAAAGGCACCAGCGGGGATGAGCCAGTGGAGGCGCACGGGCATGTCTGGACCCAGTCCCCGCAGCCTGCCCCTTGGTGGGGCAGTACCCCCGGAGGCCAGGAAGGTCTGGGCAAGGCTGGCCAGGGGCAGGGGCCCTGCTGGGTCCTGCCCCTGGCCTGTGGGGCCTCTGAGCACAACCGGCCCTCTCCCACTGGAAGACCTCCCCGGCTGCCTCCAAAGGCCGGTTTGCAAGCACTCCCGCCCGCTGTTCCCGCCAGGCACGCACAATGCTCCCAAGCCCGGGAGAAAAGCGCTTCGGGGTGTTGCCCTCTCCGGGCCCTTGCCCCTGAGCCTGGGGTCCAGGCAGTGGGTCCACACTCCCAGACCAAGGCAGAACCACATGCACACGTCTGTTCCTGACCCCTGCACCGGCAGAGAGCTCGGGGGAGCCAGAGTCTGTCAGGCAGCTGCTGGGTTGGCTGCCTGTGTGGGAAGGGGCAGAGCCGACCTAGGGGCAAGTTGGGCCTCTTCCTCTCCCTGCTGCCCTGAGGCTGCTGGGCCAAAGACGTCTTGGGCATCCAGCCCCTTACTGGTCCCTTCCCTCTGACGAGGCCCTCTGAGCTCCAGCACCTTGCAGTGTGGAGACAGCCCCTGCCAGCAACCTCCTCTCCAAGGAGGCCTCAACCGAGGCCTAGGCCCAGGGGAAAGGCACCAGCGGGGATGAGCCAGTGGAGGCGCAAGGGCATGTCTGGACCCAGTCCCCGCAGCCTGCCCCTTGGTGGGGCAGTACCCCCGGAGGCCAGGAAGGTCTGGGCAAGGTTGCGAGGGGCAGGGGCCCTGCTGGGTCGTGCCCCTGGCATGTGGGGCGTCTGAGCACAACCGGCACTCTCCCGCTGGAAGACCTCCCCGTCTGCCTCCAAAGGCCGGTTTGCAAGCACTCCCGCCCGCTGTTCCCGCCAGGCAGGCACAATGCTCCCAAGCCCGGGAGAAAAGCGCTTCGGGGTGGTGCTCTCCTCGGGCCCTTGCCCCTGAGCCTGGGGGCCAGGGAGTTGGAACACACTCCCAGGCCAAGGCAGAACGACATGCACACGTCTGTTCCTGCCCCCTACACCGGCAGAGAGCTCGGGGGAGCCAGAGACTGCCAGGCTGCTACTGGGCTGGCTGCCTGTGTGGGACGGGGCAGAGCTGACCTAGGGGCAAGTTGGGCCTCTTGCTCTCCCTGCTGCCCTGAGGCTGCTGGGTCAAAGAGGTCTTGGGCATCCAGCCCTTTGCTGGTGCCTTCCCTCTGACGAGGCCCTCTGAGCTCCAGCACCTTGCAGTGTGGAGACAGCCCCTGCCAGCAACCTCCTCTCCAAGGAGGCCTCAACCGAGACCTAGGACCAGGGGAAAGGCACCAGCGGGGATGAGCCTGGGGAGGCGCCCAGGCATGTCTGGACCCAGTCCCCGCAGCCTGCCCCTTGGTGGGGCAGTAACCCCGGAGGCCAGGAAGGTCTGGGAAAGGCTGGCCAGGGGCAGGGGACCTGCTGGGTCCTGCCCCTGGCCTGTGGGGCCTTGAGCACAACCGGCCCTCTCCCACTGGAAGACCTCCCCGGCTGCCTCCAAAGTCCTGTTTGCCAACACTCCCACCCGCTGTTCATGCCAGACTTGCACAATGCTCCCAAGCCCGGGAGAAAAGCGCTTCGGGGTGGTGCTCTCTCCGGGCCCTTGCCCCTGAGCCTGGGGGCAAGGCATGGGGAACACACTCCCAGGCCAAGGCAGAACCACATGCCCACGTCTGTTCCTGTCCCCTGCACCGGCAGAGAGCTTGGGGTAGCCAGAGTCTGTCAGGCAGCTGCTGGGTTGGCCGCCTGTGTGGGAAGGGGCAGAGCCGCCCTAGGGGCAAGTTGGGCCTCTTGCTCTCCCTGCTGCCCTGAGGCTGCTGGGCCAAAGACGTCTTGGGCATCCAGCCCCTTACTGGTCCCTTCCCTCTGACGAGGCCCTCTGAGCTCCAGCACCTTGCAGTGTGGAGACAGCCCCTGCCAGCAACCTCCTCTCCAAGGAGGCCTCAACCGAGGCCTAGGCCCAGGGGAAAGGCACCAGCGGGGATGAGCCTGGGGAGGCGCCCGAGCATGTCTGGACCCAGTCCCCGCAGCCTGCCCCTTGGTGGGGCAGTACCCCCGGAGGCCAGGAAGGTCTGGGCAAGGCTGGCCAGGGGCAGGGGACCTGCTGGGTCCTGCCCCTGGCCTGTGGGGCCTCTGAGCACAACCGGCCCTCTCCCACTGGAAGACCTCCCCGGCTGCCTCCAAAGGCCGGTTTGCAAGCGCTCCCGGCCACTGTTACCAGCAGGCGGGCACAATGCTCCTAAGCCCGGAAGAAAAGTGCTTCAGGGTGGTGCTCTCTCTGGGCCCTTGCCCCTGACCCGGGGGGCAAGGCAGGGTGTCCACACTCCCAGGCCAAGGCAGAACCACATGCACACGTCTGACCTGCCCCCTGCACCGGCAGAGAGCTCGGGGGAGCCAGAGTCTGTCAGGCAGCTGCTGGGCTGGCCGCCTGTGTGGGAAGTGGCAGAGCCGACCTAGGGGCAAGTTGGGCCTCTTGCTCTCCCTGCTGCCCTGAGGCTGCTGGGCCAAAGAGGTCTTGGGCATCCAGCCCCTTGCTGGTCCCTTCCCTCTGACGAGGCCCTCTGAGCTCCAGCACCTTGCAGTGTGGAGACAGCCCCTGCCACCAACCTCCTCTCCAAGGAGGCCTCAACCGAGGCCTAGGCCCAGGGGAAAGGCACCAGCGGGGATGAGCCTGGGGAGGCGCCCGGGCATGTCTGGACCCAGTCCCCGCAGCCTGCCCCTTGGTGGGGCAGTACCCCCGGAGGCCAGGAAGGTCTGGGCAAGGATGGCCAGGGGCAGGGGCCCTGCTGGGTCCTGCCCCTGGCCTGTGGGGCCTCTGAGCACAACCGGCCCTCTCCCACTGGAAGAACTCCCCGGCTGCCTCCAAAGGCCAGTTTGCCAACACTCCCGCCCGCTGTTCCCGCCAGGCACGCACAATGCTCCCAAGCCCGGGAGAAAAGCGCTTCGGGGTGGTGCTCTCCTCGGGCCCTTGCCCCTGAGCCTGGGGGCCAGGCAGTTGGTCCACACTCCCAGACCAAGGCAGAACCACATGCACACGTCTGTTCCTGACCCCTGCACCGGCAGAGAGCTCGGGGGAGCCAGAGTCTGTCAGGCAGCTGCTGGGCTGGCCGCCTGTGTGGGAAGGGGCAGAGCCGACCTAGGGGCAAGTTGGGCCTCTTCCTCTCCCTGCTGCCCTGAGGCTGCTGGGCCAAAGAGGTCTTGGGCATCCAGCCCCTTGCTGGTCCCTTCCCTCTGACGAGGCCCTCTGAGCTTCAGCACCTTGCAGTGTGGAGACAGCCCCTGCCAGCAACATCCTCTCCAAGGAGGCCTCAATCGAGGCCTAGGCCCAGGGGAAAAGCACCAGCGGGGATGAGCCTGGGGAGGCGCCCGGGCATGTCTGGACCCAGTCCCCGCAGCCTGCCCCTTGGTGGGGCAGTACCCCCGGAGGCCAGGAAGATCTGGGCAAGGCTGGCCAGGGGCAGGGGCCCTGCTGGGTCCTCCCCATGGCCTGTGGGGCCTCTGAGCACAACCGGCCCTCTCCCACTGGAAGACCTCCCCGGCTGCCTCCAAAGGCCAGTTTGCCAACACTCCTGCCCGCTCTTCCCACCAGGCACGCACAATGCTCCCAAGCCCGGGAGAAAAGCGCTTCGGGGTGGTGGTCTCTCCGGGCCCTTGCCCCTGAGCCTGGGGGCCAGGCAGGGGATCCACAGTCCCAGGCCAAGGCACAACAACATGCACACGTCTGTTCCTGCCCCCTCCACCGGCAGAGAGCTGGGGGGAGCCAGAGTCTGTCAGGCAGCTGCTGGGCTGGCCGCCTGTGTGGGAAGGGGCAGAGCCGACCTAGGGGCAAGTTGGGCCTCTTGCTCTCCCTGCTGCCCTGAGGCTGCTGGGCCAAAGAGGTCTTGGGCATCCAGCCCCTTGCTGGTCCCTTCCCTCTGACGAGGCCCTCTGAGCTCCAGCACCTTGCAGTGTGGAGACAGCCCCTGCCAGCAACCTCCTCTCCAAGGAGGCCTCAACCTAGGCCTAGGCCCAGGGGAAAGGCACCAGCGGGGATGAGCCAGTGGAGGCGCACGGGCATATCAGGACCCAGTCCCCGCAGCCTGCCCCTTGGTGGGGCAGTACCCCCGGAGGCCAGGAAGGTCTGGGCAAGGCTGGCCAGGGGCAGGGTCCCTGCTGGGTCCTGCCCCTGGCCTGTGGGGCCTCTGAGCACAACCGGCCCTCTCCCACTGGAAGACCTCCCCGGCTGCCTCCAAAGGCGGGTTTGCCAACACTCCCGCCCGCTGTTCCCGCCAGGCACGCACAACGCTCCCAAGCCCAGGAGAAAAGCGCTTCGGGGTGTTGCTCTCTCCGGGCCCTTGCCCCTGAGCCTGAGGTCCAGGCAGTGGGTCCACACTCCCAGACCAAGGCAGAACCACATGCACACATCTGTTCCTGACCCCTGCACCGGCACAGAGCTCGGGGGAGCCAGAGTCTGTCAGGCAGCTGCTGGGTTGGCTGCCTGTGTGGGAAGGGGCAGAGCCGACCTAGGGGCAAGTTGGGCCTCTTGCTCTCCCTGCTGCCCTGAGGCTGCTGGGCCAAAGAGGTCTTGGGCATCCAGCCCCTTGCTGGTCCCTTCCCTCTGACGAGGCCCTCTGAGCTCCAGCACCTTGCAGTGTGGAGACAGCCCCTGCCAGCAACCTCCTCTCCAAGGAGGCATCAACCGAGGCCTATGCCCAGGGGAAAGGCACCAGCGGGGATGAGCCTGGGGAGGCGCCCAGGCATGTCTGGACCCAGTCCCCGCAGCCTGCCCCTTGGTGGGGCAGTACCCCCGGAGGCCAGGAAGGTCTGGGCAAGGCTGGCCAGGGGCAGGGGCCCTGCTGGGTCCTGCCCCTGGCCTGTGGGGCCTCTGAGCACAACCGGCCCTCTCCCACTGGAAGAACTCCCCGGCTGACTCCAAAGGCCAGTTTGCCAACACTCCCGCCCGCTGTTCCCGCCAGGCACGCACAATGCTCCCAAGCCCGGGAGAAAAGCACTTCGGGGTGGTGCTCTCCTCGGGCCCTTGCCCCTGAGCCTGGGGGTCAGGCAGTTGGTCCACACTCCCAGACCAAGGCAGAACCACATGCACACGTCTGTTCCTGACCCCTGCACCGGCAGAGAGCTCGGGGGAGCCAGAGTCTGTCAGGCAGCTGCTGGGCTGGCCGCCTGTGTGGGAAGGGGCAGAGCCGACCTAGGGGCAAGTTGGGCCTCTTGCTCTCCCTGCTGCCCTGAGGCTGCTGGGCCAAAGAGGTCTTGGGCATCCAGCCCCTTGCTGGTCCCTTCCCTCTGACGAGGCCCTCTGAGCTCTAGCACCTTGCAGTGTGGAGACAGCCCCTGCCAGCAACATCCTCTCCAAGGAGGCCTCAACCGAGGCCTAGGCCCAGGGGAAAGGCACCAGCGGGGATGAGCCTGGGGAGGCGCCCGGGCATGTCTGGACCCAGTCCCCGCAGCCTGCCCCTTGGTGGGGCAGTACCCCCGGAGGCCAGGAAGATCTGGGCAAGGCTGGCCAGGGGCAGGGGCCCTGCTGGGTCCTCCCCATGGCCTGTGGGGCCTCTGAGCACAACCGGCCCTCTCCCACTGGAAGACCTCCCCGGCTGCCTCCAAAGGCCGGTTTGCAAGCACTCCCGCCCGCTGTTCCCGCCAGGCAGGCACAATGCTCCCAAGCCCGGGAGAAAAGCGCTTCGGGGTGGTGCTCTCCTCGGGCCCTTGCCCCTGAGCCTGGGGGCCAGGGAGTTGGAACACACTCCCAGGCCAAGGCAGAACGACATGCACACGTCTGTTCCTGCCCCCTACACCGGCAGAGAGCTCGGGGGAGCCAGAGACTGCCAGGCTGCTACTGGGCTGGCTGCCTGTGTGGGACGGGGCAGAGCCGACCTAGGGGCAAGTTGGGCCTCTTGCTCTCCCTGCTGCCCTGAGGCTGCTGGGTCAAAGAGGTCTTGGGCATCCAGCCCTTTGCTGGTCCCTTCCCTCTGACGAGGCCCTCTGAGCTCCAGCACCTTGCAGTGTGGAGACAGCCCCTGCCAGCAACCTCCTCTCCAAAGAGGCCTCAACCGAGGCCTACGCCCAGGGGAAAAGCACCAGCGGGGATGATCCTGGGGAGGCGCACGGACATGTCTGGACCCAGTCCCCGCAGCCTGCCCCTTGGTGGGGCAGTACCCCCGGAGGCCAGGAAGGTCTGGGCAAGGCTGGCCAGGGGCAGGGTCCCTGCTGGGTCCTGCCCCTGGCCTGTGAGGCCTCTGAGCACAACCGGCCCTCTCCCACTGGAAGACCTCCCCAGCTGCCTCCAAAGTCCTGTTTGCAAACACTCCCGCCCGCTGTTCACGCCAGGCTCGCACAATGCTCCCAAGCCCGGGAGAAAAGCGCTTCGGGGTGGTGCTCTCTCCGGGCCCTTGCCCTGAGCCTGGGGGCCAGGCAGTGGGTCCACACTCCCAGACCAAGGCAGAACCACATGCACACGTCTGTTCCTGACCCCTGCACCGGCAGAGAGCTCGGGGGAGCCAGAGTCTGTCAGGCAGCTGCTGGGCTGGCCGCCTGTGTGGGAAGGGGCAGAGCCGACCTAGGGGCAAGTTGGGCCTCTTCCTCTCCCTGCTGCCCTGAGGCTGCTGGGCCAAAGAGGTCTTGGGCATCCAGCCCCTTGCTGGTCCCTTCCCTCTGACGAGGCCCTCTGAGCTCCAGCACCTTGCAGTGTGGAGACAGCCCCTGCCAGCAACCTCCTCTCCAATGAGGCCTCAACCGAGGCCTAGGCCCAGGGGAAAGGCACCAGCGAGGATGAGCCTGGGGAGGCGCCCGGGCATGTCTGGACCCAGTCCCCGCAGCCTGCCCCTTGGTGGGGCAGTACCACTGGAGGCCAGGAAGGTCTGGGCAAGGCTGACCAGGGGCAGGGGACCTGCTGGGTCCTGCCCCTGGCCTGTGGGGCCTCTGAGCACAACCGGGCCTCTCCCACTGGAAGACCTCCCCGGCTGCCTCCAAAGGCCGTTTTGCACGCACTCCCGCCCACTCTTCCCACCAAGCGCGCACAATGCTCCCAAGCCCGGGAGAAAAGCGCTTCGGGGTGGTGCTCTCTCCGGGCCCTTGCCCCTGAGACTGGGGTCCAGGCAGGGGGTCCACACTCCCAGGCCAAGGCAGAACCACATGCACACGTCTGTTCCTGACCCCTGAACCGGCAGAGAGTTCGGGGGAGCCAGAGTCTGTCAGGCAGCTGCTGGGCTGGCCGCCTTTGTGGGAAGGGGCAGAGCCGACCTAGGGGCAAGTAGGGCCTCTTGCTCTCCCTGCTGCCCTGAGGCTGCTGGGCCAAAGAGGTCTTGGGCATCCAGCCCTTTGCTTGTCCCTTCCCTCTGACGAGGCCCTCTGAGCTCCAGCACCTTGCAGTGTGGAGACAGCCCCTGCCAGCAACCTCCTCTCCAAGGAGGCCTCAACCGAGACCTAGGACCAGGGGAAAGGCACCAGCGGGGATGAGCCTGGGGAGGCGCCCAGGCATGTCTGGACCCAGTCCCCGCAGCCTGCCCCTTGGTGGGGCAGTAACCCCGGAGGCCAGGAAGGTCTGGGAAAGGCTGGCCAGGGGCAGGGGACCTGCTGGGTCCTGCCCCTGGCCTGTGGGGCCTTGAGCACAACCGGCCCTCTCCCACTGGAAGACCTCCCCGGCTGCCTCCAAAGTCCTGTTTGCCAACACTCCCACCCGCTGTTCACGCCAGACTTGCACAATGCTCCCAAGCCCGGGAGAAAAGCGCTTCGGGGTGGTGCTCTCTCCGGGCCCTTGCCCCTGAGCCTGGGGGCAAGGCATGGGGAACACACTCCCAGGCCAAGGCAGAACCACATGCCCACGTCTGTTCCTGTCCCCTGCACCGGCAGAGAGCTTGGGGTAGCCAGAGTCTGTCAGGCAGCTGCTGGGTTGGCCGCCTGTGTGGGAAGGGGCAGAGCCGCCCTAGGGGCAAGTTGGGCCTCTTGCTCTCCCTGCTGCCCTGAGGCTGCTGGGCCAAAGACGTCTTGGGCATCCAGCCCCTTACTGGTCCCTTCCCTCTGACGAGGCCCTCTGAGCTCCAGCACCTTGCAGTGTGGAGACAGCCCCTGCCAGCAACCTCCTCTCCAAGGAGGCCTCAACCGAGGCCTAGGCCCAGGGGAAAGGCACCAGCGGGGATGAGCCTGGGGAGGCGCCCGAGCATGTCTGGACCCAGTCCCCGCAGCCTGCCCCTTGGTGGGGCAGTACCCCCGGAGGCCAGGAAGGTCTGGGCAAGGCTGGCCAGGGGCAGGGGACCTGCTGGGTCCTGCCCCTGGCCTGTGGGGCCTCTGAGCACAACCGGCCCTCTCCCACTGGAAGACCTCCCCGGCTGCCTCCAAAGGCCGGTTTGCAAGCGCTCCCGGCCACTGTTACCAGCAGGCGGGCACAATGCTCCTAAGCCCGGAAGAAAAGTGCTTCAGGGTGGTGCTCTCTCTGGGCCCTTGCCCCTGACCCGGGGGGCAAGGCAGGGTGTCCACACTCCCAGGCCAAGGCAGAACCACATGCACACGTCTGACCTGCCCTCTGCACCGGCAGAGAGCTCGGGGGAGCCAGAGTCTGTCAGGCAGCTGCTGGGCTGGCCGCCTGTGTGGGAAGTGGCAGAGCCGACCTAGGGGCAAGTTGGGCCTCTTGCTCTCCCTGCTGCCCTGAGGCTGCTGGGCCAAAGAGGTCTTGGGCATCCAGCCCCTTGCTGGTCCCTTCCCTCTGACGAGGCCCTCTGAGCTCCAGCACCTTGCAGTGTGGAGACAGCCCCTGCCACCAACCTCCTCTCCAAGGAGGCCTCAACCGAGGCCTAGGCCCAGGGGAAAGGCACCAGCGGGGATGAGCCTGGGGAGGCGCCCGGGCATGTCTGGACCCAGTCCCCGCAGCCTGCCCCTTGGTGGGGCAGTACCCCCGGAGGCCAGGAAGGTCTGGGCAAGGCTGGCCAGGGGCAGGGGCCCTGCTGGGTCCTGCCCCTGGCCTGTGGGGCCTCTGAGCACAACCGCCCCTCTCCCACTGGAAGAACTCCCCGGCTGCCTCCAAAGGCCAGTTTGCCAACACTCCCGCCCGCTGTTCCCGCCAGGCACGCACAATGCTCCCAAGCCCGGGAGAAAAGCGCTTCGGGGTGGTGCTCTCCTCGGGCCCTTGCCCCTGAGCCTGGGGGCCAGGCAGTTGGTCCACACTCCCAGACCAAGGCAGAACCACATGCACACGTCTGTTCCTGACCCCTGCACCGGCAGAGAGCTCGGGGGAGCCAGAGTCTGTCAGGCAGCTGCTGGGCTGGCCGCCTGTGTGGGAAGGGGCAGAGCCGACCTAGGGGCAAGTTGGGCCTCTTCCTCTCCCTGCTGCCCTGAGGCTGCTGGGCCAAAGAGGTCTTGGGCATCCAGCCCCTTGCTGGTCCCTTCCCTCTGACGAGGCCCTCTGAGCTTCAGCACCTTGCAGTGTGGAGACAGCCCCTGCCAGCAACCTCCTCTCCAAGGAGGCCTCAATCGAGGCCTAGGCCCAGGGGAAAAGCACCAGCGGGGATGAGCCTGGGGAGGCGCCCGGGCATGTCTGGACCCAGTCCCCGCAGCCTGCCCCTTGGTGGGGCAGTAACCCCGGAGGCCAGGAAGGTCTGGGAAAGGCTGGCCAGGGGCAGGGGCCCTGCTGGGTCCTCCCCATGGCCTGTGGGGCCTCTGAGCACAACCGGCCCTCTCCCACTGGAAGACCTCCCCGGCTGCCTCCAAAGGCCAGTTTGCCAACACTCCTGCCCGCTCTTCCCACCAGGCACGCACAATGCTCCCAAGCCCGGGAGAAAAGCGCTTCGGGGTGGTGGTCTCTCCGGGCCCTTGCCCCTGAGCCTGGGGGCCAGGCAGGGGATCCACAGTCCCAGGCCAAGGCACAACAACATGCACACGTCTGTTCCTGCCCCCTCCACCGGCAGAGAGCTGGGGGGAGCCAGAGTCTGTCAGGCAGCTGCTGGGCTGGCCGCCTGTGTGGGAAGGGGCAGAGCCGACCTAGGGGCAAGTTGGGCCTCTTGCTCTCCCTGCTGCCCTGAGGCTGCTGGGCCAAAGAGGTCTTGGGCATCCAGCCCCTTGCTGGTCCCTTCCCTCTGACGAGGCCCTCTGAGCTCCAGCACCTTGCAGTGTGGAGACAGCCCCTGCCAGCAACCTCCTCTCCAAGGAGGCCTCAACCTAGGCCTAGGCCCAGGGGAAAGGCACCAGCGGGGATGAGCCAGTGGAGGCGCACGGGCATATCAGGACCCAGTCCCCGCAGCCTGCCCCTTGGTGGGGCAGTACCCCCGGAGGCCAGGAAGGTCTGGGCAAGGCTGGCCAGGGGCAGGGTCCCTGCTGGGTCCTGCCCCTGGCCTGTGGGGCCTCTGAGCACAACCGGCCCTCTCCCACTGGAAGACCTCCCCGGCTGCCTCCAAAGGCGGGTTTGCCAACACTCCCGCCCGCTGTTCCCGCCAGGCACGCACAACGCTCCCAAGCCCAGGAGAAAAGCGCTTCGGGGTGTTGCTCTCTCCGGGCCCTTGCCCCTGAGCCTGAGGTCCAGGCAGTGGGTCCACACTCCCAGACCAAGGCAGAACCACATGCACACATCTGTTCCTGACCCCTGCACCGGCACAGAGCTCGGGGGAGCCAGAGTCTGTCAGGCAGCTGCTGGGTTGGCTGCCTGTGTGGGAAGGGGCAGAGCCGACCTAGGGGCAAGTTGGGCCTCTTGCTCTCCCTGCTGCCCTGAGGCTGCTGGGCCAAAGAGGTCTTGGGCATCCAGCCCCTTGCTGGTCCCTTCCCTCTGACGAGGCCCTCTGAGCTCAAGCACCTTGCAGTGTGGAGACAGCCCCTGCCAGCAACCTCCTCTCCAAGGAGGCATCAACCGAGGCCTATGCCCAGGGGAAAGGCACCAGCGGGGATGAGCCTGGGGAGGCGCCCAGGCATGTCTGGACCCAGTCCCCGCAGCCTGCCCCTTGGTGGGGCATTACCCCCGGAGGCCAGGAAGGTCTGGGCAAGGCTGGCCAGGGGCAGGGGCCCTGCTGGGTCCTGCCCCTGGCCTGTGGGGCCTCTGAGCACAACCGGCCCTCTCCCACTGGAAGAACTCCCCGGCTGACTCCAAAGGCCAGTTTGCCAACACTCCCGCCCGCTGTTCCCGCCAGGCACGCACAATGCTCCCAAGCCCGGGAGAAAAGCACTTCGGGGTGGTGCTCTCCTCGGGCCCTTGCCCCTGAGCCTGGGGGTCATGCAGTTGGTCCACACTCCCAGACCAAGGCAGAACCACATGCACACGTCTGTTCCTGACCCCTGCACCGGCAGAGAGCTCGGGGGAGCCAGAGTCTGTCAGGCAGCTGCTGGGCTGGCCGCCTGTGTGGGAAGGGGCAGAGCCGACCTAGGGGCAAGTTGGGCCTCTTGCTCTCCCTGCTGCCCTGAGGCTGCTGGGCCAAAGAGGTCTTGGGCATCCAGCCCCTTGCTGGTCCCTTCCCTCTGACGAGGCCCTCTGAGCTCTAGCACCTTGCAGTGTGGAGACAGCCCCTGCCAGCAACATCCTCTCCAAGGAGGCCTCAACCGAGGCCTAGGCCCAGGGGAAAGGCACCAGCGGGGATGAGCCTGGGGAGGCGCCCGGGCATGTCTGGACCCAGTCCCCGCAGCCTGCCCCTTGGTGGGGCAGTACCCCCGGAGGCCAGGAAGATCTGGGCAAGGCTGGCCAGGGGCAGGGGCCCTGCTGGGTCCTCCCCATGGCCTGTGGGGCCTCTGAGCACAACCGGCCCTCTCCCACTGGAAGACCTCCCCGGCTGCCTCCAAAGGCCAGTTTGCCAACACTCCTGCCCGCTCTTCCCGCCAGGCACGCACAATGCTCCCAAGCCCGGGAGAAAAGCGCTTCGGGGTGGTGCTCTCTCCGGGCCCTTGCCCCTGAGCCTGTGGGCAAGGCAGGGGGAACACACTCCCAGACCAAGGCAGAAACACATGCACACGTCTGGTCCTGTCCCCTGCACCGGCAGAGAGCTCGGGGGAGCCAGAGTCTCTCAGGCAGGTGCTGGGCTGGCCGCCTGTGTGGGAAGGGGCAGAGCCGCCCTAGGGGCAAGTTGGGCCTCTTGCTCTCCCTGCTGCCCTGAGGCTGCAGGGCCAAAGACGTCTTGGGCATCCAGACCCTTACTGGTCCCTTCCCTCTGACGAGGCCCTCTGAGCTCCAGCACCTTGCAGTGTGGAGACAGCCCCTGCCAGCAATCTCCTCTCCAAGGAGGCCACAACCGAGGCCTAGGCCCAGGGGAAAGGCACCAGCGGGGTTGAGCCAGGGGAGGCGCCCGGGCATGTCTGGACCCTGTCCCCGCAGCCTGCCCCTTGGTGGGGCAGTACCCCCGGAGGCCAGGAAGGTCTGGGCAAGGCTGGCCAGGGGCAGGGGCCCTGCTGGGTCCTGCCCCTGGCCTGTGGGGCCTCTGAGCACAACCGGCCCTCTCCCACTGGAAGACCTCCCCGGCTGCCTCCAAAGGCCGGTTTGCAAGCACTCCCGCCCACTGTTCCCGCCAGGCGCGCACAATGCTCCCAAGCCCGGGAGAAAAGCGCTTCGGGGTGGTGCTCTCTCCCGGCCCTTGGAAGACCTCCCCGGCTGCCTCCAAAGGCTGGTTTTCAAGAACTCCCTCCCGCTGACCCGCCAGCCGCACACAATGCTCCCAAGCCCGGGAGAAAAGCATTTTGAGGTGGTCTCTCTCCGGGCCCTTGGAAGACTCCCCGGCTGCCTCTAAAGGCCGGTTTGCAAGCACTCATGTCCTCTGTTCCCGACAGCCGCGAACAATGCTCCCAATTCCGTGAGAAAAGTGCTTCGGGATGGTGCTCTCTCCGGGCCCTTGGAAGACCTCCCAAGCTGCCTCCAAAGGCCGGTTTGCAAGCACTCCCGCCCGCTGTTCCCGCCAGCCTCGCACAATGCTCCCAAGCCCGGGAGAAAAGCGCTTCGGGGTGGTGTTCTCTCCGTGCCAATGGAGGACCTCCCTGGCTGCCCCCAAAGGCCGGTTTGCAAGCACTCCCACTCGCTGTTCCCGCCAGCCACGCACAATCCTCCAAAACCCCGGAGAAAAGCGCTTCGGGGTGGTGTTCTCTCCGTGCCCATGGAAGACCTCCCGGGGTGCCCCCAAAGGCCGGTTTGGAAGCACTCCCACTCGCTGTTCCCGCCATCCGCGCATTATGCTCCCAAGCCCGGGAGAAAAGCATTTTGGGGTGGTGCTCACACCGGGCCCTGGAAGACCTCCCCGGCTGCCTCCAAAGGACGGTTTTCAAGCACTCCTGCCTGCTGTTCCCGCCACCCGCGCAGAATGCTCCCAAGCGCGGGAGAAAAGCGCTTCGGGGTGGTGCTCTCTACAGGCCCTTGGAAGACCTCCCCGGCTGCCTCCAAAGGCCGGTTTGCAAGGACTCCTTCCTGCTGTTCCCGCCAGCCACGCACAATGCTCCCAAGCCCGGGAAAAAGCATTTTGGGGTGGTGCTCACTGCGGGCCCTTGGAAGACCTCCCCGGCTGCCTCCAATGGCCAGTTTGCAAGCACTCATGTCCGCTGTTCCCACCAGCCGCGCACAATGCTCCCAAGCCCGGGAGAAAAGCTTTTTGGGGTGGTGCTCACTCCGGGCCCTGGAAGACCTCCCCGGCTGCCTCCAAAGGCCAGTTTTCAAGCACTCCTGCCTGCTGTTCCCGCCACCTGCGCACAATGCTCCCAAGCCCGGGAGAAAAGCGCTTCGGGGTGGTGCTCTCTACAGGCCCTTGGAAGACCTCCCCGGCTGCCTCCAAAGGCCGGTTTGCAAGGACTCCTTCCTGCTGTTCCCGCCAGCCACGCACAATGCTCCCAAGCCCGGGAGAGAAGCATTTTGGGGTGGTGCTCTCTACAGGCCCTTGGAAGACCTCCCCGGCTGCCTCCAAAGGCCGGTTTGCAAGGACTCCTTCCTGCTGTTCCCGCCAGCCACGCACAATGCTCCCAAGCCCGGGAGAAAAGTGCTTCGGGGTGGTGATCTCTCCGGGCCCTTGGAAGTCGTCCCCGGCTGCCTCCAAAGGCCGGTTTGCAAGCACTCATGCCCGTTGTTCCCACCAGCCGCGCACAATGCTCCCAAGCCCGGGAGAAAAG
The DNA here is from genome assembly GCF_033118175.1 of Dama dama. Taxonomy (NCBI): domain Eukaryota; kingdom Metazoa; phylum Chordata; class Mammalia; order Artiodactyla; family Cervidae; genus Dama; species Dama dama. Next base: position 1,172,901 of record NW_026870977.1, read on the forward strand.
CATTTTGGGGTGGTGCTCACTCCGGGCCCTTGGAAGACCTCCCCGGCTGCCTCCAAAGGCTAGTTTGCAAGCAGTCCTGCCTGCTGTTCCCGCCAGCCGCGCACAATGCTCCCAAGCCCGGGAGAAAAGCGCTTCGGGGTGGTGCTCTCTCCGGGCCCTTGGAAGACGTCCCCGGCTGCCTCCAAAGGCCGGTTTGCAAGCACTCATGCCCGTTGTTCCCACCAGCCGCGCACAATGCTCCCAAGCCCGGGAGAAAAGCATTTTGGGGTGGTGCTCACTCCGGGCCCTTGGAAGACCTCCCCGGCTGCCTCCAAAGGCCAGTTTGCAAGCAGTCCTGCCTGCTGTTCCCGCCAGCCGCGCACAATGTTCCCAAGCCCGGGAGAAAAGCGCTTCGGGGTGGTGCTCTCTCCGGGCACTTTCAAGACCTCCCCGGCTGCCTCCAAAGGCCGGTTTGTAAGTACTCATTCCCGCTGCTTCCGCCAGCCACGCACAATGCTCCCAAGCACGGGAGAAAAGCATTTTGGGGTGGTGCTCTCTCCGGGCCCTTGGAAGACCTCCCGGGCTGCCTCCAAAGGCCGGTTTGCAAGCATTCATGTCCGTTGTTCCCGACAGCCGCGCACAATGCTCCCAAGCCCGAGAGAAAAGCATTTTGGGGTGGTGATCAGTCCGGCCCTTGGAAGACCTCCCCGGCTGCCTCCAAAGGACAGTTTGCAAGCACTCATGCCCGCTGTTCCCGCCAGCCGCGCACAATGCTCCCAAGACCGTGAGAAAAGCGCTTCGGGGTGGTGTTCTCTCAGGGACCATGGAGGACCTCCCCAGCTGCCCCCAAAGGCCGGTTTGCAAGCATTCCCACTCGCTGTTCCCGCCAGGCACACACAATGTTCCAAAACCCCGGAGAAAAGCGCTTCGGGGTGGTGGTCTCTCCGGGCCCCTGCCCCTGAGCCTGGGGGCCAGGCAGGGGATCCACAGTCCCAGGCCAAGGCAGAACCACATGCACACGTCTGTTCCTGCCCCCTCCACCGGCAGAGAGCTGGGGGGAGCCAGAGTCTGTCAGGCAGCTGCTGGGCTGGCCGCCTGTGTGGGAAGGGGCAGAGCCGACCTAGGGGCAAGTTGGGCCTCTTGCTCTCCCTGCTGCCCTGAGGCTGCTGGGCCAAAGAGGTCTTGGGCATCCAGCCCCTTGCTGGTCCCTTCCCGCTGACGAGGCCCTCTGAGCTCCAGCACCTTGCAGTGTGGAGACAGCCCCGGCCAGCAACCTCCTCTCCAAGGAGGCCTCAACCGAGGCCTAGGCCCAGGGGAAAGGCACCAGCGGAGATGAGCCAGTGGAGGCGCACGGGCATGTCTGGACCCAGTCCCCGCAGCCTGCCCCTTGGTGGGGCAGTACCCCCGGAGGCCAGGAAGGTCTGGGCAAGGCTGCGAGGGGCAGGGGCCCTGCTGGGTCGTGCCCCTGGCCTGTGGGGCGTCTGAGCACAACCGGCACTCTCCCGCTGGAAGACCTCCCCGTCTGCCTCCAAAGGCCGGTTTGCAAGCACTCCCGCCCGCTGTTCCCGCCAGGCACGCACAATGCTCCCAAGCCCGGGAGAAAAGCGCTTCGGGGTGGTGCTCTCTCCGGGCCCTTGCCCCTGAGCCTGGGGGCCAGGCAGTTGGAACACACTCCCAGGCCAATGCAGAACGACATGCACACGTCTGTTCCTGCCCCCTACACCGGCAGAGAGCTCGGGGGAGCCAGAGACTGCCAGGCTGCTGCTGGGCTGGCTGCCAGTGTGGGACGGGGCAGAGCCGACCTAGGGGCAAGTTGGGCCTCTTGCTCTCCCTGCTGCCCTGAGGCTGCTGGGTCAAAGAGGTCTTGGGCATCCAACCCTTTGCTGGTCCCTTCCCTCTGACGAGGCCCTCTGAGCTCCAGCACCTTGCAGTGTGGAGACAGCCCCTGCCAGCAACCTCCTCTCCAAAGAGGCCTCAACCGAGGCCTACGCCCAGGGGAAAAGCACCAGCGGGGATGATCCTGGGGAGGCGCACGGACATGTCTGGACCCAGTCCCCGCAGCCTGCCCCTTGGTGGGGCAGTACCCCCGGAGGCCAGGAAGGTCTGGGCAAGGCTGGCCAGGGGCAGGGTCCCTGCTGGGTCCTGCCCCTGGCCTGTGAGGCCTCTGAGCACAACCGGCCCTCTCCCACTGGAAGACCTCCCCAGCTGCCTCCAAAGTCCTGTTTGCCAACACTCCCGCCCGCTGTTCACGCCAGGCTCGCACAATGCTCCCAAGCCCGGGAGAAAAGCGCTTCGGGGTGGTGCTCTCTCCGGGCCCTTGCCCCTGAGCCTGGGGTCCAGGCAGTGGGTCCACACTCCCAGACCAAGGCAGAACCACATGCACACGTCTGTTCCTGACCCCTGCACCGGCAGAGAGTTCGGGGGAGCCAGAGTCTGTCAGGCAGGTGCTGGGCTGGCCGCCTGTGTGGGAAGGGGCAGAGCCAACCTAGGGGCAAGTTGGGCCTCTTCCTCTCCCTGCTGCCCTGAGGCTGCTGGGCCAAAGAGGTCTTGGGCATCCAGGCCCTTGCTGGTCCCTTCCCTCTGACGAGGCCCTCTGAGCTCCAGCACCTTGCAGTGTGGAGACAGCACCTGCCAGCAACATCCTCTCCAAGGAGGCCTCAACCGAGGCCTAGGCCCAGGGGAAAGGCACCAGCGGGGATGAGCCTGGGGAGGCGCCCGGGCATGTCTGGACCCAGTCCCCGCAGCCTGCCCCTGGTGGGGCAGTACCCCCGGAGGCCAGGAAGATCTGGGCAAGGCTGGCCAGGGGCAGGGGCCCTGCTGGGTCCTCCCCATGGCCTGTGGGTCCTCTGAGCACAACCGGCCCTCTCCCACTGGAAGACCTCCCCGGCTGCCTCCAAAGGCCGGTTTGCAAGCACTCCCGCCCACTGTTCCCGCCTGGCGCGCACAATGCTCCCAAGCCCGGGAGAAAAGCGCTTCGGGGTGGTGCTCTCTCCGGGCCCTTGCCCCTGAGCCTGTGGGCAAGGCAGGGGGATCACACTCCCAGACCAAGGCAGAAACACATGCACACGTCTGTTCCTGTCCCCTGCACCAGCAGAGAGCTCGGGGGAGCCAGAGTCTCTCAGGCAGGTGCTGGGCTGGCCGCCTGTGTGGGAAGGGGCAGAGCCGACCTAGGGGCAAGTTGGGCCTCTTGCTCTCCCTGCTGCCCTGAGGCTGCAGGGCCAAAGACGTCTTGGGCATCCAGCCCCTTACTGGTCCCTTCCCTCTGACGAGGCCCTCTGAGCTCCAGCACCTTGCAGTGTGGAGACAGCCCCTGCCAGCAATCTCCTCTCCAAGGAGGCCTCAACCGAGGCCTAGGCCCAGGGGAAAGGCACCAGCGGGGTTGAGCCAGGGGAGGCGCTCGGGCATGTCTGGACCCTGTCCCCGCAGCCTGCCCCTTGGTGGGGCAGTACCCCCGGAGGCCAGGAAGGTCTGGGCAAGGCTGGGCAGGGGCAGGGGCCCTGCTGGGTCCTGCCCCTGGCCTGTGGGGCCTCTGAGCACAACCGGCCCTCTCCCACTGGAAGACCTCCCCGGCTGCCTCCAAAGGCCGGTTTGCAAGCACTCCCACCCACTGTTCCCGCCAGGCGCGCACAATGCTCCCAAGCCCGGGAGAAAAGCGCTTCGGGGTGGTGGTCTCTCCGGGCCCTTGCCCCTGAGCCTGGGGGCCAGGCAGGGGGTCCACAGTCCCAGGCCAAGGCAGAACCACATGCACACGTCTGTTCCTGACCCCTGAACCGGCAGAGAGCTCGGGGGAGCCAGAGTCTATCAGGCAGCTGCTGGGTTGGCTGCCTGTGTGGGAAGGGGCAGAGCCGACCTAGGGGCAAGTTGGGCCTCTTGCTCTCCCTGCTGCCCTGAGGCTGCTGGGCCAAAGAGGTCTTGGGCATCCAGCCCCTTGCTGGTCCCTTCCCTCTGACGAGGCCCTCTGAGCTCCAGCACCTTGCAGTGTGGAGACAGACCCTGCCAGCAACCTCCTCTCCAAGGAGGCATCAACCGAGGCCTATGCCCAGGGGAAAGGCACCAGCGGGGATGAGCCTGGGGAGGCGCCCGGGCATGTCTGGACCCAGTCCCCGCAGCCTGCCCCTTGGTGGGGCCGTACCCCCGGAGGCCAGGAAGGTCTGGGCAAGGCTGGCCAGGGGCAGGGGACCTGCTGGGTCCTGCCCCTGGCCTGTGAGGCCACTGAGCACAACCGGCCCTCTCCCACTGGAAGACCTCCACGGCTGCCTCCAAAGTCCTGTTTGCAAACACTCCCGCCCGCTGTTCACGCCAGGCTCGCACAATTCTCCCAAGCCCGGGAGAAAAGCGCTTCGGGGTGGTGCTCTCTCCGGGCCCTTGCCCCTAAGCCTGCGGGCCAGGCAGGGGGAACACACTCCCAGGCCAAGACAGAACGACATGAACACGTCTGTTCCTGCCCCCTACACCGGCAGAGAGCTCGGGGGAGCCAGAGTCTCTCAGGCAGGTGCTGGGCTGGCCGCCTGTGTGGGAAGGGGCAGAGCCGACCTAGGGGCAAGTTGGGCCTCTTGCTCTCCCTGTTGCCCTGAGGCTGCTGGGCCAAAGACGTCTTGGGCATCCAGCCCTTTGCTGGTCCCTTCCCTCTGATGAGGCCCTCTGAGCTCCAGCACCTTGCAGTGTGGAGACAGCACCTGCCAGCAATCTCCTCTCCAAGGAGGCCTCAACCGAGGCCTAGGCCCAGGGGAAAGGCACCAGCGGGGATGAGCCTGGGGAGGCGCCCGGGCATGTCTGGACCCAGTCCCCGCAGCCTGCCCCGTGGTGGGGCAGTACCCCTGGAGGCCAGGAAGGTCTGGGCAAGTCTGACCAGGGGCAGGGGACCTGCTGGGTCCTGCCCCTGGCCTGTGGGGCCTCTGAGCACAACCGGCCCTCTCCCACTGGAAGACCTCCCCGGCTGCCTCCAAAGGCCGTTTTGCACGCACTCCCGCCCACTGTTCCCACCAAGCGCGCACAATGCTCCCAAGCCCGGGAGAAAAGCGCTTCGGGGTGGTGCTCTCTCCGGGCCCTTGCCCCTGAGCCTGGGGGCCAGGCAGGGGGTCCACAGTCCCAGGCCAAGGCAGAACCACATGCACACGTCTGTTCCTGACCCCTGCACCGGCAGAGAGCTCGGGGGAGCCAGAGTCTGTCAGGCAGCTGCTGGGCTGGCCGCCTTTGTGGGAAGGGGCAGAGCCGACCTAGGGGCAAGTTGGGCCTCTTGCTCTCCCTGTTGCCCTGAGCCTGCTGGGCCAAAGAGGTCTTGGGCATCCAGCCCTTTGCTTGTCCCTTCACTCTGACGAGGCCCTCTGAGCTCCAGCACCTTGCAGTGTGGAGACAGCCCCTGCCAGCAACCTCCTCTCCAAGGAGGCCTCAACCGAGACCTAGGACCAGGGGAAAGGCACCAGCGGGGATGAGCCTGGGGAGGCGCCCGGCCATGTCTGGACCCAGTCCCCGCAGCCTGCCCCTTGGTGGGGCAGTACCCCCGGAGGCCAGGAAGGTCTGGGAAAGGCTGGCCAGGGGCAGGGGACCTGCTGGGTCCTGCCCCTGGCCTGTGGGGCCTCTGAGCACAACCGGCCCTCTCCCACTGGAAGACCTCCCCGGCTGCCTCCAAAGTCCTGTTTGCCAACACTCCCACCCGCTGTTCACGCCAGACTTGCACAATGCTCCCAAGCCCGGGAGAAAAGCGCTTCGGGGTGGTGCTCTCTCTGGGCCCTTGCCCCTGAGCCTGGGGGCAAGGCAGGGTGTCCACACTCCCAGGCCAAGGCAGAACCACATGCACACGTCTGATCTGCCCCCTGCACCGGCAGAGAGCTCGGGGGAGCCAGAGTCTGTCAGGCAGCTGTTGGGCTGGCCGCCTGTGTGGGAAGTGGCAGAGCCGACCTAGGGGCAAGTTGGGCCTCTTGCTCTCCCTGCTGCCCTGAGGCTGCTGGGCCATAGAGGTCTTGGGCATCCAGCCCCTTGCTGGTCCCTTCCCTCTGACGAGGCCCTCTGAGCTCCAGCACCTTGCAGTGTGGAGACAGCCCCTGCCAGCAACCTCCTCTCCAAGGAGGCCTCAACCGAGGCCTAGGCCCAGGGGAAAGGCACCAGCGGGGATGAGCCTGGGGAGGCGCCCGGGCATGTCTGGACCCAGTCCCCGCAGCCTGCCCCTTGGTGGGGCAGTACCCCCGGAGGCCAGGAAGGTCTGGGCAAGGCTGGCCAGGGGCAGGGGCCCTGCTGGGTCCTGCCCCTGGCCTGTGGGGCCTCTGAGCACAACCGGCCCTCTCCCACTGGAAGAACTCCCCGGCTCGCTCCAAAGGCCAGTTTGCCAACACTCCCGCCCGCTGTTCCCGCCAGGCACGCACAATGCTCCCAAGCCCGGGAGAAAAGCGCTTCGGGGTGGTGCTCTCCTCGGGCCCATGCCCCTGAGCCTGGGGTCCAGGCAGTTGGTCCACACTCCCAGACCAAGGCAGAACCACATGCACACGTCTGTTCCTGACCCCTGCACCGGCAGAGAGTTCGGGGGAGCCAGAGTCTGTCAGGCAGCTGCTGGGCTGGCCGCCTGTGTGGGAAGGGGCAGAGCCGACCTAGGGGCAAGTTGGGCATCTTGCTCTCCCTGCTGCCCTGAGGCTGCTGGGCCAAAGACGTCTTGGGCATCCAGCCCCTTACTGGTCCCTTCCCTCTGACGAGGCCCTCTGAGCTCCAGCACCTTGCAGTGTGGAGACAGCCCCTGCCAGCAATCTCCTCTCCAAGGAGGCCTCAACCGAGGCCTAGGCCCAGGGGAAAGGCACCAGCGGGGTTGAGCCAGGGGAGGCGCCCGGGCATGTCTGGACCCTGTCCCCGCAGCCTGCCCCTTGGTGGGGCAGTACCCCCGGAGGCCAGGAAGGTCTGGGCAAGGCTGGCCAGGGGCAGGGGCCCTGCTGGGTCCTGCCCCTGGCCTGTGGGGCCTCTGAGCACAACCGGCCCTCTCCCACTGGAAGACCTCCCCGGCTGCCTCCAAAGGCCGGTTTGCAAGCACTCCCGCCCACTGTTCCCGCCAGGCGCGCACAATGCTCCCAAGCCCGGGAGAAAAGCGCTTCGGTGTGGTGGTCTCTCCGGGCCCTTGCCCCTGAGCCTGGGGGCCAGGCAGGGGATCCACAGTCCCAGGCCAAGGCACAACAACATGCACACGTCTGTTCCTGCCCCCTCCACCGGCAGAGAGCTGGGGGGAGCCAGAGTCTGTCAGGCAGCTGCTGGGCTGGCCGCCTGTGTGGGAAGGGGCAGAGCCGACCTAGGGGCAAGTTGGGCCTCTTGCTCTCCCTGCTGCCCTGAGGCTGCTGTGCCAAAGAGGTCTTGGGCATCCAGCCCCTTGCTGGTCCCTTCCCTCTGACGAGGCCCTCTGAGCTCCAGCACCTTGCAGTGTGGAGACAGACCCTGCCAGCAACCTCCTCTCCAAGGAGGCCTCAACCGAAGCCTAGGCCCAGGGGAAAGGCACCAGCGGGGATGAGCCAGTGGAGGCGCACGGGCATATCAGGACCCAGTCCCCGCAGCCTGCCCCTTGGTGGGGCAGTACCCCCGGAGGCCAGGAAGGTCTGGGCAAGGCTGGCCAGGGGCAGGGTCCCTGCTGGGTCCTGTCCCTGGCCTGTGGGGCCTCTGAGCACAACCGGCCCTCTCCCACTGGAAGACCTCCCCGGCTGCCTTCAAAGGCGGGTTTGCCAACACTCCCGCCCGCTGTTCCCGTCAGGCACGCACAACGCTCGCAAGGCCAGGAGAAAAGCGCTTCGGGGTGTTGCTCTCTCCGGGCCCTTGCCCCTGAGCCTGGGGTCCAGGCAGTGGGTCCACACTCCCAGACCAAGGCAGAACCACATGCACACGTGTGTTCCTGACCCCTGAACCGGCAGAGAGCTCGGGGGAGCCAGAGTCTATCAGGCAGCTGCTGGGTTGGCTGCCTGTGTGGGAAGGGGCAGAGCCGACCTAGGGGCAAGTTGGGCCTCTTGCTCTCCCTGCTGCCGTGACGCTGCTGGGCCAAAGAGGTCTTGGGCATCCAGCCCCTTGCTGGTCCCTTCCCGCTGACGAGGCCCTCTGAGCTCCAGCACCTTGCAGTGTGGAGACAGCCCCTGCCAGCAACCTCCTCTCCAAGGAGGCATCAACCGAGGCCTATGCCCAGGGGAAAGGCACCAGCGGGGATGAGCCTGGGGAGGCGCCCAGGCATGTCTGGACCCAGTCCCCGCAGCCTGCCCCTTGGTGGGGCAGTACCCCCGGAGGCCAGGAAGGTCTGCGCAAGGCTGGCCAGGGGCAGGGGACCTGCTGGGTCCTGCCCCTGGCCTGTGAGGCCTCTGAGCACAAACGGCCCTCTCCCACTGGAAGACCTCCACGGCTGCCTCCAAAGTCCTGTTTGCAAACACTCCCGCCCGCTGTTCACGCCAGGCTCGCACAATGCTCCCAAGCCCGGGAGAAAAGCGCTTCGGGGTGGTGCTCTCTCCGGGCACTTTCAAGACCTCCCCGGCTGCCTCCAAAGGCCGGTTTGTAAGTACTCATTCCCGCTGCTCGCGCCAGCCACGCACAATGCTCCCAAGCCCGGGAGAAAAGCATTTTGGGGTGGTGCTCTCTCCGGGCCCTTGGAAGACCTCCCGGGCTGCCTCCAAAGGCCGGTTTGCAAGCATTCATGTCCGTTGTTCCCGACAGCCGCGCACAATGCTCCCAAGCCCGAGAGAAAAGCATTTTGGGGTGGTGATCAGTCCGGCCCTTGGAAGACCTCCCCGGCTGCCTCCAAAGGCTGGATTTCAAGTACTCCCTCCCGCTGTCGCGCCAGCCGCACACAATGCTCCCAATCACGGGAGAAAAGCGCTTCGGGGTGGTGCTCTCTCCGGGCCCTTGCCCCTGAGCCTGTGGGCAAGGCAGGGGGATCACACTCCCAGACCAAGGCAGAAACACATGCACACGTCTGTTCCTGTCCCCTGCACCGGCAGAGAGCTCGGGGGAGCCAGAGTCTCTCAGGCAGGTGCTGGGCTGGCCGCCTGTGTGGGAAGGGGCAGAGCCGACCTAGGGGCAAGTTGGGCCTCTTGCTCTCCCTGCTGCCCTGAGGCTGCAGGGCCAAAGACGTCTTGGGCATCCAGCCCCTTACTGGTCCCTTCCCTCTGACGAGGCCCTCTGAGCTCCAGCACCTTGCAGTGTGGAGACAGCCCCTGCCAGCAATCTCCTCTCCAAGGAGGCCTCAACCGAGGCCTAGGCCCAGGGGAAAGGCACCAGCGGGGTTGAGCCAGGGGAGGCGCCCGGGCATGTCTGGACCCTGTCCCCACAGCCTGCCCCTTGGTGGGGCAGTACCCCCGGAGGCCAGGAAGGTCTGGGCAAGGCTGGCCAGGGGCAGGGGCCCTGCTGGGTCCTGCCCCTGGCCTGTGGGGCCTCTGAGCACAACCGGCCCTCTCCCACTGGAAGACCTCCCCGGCTGCCTCCAAAGGCCGGTTTGCAAGCACTCCCCCCCACTGTTCCCGCCAGGCGCGCACAATGCTCCCAAGCCCGGGAGAAAAGCGCTTCTGGGTGGTGGTCTCTCCGGGCCCTTGCCCCTGAGCCTGGGGGCCAGGCAGGGGGTCCACAGTCCCAGGCCAAGGCACAACAACATGCACACGTCTGTTCCTGCCCCCTCCACCGGCAGAGAGCTGGGGGGAGCCAGAGTCTGTCAGGCAGCTGCTGGGCTGGCCGCCTGTGTGGGAAGGGGCAGAGCCGACCTAGGGGCAAGTTGGGCCTCTTGCTCTCCCTGCTGCCCTGAGGCTGCTGTGCCAAAGAGGTTTTGGGCATCCAGCCACTTGCTGGTCCCTTCCCTCTGACGAGGCCCTCTGAGCTCCAGCACCTTGCAGTGTGGAGACAGACCCTGCCAGCAACCTCCTCTCCAAGGAGGCCTCAACCGAGGCCTAGGCCCAGGGGAAAGGCACCAGCGGGGATGAGCCTGTGGAGGCGCACGGGCATATCAGGAACCAGTCCCCGCAGCCTGCCCCTTGGTGGGGCAGTACCCCCGGAGGCCAGGAAGGTCTGGGCAAGGCTGGCCAGGGGCAGGGTCCCTGCTGGGTCCTGCCCCTGGCCTGTGGGGCCTCTGAGCACAACCGGCCCTCTCCCACTGGAAGACCTCCACGGCTGCCTTCAAAGGCGGGTTTGCCAACACTCCCGCCCGCTGTTCCCGGCAGGCACGCACAACGCTCCCAAGGCCAGGAGAAAAGCGCTTCGGGGTGTTGCTCTCTCCGGGCCCTTGCCCCTGAGCCTGGGGTCCAGGCAGTGGGTCCACACTCCCAGACCAAGGCAGAACCACATGCACACGTCTGTTCCTGACCCTTGAACCGGCAGAGAGCTCGGGGGAGCCAGAGTCTATCAGGCAGCTGCTGGGTTGGCTGCCTGTGTGGGAAGGGGCAGAGCCGACCTAGGGGCAAGTTGGGCCTCTTGCTCTCCCTGCTGCCCTGAGGCTGCTGGGCCAAAGAGTTCTTGGGCATCCAGCCCCTTGCTGGTCCCTTCCCTCTGACGAGGCCCTCTGAGCTCCAGCACCTTGCAGTGTGGAGACAGCCCCTGCCAGCAACCTCCTCTCCAAGGAGGCATCAACCGAGGCCTATGCCCAGGGGAAAGGCACCAGCGGGGATGAGCCTGGGGAGGCGCCCGGGCATGTCTGGACCCAGTCCCCGCAGCCTGCCCCTTGGTGGGGCAGTACCCCCGGAGGCCAGGAAGGTCTTGGCAAGGCTGGCCAGGGGCAGGGGACCTGCTGGGTCCTGCCCCTGGCCTGTGAGGCCTCTGAGCACAACCGGCCCTCTCCCACTGGAAGACCTCCACGGCTGCCTCCAAAGTCCTGTTTGCAAACACTCCCGCCCGCTGTTCACGCCAGGCTCGCACAATGCTCCCAAGCCCGGGAGAAAAGCGCTTCGGGGTGGTGCTCTCTCCGGGCCCTTGCCCCTAAGCCTGCGGGCCAGGCAGGGGGAACACACTCCCAGGCCAAGACAGAACGACATGAACACGTCTGTTCCTGCCCCCTACACCGGCAGAGAGCTCGGGGGAGCCAGAGTCTCTCAGGCAGGTGCTGGGCTGGCCGCCTGTGTGGGAAGGGGCAGAGCCGACCTAGGGGCAAGTTGGGCCTCTTGCTCTCCCTGTTGCCCTGAGGCTGCTGGGCCAAAGACGTCTTGGGCATCCAGCCCTTTGCTGGTCCCTTCCCTCTGACGAGGCCCTCTGAGCTCCAGCACCTTGCAGTGTGGAGACAGCACCTGCCAGCAATCTCCTCTCCAAGGAGGCCTCAACCGAGGCCTAGGCCCAGGGGAAAGGCACCAGCGGGGATGAGCCTGGGGAGGCGCCCGGGCATGTCTGGACCCAGTCCCCGCAGCCTGCCCCTTGGTGGGGCAGTACCCCTGGAGGCCAGGTAGGTCTGGGCAAGTCTGACCAGGGGCAGGGGACCTGCTGGGTCCTGCCCCTGGCCTGTGGGGCCTCTGAGCACAACCGGCCCTCTCCCACTGGAAGACCTCCCCGGCTGCCTCCAAAGGCCGGTTTGCACGCACTCCCGCCCACTGTTCCCACCAAGCGCGCACAATGCTCCCAAGCCCGGGAGAAAAGCGCTTCGGGGTGGTGCTCTCTCCGGGCCCTTGCCCCTGAGCCTGGGGGCCAGGCAGGGGGTCCACAGTCCCAGGCCATGGCAGAACCACATGCACACGTCTGTTCCTGACCCCTGCACCGGCAGAGAGCTCGGGGGAGCCAGAGTCTGTCAGGCAGCTGCTGGGCTGGCCGCCTTTGTGGGAAGGGGCAGAGCCGACCTAGGGGCAAGTTGGGCCTCTTGCTCTCCCTGCTGCCCTGAGGCTGCTGGGCCAAAGAGGTCTTGGGCATCCAGCCCTTTGCTTGTCCCTTCACTCTGACGAGGCCCTCTGAGCTCCAGCACCTTGCAGTGTGGAGACAGCCCCTGCCAGCAACCTCCTCTCCAAGGAGGCCTCAACCGAGACCTAGGACCAGGGGAAAGGCACCAGCGGGGATGAGCCTGGGGAGGCGCCCGGGCATGTCTGGACCCAGTCCCCGCAGCCTGCCCCTTGGTGGGGCAGTACCCCCGGAGGCCAGGAAGGTCTGGGAAAGGCTGGCCAGGGGCAGGGGACCTGCTGGGTCCTGCCCCTGGCCTGTGGGGCCTCTGAGCACAACCGGCCCTCTCCCACTGGAAGACCTCCCCGGCTGCCTCCAAAGTCCTGTTTGCCAACACTCTCACCCGCTGTTCACGCCAGACTTGCACAATGCTCCCAAGCCCGGGAGAAAAGCGCTTCGGGGTGGTGCTCTCTCCGGGCCCTTGCCCCTGAGCCTGGGGGCAAGGCAGGGTGTCCACACTCCCAGGCCAAGGCAGAACCACATGCACACGTCTGATCTGCCCCCTGCACCGGCAGAGAGCTCGGGGGAGCCAGAGTCTGTCAGGCAGCTGCTGGGCTGGCCGCCTGTGTGGGAAGTGGCAGAGCCGACCTAGGGGCAAGTTGGGCCTCTTGCTCTCCCTGCTGCCCTGAGGCTGCTGGGCCATAGAGGTCTTGGGCATCCAGCCCCTTGCTGGTCCCTTCCCTCTGACGAGGCCCTCTGAGCTCCAGCACCTTGCAGTGTGGAGACAGCCCCTGCCAGCAACCTCCTCTCCAAGGAGGCCTCAACCGAGGCCTAGGCCCAGGGGAAAGGCACCAGCGGGGATGAGCCTGGGGAGGCGCCCGGGCATGTCTGGACCCAGTCCCCGCAGCCTGCCCCTTGGTGGGGCAGTACCCCCGGAGGCCAGGAAGGTCTGGGCAAGGCTGGCCAGGGGCAGGGGCCCTGCTGGGTCCTGCCCCTGGCCTGTGGGGCCTCTGAGCACAACCGGCCCTCTCCCACTGGAAGAACACCCCGGCTCCCTCCAAAGGCCAGTTTGCCAACACTCCCGCCCGCTGTTCGCGCCAGGCACGCACAATATTCCCAAGCCCGGGAGAAAAGCGCTTCGGGGTGGTGCTCTCCTCGGGCCCTTGCCCCTGAGCCTGGGGTCCAGGCAGTTGGTCCACACTCCCAGACCAAGGCAGAACCACATGCACACGTCTGTTCCTGACCCCTGCACCGGCAGAGAGTTCGGGGGAGCCAGAGTCTGTCAGGCAGCTGCTGGGCTGGCCGCCTGTGTGGGAAGGGGCAGAGCCGACCTAGGGGCAAGTTGGGCCTCTTCCTCTCCCTGCTGCCCTGAGGCTGCTGGGCCAAAGAGGTCTTGGGCATCCAGCCCCTTGCTGGTCCCTTCCCTCTGACGAGGCCCTCTGAGCTCCAGCACCTTGCAGTGTGGAGACAGCCCCTGCCAGCAACCTCCTCTCCAAGGAGGCCTCAACCGAGACCTAGGACCAGGGGAAAGGCACCAGCGGGGATGAGCCTGGGGAGGCGCCCGGGCATGTCTGGACCCAGTCCCCGCAGCCTGCCCCTTGGTGGGGCAGTACCCCCGGAGGCCAGGAAGGTCTGTGCAAGGCTGCCAGGGGCAGGGACAGCGCTGGGTCCTGCCCCTGGCCTGTGGGACGTCTGAGCACAACCGGCACTCTCCCGCTGGAAGACCTCCCCGTCTGCCTCCAAAGGCCGGTTTGCAAGCACTCCCGCCCGCTGTTCCCGCCAGGCACGCACAATGCTCCCAAGCCCGGGAGAAAAGCGCTTCGGGGTGGTGCTCTCTCCGGGCCCTTGCCCCTAAGCCTGCGGGCCAGGCAGGGGGAACACACTCCCAGGCCAAGACAGAACGACATGAACACGTCTGTTCCTGCCCCCTACACCGGCAGAGAGCTCGGGGGAGCCAGAGGCTCTCAGGCAGGTGCTGGGCTGGCCGCCTGTGTGGGAAGGGGCAGAGCCGACCTAGGGGCAAGTTGGGCCTCTTGCTCTCCCTGCTGCCCTGAGGCTGCTGGGCCAAAGACGTCTTGGGCATCCAGCCCTTTGCTGGTCCCTTCCCTCTGACGAGGCCCTCTGAGCTCCAGCACCTTGCAGTGTGGAGACAGCACCTGCCAGCAATCTCCTCTCCAAGGAGGCCTCAACCGAGGCCTAGGCCCAGGGGAAAGGCACCAGCGGGGATGAGCCTGGGGAGGCGCCCGGGCATGTCTGGACCCAGTCCCCGCAGACTGCCCCTTGGTGGGGCAGTACCACTGGAGGCCAGGAAGGTCTGGGCAAGGCTGACCAGGGGCAGGGGACCTGCTGGGTCCTGCGCCTGGCCTGTGGGGCCTCTGAGCACAACCGGCCCTCTCCCACTGGAAGACCTCCCCGGCTGCCTCCAAAGGCCGTTTTGCACGCACTCCCGCCCACTCTTCCCACCAAGCGCGCACAATGCTCCCAAGCCCTGGAGAAAAGCGCTTCGGGGTGGTGCTCTCTCCGGGCCCTTGCCCCTGAGACTGGGGGCCAGGCATGGGGTCCACACTCCCAGGCCAAGGCAGAACCACATGCACACGTCTGTTCCTGACCCCTGCACCGGCAGAGAGCTCCGGGGAGCCAGAGTCTGTCAGGCAGCTGCTGGGCTGGCCGCCTTTGTGGGAAGGGGCAGAGCCGACCTAGGTTCAAGTAGGGCCTCTTGCTCTCCCTGCTGCCCTGAGGCTGCTGGGCCAAAGAGGTCTTGGGCATCCAGCCCTTTGCTTGTCCCTTCCCTCCGACGAGGCCCTCTGAGCTCCAGCACCTTGCAGTGTGGAGACAGCCCCTGCCAGCAACCTCCTCTCCAAGGAGGCCTCAACCGAGACCTAGGACCAGGGGAAAGGCACCAGCGGGGATGAGCCTGGGGAGGCGCCCAGGCATGTCTGGACCCAGTCCCCGCAGCCTGCCCCTTGGTGGGGCAGTACCCCCGGAGGCCAGGAAGGTCTGGGAAAGGCTGGCCAGGGGCAGGGGACCTGCTGGGTCCTGCCCCTGGCCTGTGGGGCCTCTGAGCACAACCGGCCCTCTCCCACTGGAAGACCTCCCCGGCTGCCTCCAAAGGCCGGTTTGCAAGCGCACCCGGCCACTGTTACCAGCAGGCGGGCACAATGCTCCTAAGCCCGGAAGAAAAGCGCTTCAGGGTGGTGCTCTCTCTGGGGCCTTACCCCTGAGCCTGGGGGCAAGGCAGGGTGTCCACACTCCCAGGCCAAGGCAGAACCACATGCACACGTCTGACCTGCCCCCTGCACCGGCAGAGAGCTCGGGGGAGCCAGAGTCTGTCAGGCAGCTGCTGGGCTGGCCGCCTGTGTGGGAAGTGGCAGAGCCGACCTAGGGGCAAGTTGGGCCTCTTCCTCTCCCTGCTGCCCTGAGGCTGCTGGGCCAAAGAGGTCTTGGGCATCCAGCCCCTTGCTGGTCCCTTCCCTCTGACGAGGCCCTCTGAGCTCCAGCACCTTGCAGTGTGGAGACAGCCCCTGCCAGCAACCTCCTCTCCAATGAGGCCTCAACCGAGGCCTAGGCCCAGGGGAAAGGCACCAGCGGGGATGAGCCTGGGGAGGCGCCCGGGCATGTCTGGACCCAGTCCCCGCAGCCTGCCCCTTGGTGGGGCAGTACCCCCGGAGGCCAGGAAGGTCTGTGCAAGGCTGCCAGGGGCAGGGACAGCGCTGGGTCCTGCCCCTGGCCTGTGGGACGTCTGAGCACAACCGGCACTCTCCCGCTGGAAGACCTCCCCGTCTGCCTCCAAAGGCCGGTTTGCAAGCACTCCCGCCCGCTGTTCCCGCCAGGCACGCACAATGCTCCCAAGCCCGGGAGAAAAGCGCTTCGGGGTGGTGCTCTCTCCGGGCCCTTGCCCCTAAGCCTGCGGGCCAGGCAGGGGGAACACACTCCCAGGCCAAGACAGAACGACATGAACACGTCTGTTCCTGCCCCCTACACCGGCAGAGAGCTCGGGGGAGCCAGAGTCTCTCAGGCAGGTGCTGGGCTGGCCGCCTGTGTGGGAAGGGGCAGAGCCGACCTAGGGGCAAGTTGGGCCTCTTGCTCTCCCTGCTGCCCTGAGGCTGCTGGGCCAAAGACGTCTTGGGCATCCAGCCCTTTGCTGGTCGCTTCCCTCTGACGAGGCCCTCTGAGCTCCAGCACCTTGCAGTGTGGAGACAGCACCTGCCAGCAATCTCCTCTCCAAGGAGGCCTCAACCGAGGCCTAGGCCCAGGGGAAAGGCACCAGCGGGGATGAGCCTGGGGAGGCGCCCGGGCATGTCTGGACCCAGTCCCCGCAGCCTGCCCCTTGGTGGGGCAGTACCACTGGAGGCCAGGAAGGTCTGGGCAAGGCTGACCAGGGGCAGGGGACCTGCTGGGTCCTGCCCCTGGCCTGTGGGGCCTCTGAGCACAACCGGCCCTCTCCCACTGGAAGACCTCCCCGGCTGCCTCCAAAGGCCGTTTTGCACGCACTCCCGCCCACTCTTCCCACCAAGCGCGCACAATGCTCCCAAGCCCGGGAGAAAAGCGCTTCGGGGTGGTGCTCTCTCCGGGCCCTTGCCCCTGAGCCTGGGGGCCAGGCAGGGGGTCCACAGTCCCAGGTCAAGGCAGAACCACATGCACACGTCTGTTCCTGACCCCTGCACCGGCAGAGAGCTCGGGGGAGCCAGAGTCTGTCAGGCAGCTGCTGGGCTGGCCGCCTTTGTGGGAAGGGGCAGAGCCGACCTAGGTTCAAGTAGGGCCTCTTGCTCTCCCTGCTGCCCTGAGGCTGCTGGGCCAAAGAGGTCTTGGGCATCCAGCCCTTTTCTTGTCCCTTCCCTCTGACGAGGCCCTCTGAGCTCCAGCACCTTGCAGTGTGGAGACAGCCCCTGCCAGCAACCTCCTCTCCAAGGAGGCCTCAACCGAGACCTAGGACCAGGGGAAAGGCACCAGCGGGGATGAGCCTGGGGAGGCGCCCAGGCATGTCTGGACCCAGTCCCCGCAGCCTGCCCCTTGGTGGGGCAGTACCCCCGGAGGCCAGGAAGGTCTGGGCAAGGCTGCGAGGGGCAGGGGCCCTGCTGGGTCGTGCCCCTGGCCTGTGGGGCGTCTGAGAACAACCGGCACTCTCCCGCTGGAAGACCTCCCCGTCTGCCTCCAAAGGCCGGTTTGCAAGCACTCCCGCCCGCTGTTCCCGCCAGGCAGGCACAATGCTCCCAAGCCCGGGAGAAAAGCGCTTCGGGGTGGTGTTCTCCTCGGGCCATTGCCCCTGAGCCTGGGGGCCAGGCAGTTGGAACACACTCCCAGGCCAAGGCAGAACGACATGCACACGTCTGTTCCTGCCCCCTACACCGGCAGAGAGCTCGGGGGAGCCAGAGACTGCCAGGCTGCTGCTGGGCTGGCTGCCTGTGTGGGACGGGGCAGAGCCGACCTAGGGGCAAGTTGGGCCTTTTGCTCTCCCTGCTGCCCTGAGGCTGCTGGGTCAAAGAGGTCTTGGGCATCCAGCCCTTTGCTGGTCCCTTCCCTCTGACGAGGCCCTCTGAGCTCCAGCACCTTGCAGTGTGGAGACAGCCCCTGCCAGCAACCTCCTCTCCAAAGAGGCCTCAACAGAGGCCTACGCCCAGGGGAAAAGCACCAGCGGGGATGATCCTGGGGAGGCGCACGGACATGTCTGGACCCAGTCCCCGCAGCCTGCCCCTTGGTGGGGCAGTACCCCCGGAGGCCAGGAAGCTCTGGGCAAGGCTGGCCAGGGGCAGGGGACCTGCTGGGTCCTGCCCCTGGCCTGTGAGGCCTCTGAGCACAACCGGCCCTCTCCCACTGGAAGACCTCCCCAGCTGCCTCCAAAGTCCTGTTTGCAAACACTCCCGCCCACTGTTCACGCCAGGCTCGCACAATGCTCCCAAGCCCGGGAGAAAAGCGCTTCGGGGTGGTGCTCTCTCCGGGCCCTTGCCCCTGAGCCTGGGGGCCAGGCAGTGGGTCCACACTCCCAGACCAAGGCAGAACCACATGCACACGTCTGTTCCTGACCCCTGCACCGGCAGAGAGCTCGGGGGAGCCAGAGTCTGTCAGGCAGCTGCTGGGCTGGCCGCCTGTGTGGGAAGGGGCAGAGCCGACCTAGGGGCAAGTTGGGCCTCTTCCTCTCCCTGCTGCCCTGAGGCTGCTGGGCCATAGAGGTCTTGGGCATCCAGCCCCTTGCTGGTCCCTTCCCTCTGACGAGGCCCTCTGAGCTCCAGCACCTTGCAGTGTGGAGACAGCCCCTGCCAGCAACCTCCTCTCCAATGAGGCCTCAACCGAGGCCTAGGCCCAGGGGAAAGGCACCAGCGGGGATGAGCCTGGGGAGGCGCCCGGGCATGTCTGGACCCAGTCCGTGCAGCCTGCCCCTTGGTGGGGCAGTATCCCCGGAGGCCAGGAAGGTCTGTGCAAGGCTGCCAGGGGCAGGGACAGCGCTGGGTCCTGCCCCTGGCCTGTGGGACGTCTGAGCACAACCGGCACTCTCCCGCTGGAAGACCTCCCCGTCTGCCTCCAAAGGCCGGTTTGCAAGCACTCCCGCCCGCTGTTCCCGCCAGGCACGCACAATGCTCCCAAGCCCGGGAGAAAAGCGCTTCGGGGTGGTGCTCTCTCCGGGCCCTTGCCCCTAAGCCTGCGGGCCAGGCAGGGGGAACACACTCCCAGGCCAAGACAGAACGACATGAACACGTCTGTTCCTGCCCCCTACACCGGCAGAGAGCTCGGGGGAGCCAGAGTCTCTCAGGCAGGTGCTGGGCTGGCCGCCTGTGTGGGAAGGGGCAGAGCCGACCTAGGGGCAAGTTGGGCCTCTTGCTCTCCCTGCTGCCCTGAGGCTGCTGGGGCAAAGAGGTCTTGGGCATCCAGCCCCTTGCTGGTCCCTTCCCGCTGACGAGGCCCTCTGAGCTCCAGCACCTTGCAGTGTGGAGACAGCCCCTGCCAGCAACCTCCTCTCCAAGGAGGCATCAACCCAGGCCTATGCCCAGGGGAAAGGCACCAGCGGGGATGAGCCTGGGGAGGCGCCCAGGCATGTCTGGACCCAGTCCCCGCAGCCTGCCCCTTGGTGGGGCAGTACCCCCGGAGGCCAGGAAGGTCTGGGCAAGGCTGGCCAGGGGCAGGGGACCTGCTGGGTCCTGCCCCTGGCCTGTGAGGCCTCTGAGCACAACCGGCCCTCTCCCACTGGAAGACCTCCACGGCTGCCTCCAAAGTCCTGTTTGCAAACACTCCCGCCCGCTGTTCACGCCAGGCTCGCACAAGGCTCCCAAGCCCGTGAGGAAAGCGCTTCGGGGTGGTGCTCTCTCCGGGCCCTTGCCCCTGAGCCTGGGGGCAAGGCAGGGGGAACACACTCCCAGGCCAAGGCAGAACCTCATGCCCACGTCTGTTCCTGTCCCCTGCACCGGCAGAGAGCTTGGGGGAGCCAGAGTCTGTCAGGCAGCTGCTGGGTTGGCCGCCTGTGTGGGAAGGGGCAGAGCCGCCCTAGGGGCAAGTTGGGCCTCTTGCTCTCCCTGCTGCCCTGAGCCTGCTGGGCCAAAGACGTCTTGGGCAACCAGCCCCTTACTGGTCCCTTCCCTCTGACGAGGCCCTCTGAGCTCCAGCACCTTGCAGTGTGGAGACAGCCCCTGCCAGCAACCTCCTCTCCAAGGAGGCCTCAACCGAGGCCTAGGCCCAGGGGAAAGGCACCAGCGGGGATGAGCCTGGGGAGGCGCCCGGGCATGTCTGGACCCAGTCCCCGCAGCCTGCCCCTTGGTGGGGCAGTACCCCCGGAGGCCAGGAAGGTCTGGGCAAGGCTGGCCAGGGGCAGGGGCCCTGCTGCGTCCTGCCCCTGGCCTGTGGGGCCTCTGAGCACAACCGGCCCTCTCCCACTGGAAGACCTCCCCGGCTGCCTCCAAAGTCCTGTTTGCAAACACTCCCGCCCGCTGTTCACGCCAGGCTCGCACAATGCTCCCAAGCCCGTGAGGAAAGCGCTTCAGGGTGGTGCTCTCTCCGGGCCCTTGCCCCTGAGCCTGGGGGCAAGGCAGGGTGTCCACACTCCCAGGACAAGGCAGAACCACATGCACACGTCTGATCTGCCCCCTGCACCGGCAGAGAGCTCGGGGGAGCCAGAGTCTGTCAGGCAGCTGCTGGGCTGGCCGCCTGTGTGGGAAGGGGCAGAGCCAACCTAGGGGCAAGTTGGGCCTCTTGCTCTCCCTGCTGCCCTGAGGCTGCTGGGGCAAAGAGGTCTTGGGCATCCAGCCCCTTGCTGGTCCCTTCCCGCTGACGAGGCCCTCTGAGCTCCAGCACCTTGCAGTGTGGAGACAGCCCCTGCCAGCAACCTCCTCTCCAAGGAGGCATCAACCGAGGCCTATGCCCAGGGGAAAGGCACCAGCGGGGATGAGCCTGGGGAGGCGCCCAGGCATGTCTGGACCCAGTCCCCGCAGCCTGCCCCTTGGTGGGGCAGTACCCCCGGAGGCCAGGAAGGTCTGGGCAAGGCTGGCCAGGGGCAGGGGACCTGCTGGGTCCTGCCCCTGGCCTGTGAGGCCTCTGAGCACAACCGGCCCTCTCCCACTGGAAGACCTCCACGGCTGCCTCCAAAGTCCTGTTTGCAAACACTCCCGCCCGCTTTCACGCCAGGCTCGCACAATGCTCCCAAGCCCGTGAGAAAAGCGCTTCGGGGTGGTGCTCTCTCCGGGCCCTTGCCCCTGAGCCTGGGGGCAAGGCAGGGGGAACACACTCCCAGGCCAAGGCAGAACCACATGCCCACGTCTGTTCCTGTCCCCTGCACCGGCAGAGAGCTTGGGGGAGCCAGAGTCTGTCAGGCAGCTGCTGGGTTGGCCGCCTGTGTGGGAAGGGGCAGAGCCGCCCTAGGGGCAAGTTGGGCCTCTTGCTCTCCCTGCTGCCCTGAGGCTGCTGGGCCAAAGACGTCTTGGGCATCCAGCCCCTTACTGGTCCCTTCCCTCTGACGAGGCCCTCTGAGCTCCAGCACCTTGCAGTGTGGAGACAGCCCCTGCCAGCAACCTCCTCTCCAAGGAGGCCTCAACCGAGGCCTAGGCCCAGGGGAAAGGCACCAGCGGGGATGAGCCTGGGGAGGCGCCCGGGCATGTCTGGACCCAGTCCCCGCAGCCTGCCCCTTGGTAGGGCAGTACCCCCGGAGGCCAGGAAGGTCTGGGCAAGGCTGGCCAGGGGCAGGGGCCCTGCTGCGTCCTGCCCCTGGCCTGTGGGGCCTCTGAGCACAACCGGCCCTCTCCCACTGGAAGACCTCCCCGGCTGCCTCCAAAGGCCGGTTTGCAAGCGCTCCCGCCCACTGTTCCCAGCAGGCGTGCACAATGCTCCCAAGCCCGGGAGAAAAGCGCTTCAGGGTGGTGCTCTCTCCGGGCCCTTTACCCTGAGCCTGGGGGCCAGGCAGGGGGTCCACACTCCCAGGCCAAGGCAGAACGACATGCACACATCTGTTCCTGCCCCATGCACCGGCAGAGAGCTCGGGGGAGCCAGAGTCTGTCAGGCAGCTGCTGGGCTGGCCGCCTGTGTGGGACGGGGCAGAGCCGACCTAGGGGCAAGTTGGGCCTCTTGCTCTCCCTGCTGCCCTGAGGCTGCTGGGCCAAAGAGATCTTGGGCATCCAGCCCCTTGCTTGTCCCTTCCCTCTGACGAGGCCCTCTGAGCTCCAGCACCTTGCAGTGTGGAGACAGCCCCTGCCAGCAACCTCCTCTCCAAGGAGGCCTCAACCGAGGCCTAGGACCAGGGGAAAGGCACCAGCGGGGTTGAGCCTGGGGAGGCGCCCGGGCATGTCTGGACCCAGTCCCCACAGCCTGCCCCTTGGTGGGGCAGTACCCCCGGAGGCCAGGAAGGTCTGGGCAAGGCTGGCCACGGGCAGGGGCCCTGCTGGGTCCTGCCCCTGGCCTGTGGGGCCTCTGAACACAACCGGCCCTCTCCCACTGGAAGACTTCCCCGGCTGCCTCCAAAGGCCGGTTTGCCAACACTCCCGCCCGCTGTTCCCGCCAGGCACGCACTATTCTCCCAAGCCCGGGAGAAAAGCGCTTCGGGGTGTTGCTCTCTCCGGGCCCTTGCCCTTGAGCGTGGGGGCGAGGCAGTGGGTCTACACTCCCAGACCAACGCAGAACCACATGCACACGTCTGATCTGCCCCCTGCACCGGCAGAGAGCTCGGGGGAGCCAGAGTCTGTCAGGCAGCTGCTGGGCTGGCCGCCTGTGTGGGAAGGGGCAGAGCCGACCTAGGGGCAAGTTGTGCCTCTTGCTCTCCCTGCTGCCCTGAGGCTGCTGGGCCAAAGAGGTCTTGGGCATCCAGCCCCTTGCTGGTCCCTTCCCTCTGACGAGGCCCTCTGAGCTCCAGCACCTTGCAGTGTGGAGACAGCCCCTGCCAGCAACCTCCTCTCCAAGGAGGCCTCAACAGAGGCCTAGGCCCAGGGGAAAGGCACCAGCGGGGATGAGCCTGGGGAGGCGCCCGGGCATGTCTGGACCCAGTCCCCGCAGCCTGCCCCTTGGTGGGGCAGTACCCCCGGAGGCCAGGAGGTTCTGGGCAAGGCTGCCAGGGGCAGGGACACTGCTGGGTCCTGCCCCTGGCCTGTGGGGCGTCTGAGCACAACCGGCACTCTCCCGCTGGAAGACCTCCCCGGCTGCCTCCAAAGGCCGGTTTGCAAGCACTCCCGCCCGCTGTTCCCGCCAGGCACGCACAATGCTCCCAAGCCCGGGAGAAAAGCGCTTCGGGGTGGTGCTCTCTCCGGGCCCTTGCCCCTGAGCCTGGGGGACAGGCAGGGGGAACACACTCCCAGGCCAAGGCAGAACGACATGCACACGTCTGTTCCTGCCCCCTACACCGGCAGAGAGTTCGGGGGAGCCAGAGACTGCCAGGCTGCTGCTGGGCTGGCTGCCTGTGTGGGACGGGGTAGAGCCGACCTAGGGGCAAGTTGGGCCTCTTGCTCTCCCTGCTGCCCTGAGGCTGCTGGGTCAAAGAGGTCTTGGGCATCCAGCCCTTTGCTGGTCCTTTCCCTCTGACGAGGCCCTCTGAGCTCCAGCACCTTGCAGTGTGCAGACAGCCCCTGCCGGCAACCTCCTCTCCAAGGAGGCCTCAACCGAGGCCTAGGCCCAGGGGAAAGGCACGAGCGGGGATGAGCCTGGGGAGGCGCCCGGGCATGTCTGGACCCAGTCCCCGCAGCCTGCCCCTTGGTGGGGTAGTACCCCCGGAGGCCAGGAAGGTCTGGGCAAGGCTGCCAGAGGCAGGGACACTGCTGGGTCCTGCCCCTGGCCTGTGGGGCCTCTGAGAACAACTGGCACTCTCCCGCTGGAAGACCTCCCCGGCTGCCTCCAAAGGCTGATTTGCAAGCACTCAATCCCGCTGTTCACGCCAGCTGCGCACAATGCTCCCAAGCCCGGGAGAAAAGCATTTTGGGGTGGTGCTCACTCCGGGCTTTGGAAGACCTCCCCGGCTGCCTCCAAGGCCGGTTTGCAAGCACTTCTGCCTGCTGTTCCCGCCACCCGCGCACAATGCTCCCAAGCCCGGGAGAAAAGCGTTTCGGGGTGGTGTTCTCTCTGGACCCAAGAAAGACCTCCCGGGCTGCCCCCAAATGCCGGTTTGCAAGCACTCCCACTCACTGTTCCCGCCATCCGTGCAAATGCTCCAAGCCCAGGAGAAAAGCCCTTCAGGGTGGTGCTCTCTCCCGGCCCTTGGAAGACCTCCCCGGCTGCCTCCAAAGGCTGGATTTCAAGTACTCCCTCCCGCTGTCCCGCCAGCCGCACACAATGCTCCCAATCACGGGAGAAAAGCGCTTCGGGGTGGTGCTCTCTACGGGCCCTTGGAAGACCTCCCCGTTTGTCTCCAAAGGCCGGTTTGCAAGCACTCATGCCCGCTGTTCCCGCCAGCCGCGCACAATGCTCCCAAGCCTAGGAGAAAAGCGCTTCGGGGTGGTGCTCTCTCCCGGCCCTTGGAAGACCTCCCCGGCTGCCTCCAAAGGCCGGTTTGCAAGCACTCAATCCCGCTGTTCCCGCCAGCCGCGCACAATGCTCCCAAGCCCGGGAGAAAAGCGCTTCGGGGTGGTGCTCTCTCCCGGCCCTTGGAAGACCTCCCCGGCTGCCTCCAAAGGCTGGTTTTCAAGAACTCCCTCCCGCTGACCCGCCAGCCGCACACAATGCTCCCAAGCCCGGGAGAAAAGCATTTTGAGGTGGTCTCTCTCCGGGCCCTTGGAAGACTCCCCGGCTGCCTCTAAAGGCCGGTTTGCAAGCACTCATGTCCTCTGTTCCCGACAGCCGCGAACAATGCTCCCAATTCCGTGAGAAAAGTGCTTCAGGATGGTGCTCTCTCCGGGCCCTTGGAAGACCTCCCAAGCTGCCTCCAAAGGCCGGTTTGCAAGCACTCCCGCCCGCTGTTCCCGCCAGCCTCGCACAATGCTCCCAAGACCGGGAGAAAAGCGCTTCGGGGTGGTGTTCTCTCCGTGCCAATGGAGGACCTCCCTGGCTGCCCCCAAAGGCCGGTTTGCAAGCACTCCCACTCGCTGTTCCCGCCAGCCACGCACAATCCTCCAAAACCCCGGAGAAAAGCGCTTCGGGGTGGTGTTCTCTCCGTGCCCATGGAAGACCTCCCGGGGTGCCCCCAAAGGCCGGTTTGCAAGCACTCCCACTCGCTGTTCCCGCCATCCGCGCACAATGCTCCCAAGCCCGGGAGAAAAGCATTTTGGGGTGGTGCTCACACCGGGCCCTGGAAGACCTCCCCGGCTGCCTCCAAAGGACGGTTTTCAAGCACTCCTGCCTGCTGTTCCCGCCACCCGCGCACAATAATCCCAAGCCCGGGAGAAAAGCGCTTCGGGGTGGTGCTCTCTCCTGGCCCTTGGAAGACCTCCCCGGCTGCCTCCAAAGGCTGGTTTTCGAGAACTCCCTCCCGCTGACCCGCCAGCCGCACACAATGCTCCCAAGCCCGGGAGAAAAGCATTTTGGGGTGGTCTCTCTCCGGGCCCTTGGAAGACTCCCCGGCTGCCTCTAAAGGCCGGTTTGCAAGCACTCATGTCCTCTGTTCCCAACAGCCGCGAACAATGCTCCCAATTCCGTGAGAAAAGTGCTTCGGGATGGTGCTCTCTCCGGGCCCTTGGAAGACCTCCCAAGCTGCCTCCAAAGGCCGGTTTGCAAGCACTCCCGCCCGCTGTTCCCGCCAGCCTCGCACAATGCTCCCAAGACCGGGAGAAAAGCGGTTCGGGGTGGTGTTCTCTCCGTGCCAATGGAGGACCTCCCTGGCTGCCCCCAAAGGCCGGTTTGCAAGCACTCCCACTCGCTGTTCCCGCCAGCCACGCACAATCCTCCAAAACCCCGGAGAAAAGCGCTTCGGGGTGCTGTTCTCTCCGTGCCCATGGAAGACCTCCCGGGGTGCCCCCAAAGGCCGGTTTGCAAGCACTCCCACTCGCTGTTCCCGCCATCCGCGCACAATGCTCCCAAGCCCGGGAGAAAAGCATTTTGGGGTGGTGCTCACACCGGGCCCTGGAAGACCTCCCCGGCTGCCTCCAAAGGACGGTTTTCAAGCACTCCTGCCTGCTGTTCCCGCCACCCGCACACAATGCTCCCAAGCCCGGGAGAAAAGCGCTTCGGGGTGGTGCTCTCTACAGGCCCTTGGAAGACCTCCCCGGCTGCCTCCAAAGGCCGGTTTGCAAGGACTCCTTCCTGCTGTTCCCGCCATCCGCGCACAATGCTCCCAAGCCCGGGAGAAAAGCATTTTGGGGTGGTGCTCACACCGGGCCCTGGAAGACCTCCCCGGCTGCCTCCAAAGGACGGTTTTCAAGCACTCCTGCCTGCTGTTCCCGCCACCCGCGCAGAATGCTCCCAAGCGCGGGAGAAAAGCGCTTCGGGGTGGTGCTCTCTACAGGCCCTTGGAAGACCTCCCCGGCTGCCTCCAAAGGCCGGTTTGCAAGGACTCCTTCCTGCTGTTCCCGCCAGCCACGCACAATGCTCCCAAGCCCGGGAGAAAAGCATTTTGGGTTGGTGCTCACTCCGGGCCCTTGGAAGACCTCCCCGGCAGCCTCCAATGGCCAGTTTGCAAGCACTCATGTCCGCTGTTCCCACCAGCCGCGCACAATGCTCCCAAGCCCGCGAGAAAAGCTTTTTGGGGTGGTGCTCACACCGGGCCCTGGAAGACCTCCCCGGCTGCCTCCAAAGGCCAGTTTTCAAGCACTCCTGCCTGCTGTTCCCGCCACCTGCGCACAATGCTCCTAAGCCCGGGAGAAAAGCGCTTCGGGGTGGTGCTCTCTACAGGCCCTTGGAAGACCTCCCCGGCTGCCTCCAAAGGCCGGTTTGCAAGGACTCCTTCCTGCTGTTCCCGACAGCCACGCACAATGCTCCCAAGCCCGGGAGAGAAGCATTTTGGGGTGGTGCTCTCTACAGGCCCTTGGAAGACCTCCCCGGCTGCCTCCAGTGGCCAGTTTGCAAGCACTCATGCCCGCTGTTCCCACCAGCCGCGCACAATGCTCCCAAGCCCGGGAGAAAAGCTTTTTGGGGTGGTGCTCACACCGGGCCCTTGGAAGACCTCCCCGGCTGCCTGCAAAGGCCGGTTTTCAAGCACTCCTGCCTGCTGTTCCCGCCACCCGCGCACAATACTCCCAAGCCCGGGAGAAAAGCGCTTCGGGGTGGTGCTCTCTCCTGGCCCTTGGAAGACCTCCCCGGCTGCCTCCAAAGGCTGGTTTTCGAGAACTCCCTCCCGCTGACCCGCCAGCCGCACACAATGCTCCCAAGCCCGGGAGAAAAGCATTTTGGGGTGGTCTCTCTCCGGGCCCTTGGAAGACTCCCCGGCTGCCTCTAAAGGCCGGTTTGCAAGCACTCATGTCCTCTGTTCCCGACAGCCGCGAACAATGCTCCCAATTCCGTGAGAAAAGTGCTTCGGGATGGTGCTCTCTCCGGGCCCTTGGAAGACCTCCCAAGCTGCCTCCAAAGGCCGGTTTGCAAGCACTCCCGCCCGCTGTTCCCGCCAGCCTCGCACAATGCTCCCAAGACCGGGAGAAAAGCGCTTCGGGGTGGTGTTCTCTCCGTGCCAATGGAGGACCTCCCTGGCTGCCCCCAAAGGCCGGTTTGCAAGCACTCCCACTCGCTGTTCCCGCCAGCCACGCACAATCCTCCAAAACCCCGGAGAAAAGCGCTTCGGGGTGCTGTTCTCTCCGTGCCCATGGAAGACCTCCCGGGGTGCCCCCAAAGGCCGGTTTGCAAGCACTCCCACTCGCTGTTCCCGCCATCCGCGCACAATGCTCCCAAGCCCGGGAGAAAAGCATTTTGGGGTGGTGCTCACACCGGGCCCTGGAAGACCTCCCCGGCTGCCTCCAAAGGACGGTTTTCAAGCACTCCTGCCTGCTGTTCCCGCCACCCGCACACAATGCTCCCAAGCCCGGGAGAAAAGCGCTTCGGGGTGGTGCTCTCTACAGGCCCTTGGAAGACCTCCCCGGCTGCCTCCAAAGGCCGGTTTGCAAGGACTCCTTCCTGCTGTTCCCGCCATCCGCGCACAATGCTCCCAAGCCCGGGAGAAAAGCATTTTGGGGTGGTGCTCACACCGGGCCCTGGAAGACCTCCCCGGCTGCCTCCAAAGGACGGTTTTCAAGCACTCCTGCCTGCTGTACCCGCCACCCGCGCAGAATGCTCCCAAGCGCGGGAGAAAAGCGCTTCGGGGTGGTGCTCTCTACAGGCCCTTGGAAGACCTCCCCGGCTGCCTCCAAAGGCCGGTTTGCAAGGACTCCTTCCTGCTGTTCCCGCCAGCCACGCACAATGCTCCCAAGCCCGGGAGAAAAGCATTTTGGGTTGGTGCTCACTCCGGGCCCTTGGAAGACCTCCCCGGCAGCCTCCAATGGCCAGTTTGCAAGCACTCATGTCCGCTGTTCCCACCAGCCGCGCACAATGCTCCCAAGCCCGGGAGAAAAGCTTTTTGGGGTGGTGCTCACACCGGGCCCTGGAAGACCTCCCCGGCTGCCTCCAAAGGCCAGTTTTCAAGCACTCCTGCCTGCTGTTCCCGCCACCCGCGCACAATACTCCCAAGCCCGGGAGAAAAGCGCTTCGGGGTGGTGCTCTCTACAGGCCCTTGGAAGACCTCCCCCGCTGCCTCCAAAGGCCGGTTTGCAAGGACTCCTTCCTGCTGTTCCCGCCATCCGCGCACAATGCTCCCAAGCCCGGGAGAAAAGTGCTTCGGGGTGGTGATCTCTCCGGGCCCTTGGAAGTCGTCCCCGGCTGCCTCCAAAGGCCGGTTTGCAAGCACTCATGCCCGTTGTTCCCACCAGCCGCGCACAATGCTCCCAAGCCCGGGAGAAAAGCATTTTGGGGTGGTGCTCACTCCGGGCCCTTGGAAGACCTCCCCGGCTGCCTCCAAAGGCCAGTTTGCAAGCAGTCCTGCCTGCTGTTCCCGCCAGCCGCGCACAATGCTCCCAAGCCCGGGAGAAGAGCGCTTCGGGGTGGTGCTCTCTCCGGGCCCTTGGAAGACGTCCCCGGCTGCCTCCAAAGGCCGGTTTGCAAGCACTCATGCCCGTTGTTCCCACCAGCCGCGCACAATGCTCCCAAGCCCGGGAGAAAAGCGCTTCGGGGTGGTGCTCTCTCCGGGCCCTTGGAAGACCTCCCCGGCTGCCTCCAAAGGCCAGTTTGCAAGCAGTCCTGCCTGCTGTTCCCGCCAGCCGCGCACAATGTTCCCAAGCCCGGGAGAAAAGCGCTTCGGGGTGGTGCTCTCTCCGGGCACTTTCAAGACCTCCCCGGCTGCCCCCAAAGGCCGGTTTGTAAGTACTCATTCCCGCTGCTTCCGCCATCCACGCACAATGCTCCCAAGCCCGGGAGAAAAGCATTTTGGGGTGGTGCTCTCTCCGGGCCCTTGGAAGACCTCCCGGGCTGCCTCCAAAGGCCGGTTTGCAAGCATTCATGTCCGTTGTTCCCGACAGCCGCGCACAATGCTCCCAAGCCCGAGAGAAAAGCATTTTGGGGTGGTGATCAGTCCGGCCCTTGGAAGACCTCCCCGGCTGCCTCCAAAGGACAGTTTGCAAGCACTCATGCCCGCTGTTCCCGCCAGCCACGCACAATGCTCCCAAGACCGTGAGAAAAGCGCTTCGGGGTGGTGTTCTCTCAGGGACCATGGAGGACCTCACCGGCTGCCCCCAAAGGCCGGTTTGCAAGCATTCCCACTCGCTGTTCCCGCCAGGCACACACAATGTTCCAAAACCCCGGAGAAAAGCGCTTCGGGGTGGTGCTCTCTCCGCGCCCTTGGAAGACTTCTCTGGCTGCCGCCAAAGGCCGGTTTGCAAGAATTCCCTCCCGCTGTCCCACCAGCCGCACACAATGCTCCAAAACCCGAGAGAAAAGCGCTTCGAGGTGGTGCTCTCTCCAGGCCCTTGGAAGACCTCCCCGGCTGCCTGCAAAGGCCGGTTTGCAAGCACTCCTGCCTGCTGTTCCCGCCACGCGCGCACAATGCTCCCAAGCCCGGAAGAAAAGCATTTTGGGGTAGTGCTCTCTCCGGGCCCTTGGAAGACCTCCCGGGCTGCCTCCAAAGGCCGGTTTGCAAGCACTCATGTCCGCTGTTCCCGACAGCCGCGCACAATGCTCCCAAGCCCGGGAGAAAAGCATTTTGGGGTGGTGATCAGTCCGGGCCCTTGGAAGACCTCCCCGGCTGCCTCCAAAGGACAGTTTGCAAGAACTCATGCCCGCTGTTCCCGCCAGGCACGCACAATGCTCCCAAGCCCGGGAGAAAAGCGCTTCGGGGTGGTGCTCTCACCGGGCCCTTGCCCCTGAGCCTGGGGGCAATGCAGGGGGAACACACTCCCAGGCCAAGGCAGAACCACATGCAAACGTCTGTTCCTGGTCCCTGCATCGGCAGAGAGCTCGGGGGAGCCAGAGTATGCCAGGCAGCTGCTGGGTTGGCGGCCTGTGTGGAAAGGGGCAGAGCCGACCTAGGGGCAAGTTGGGCCTCTTGCTCTCCCTGCTGCCCTGAGGCTGCTGGGCCAAAGAGGTCTTGGGCATCCAGCCCCTTGCTGGTCCCTTCCCTGTGACGAGGCCCTCTGTGCTCCAGCACCTTGCAGTGTGGAGACAGCCCCTGCCAGCAACCTCCTCTCCAAGGAGGCCTCAACCGAGGCCTAGGCCCAGGGGAAAGGCACCAGCGGGGATGAGCCTGGGGAGGCGCCCGGGCATGTCTGGACCCAGTCCCCGCAGCCTGCCCCTTGGTGGGGCAGTACCCCCGGAGGCCAGGAAGGTCTGGGCAAGGCTGAGAGGGGCAGGGACACTGCTGGGTCCTGCCCCTGGCCTGTGGGGCGTCTGAGCACAACCGGCACCCTCCCGCTGGAAGACCTCCCCGTCTGCCTCCAAAGGCCTGTTTGCAAGCACTCCCACCCGCTGTTCCCGCCAGGCACGCACAATGCTCCCAAGCCCGGAAGAAAAGTGCTTCGGGGTGGTGCTCTCCTCGGGCCCTTGCCCCTGAGCCTGGGGGCCAGGCAGGTGGAACACACTCCCAGGCCAAGGGAGAACGACATGCACACGTCTGTTCCTGCCCCCTACACCGGCAGAGAGCTCGGGGGAGCCAGAGACTCTCAGGCAGCTGCTGGGCTGGCCGCCTGTGTGGGAAGTGGCAGAGCCGACCTAGGGGCAAGTTGGGCCTCTGCTCTCCCTGCTGCCCTGAGGCTGCTGGGCCAAAGAGGTCTTGGGCATCCAGCCCCTTGCTGGTCCCTTCCCTCTGACGAGGCCCTCTGAGCTCCAGCACCTTGCAGTGTGGAGACAGCCCCTGCCAGCAACCTCCTCTCCAAGGAGGCCTCAACCGAGGCCTAGCCCCAGGGGAAAGGCACCAGCGGGGAAGAGCCTGGGGAGGCGCCCGGGCATGTCTGGACCCAGTCCCCGCAGCCTGCCCCTTGGTGGGGCAGTACCCCCGGAGGCCAGGAAGGTCTGGGCAAGGCTGGCCAGGGGCAGGGGCCCTGCTGGGCCCTGCCCCTGGCCTGTGGGGCCTCTGAGCACAACCGGCCCTCTCCCACTGGAAGACCTCCCCGGCTGCCTCCAAAGGCCGGTTTGCCAACACTCCCGCCCGCTGTTCCCGCCAGGCACGCACAATGCTCCCAAGCCCGGGAGCAAAGCGCTTTGGGGTGTTGCTCTCTCCGGGCCCTTGCCCCTGAGCGTGGGGGCCAGGCAGTGGGTCCACACTCCCAGACCAAAGCAGAACCACATGCCCACGTCTGTTCCTGTCCCCTGCACCGGCAGAGAGCTCGGAGGAGCCAGAGTCTGTCAGGCAGCTGCTGGGCTGGCCGCCTGTGTGGGAAGGGGCAGAGCCGACCTAGGGGCAAGTTGGGCCTCTTCCTCTCCCTGCTGCCCTGAGGCTGCTGGGCCAAAGAGGTCTTCGGCATCCAGCACCTTGCTGGTCCCTTCCCTCTGACGAGGCCCTCTGAGCTCCAGCACCTTGCAGTGTGGAGACAGCCCCTGCCAGCAACCTCCTCTCCAAGGAGGCCTCAACCGAGGCCTAGGCCCAGGGGAAAGGCACCAGCGGGGATGAGCCTGGGGAGGCGCCCGGGCATGTCTGGACCCAGTCCCCGCAGCCTGCCCCTTGGTGGGGCTGTAACCCCGGAGGCAGGAAGGTCTGGGCAAGGCTGGCCAGGGGCAGGGGCCCTGCTGGGCCCTTCCCCTGGCCTGTGGGGCCTCTGAGCACAACCGGCCCTCTCCCACTGGAAGACCTCCCCGGCTGCCTCCAAAGGCCGGTTTGCAAGCACTCCCGCCCACTGTTCCCACCAAGCGCGCACAATGCTCCCAAGCCCGGGAGAAAAGCGCTTCGGGGTGGTGCTCTCTCCGGGCCCTTGCCCCTGAGCCTGGGGGCCAGGCAGGGGGTCCACACTCCCAGGCCAAGGCAGAACCACATGCACACGTCTGTTCCTGACCCCTGCACCGGCAGAGAGCTCGGGGGAGCCAGAGTCTGTCAGGCAGCTGCTGGGCTGGCCGCCTGTGTGGGAAGGGGCAGAGCCGACCTAGGGGCAAGTTGGGCCTCTTCCTCTCCCTGCTGCCCTGAGGCTGCTGGGCCATAGAGGTCTTGGGCATCCAGCCCCTTGCTCGTCCCTTCCCTCTGACGAGGCCCTCTGAGCTCTAGCACCTTGCAGTGTGGAGACAGCCCCTGCCAGCAACCTCCTCTCCAAGGAGGCCTCAACCGAGGCCTAGGCCCAGGGGAAAGGCACCAGCGGGGATGAGCCAGTGGAGGCGCACTGGCATGTCTGGACCCAGTCCCCGCAGCCTGCCCCTTGGTGGGGCAGTACCCCCGGAGGCCAGGAAGGTCTGGGCAAAGCTGCCAGGGGCAGGGACACTGCTGGGCCCTGCCCCTGGCCTGTGGGGCCTCTGAGCACAACCGGCACTCTCCCACTGGAAGACCTGCCCGGCTGCCTCCAAAGGCCGGTTTGCAAGCGCTCCCGCCCACTGTTCCCAGCAGGCGTGTACAATGCTCCCAAGCCCGGGAGAAAAGCGCTTCGGGGTGGTGCTCTCTCCGGGCCCTTGCTCCTGAGCCTGGGGGCAAGGCACGGTGTCCACAATCCCAGGCCAAGTCAGAACCACATGCACACCTCTGATCTGCCCCCTGCACCGGCAAAGAGCTCGGGGGAGCCAGAGTATGTCAGGCAGCTGCTGGGCTAGCCGCCTGTGTGGGAAGGGGCAGAGCCGACCTAGGGGCAAGTTGTGCCTCTTGCTCTCCCTGCTGCCCTGAGGCTGCTGGGCCAAAGAGGTCTTGGGCGTCCAGCCCCTTGCTGGTCCCTTCCCTCTGACGAGGCCCTCTGAGCTCCAGCACCTTGCAGTGTGGAGACAGCCCCTGCCAGCAACCTCCTCTCCAAGAGGCCTAAACCGAGGCCTAGGCCCAGGGGAAAGGCACCAGTGGGGATGAGCCTGGGGAAGCGCCCGGGCATGTCTGGACCCAGTCCCCGCAGCCTGCCCCTTGGTGGGGCAGTACCCCTGAGGCCAGGAAGGTCTGGGAAAGGCTGGCCAGGGGCAGGGGACCTGCTGGGTCCGGCCCCTGGCCTGTGGGGCCTCTGAGCACAACCGGCCCTCTCCCAATGGAAGACCTCCCCGGCTGCCTCCAAAGGCCGGTTTGCAAGCACTCCCGCCCACTGTTCCCACAAAGCACGCACAATGCTCCCAAGCCCGGGAGAAAAGCGCTTCGGGGTGTTGCTCTCTCCGGGCCCTTGCCCCTGAGCCTGGGGTCCAGGCAGTGGGTCCACACTCCCAGACCAAGGCAGAACCACATGCACACGTGTGTTCCTGCCCCCTACACCAGCAGAGAGCTCGGGGGAGCCAGAGACTGCCAGGCTGCTGCTGGGCTGGCTGCCTGTGTGGTACGGGGCAGAGCCGACCTAGGGGCATGTTGGGCCTCTTGCTCTCCCTGCTGCCCTGAGGCTGCTGGGTCAAAGAGTTCTTGGGCATCCAGCGCTTTGCTGGTGCCTTCCCTCTGACGAGACCCTCTGAGCTCCAGCACCTTGCAGTGTGGAGACAGCCCCTGTCAGCAACCTCCTCTCCAAAGAGTCCTCAACTGAGGCCTACAACCAGGGGAAAGGCACCAGCGGGGATGATCCTGGGGAGGCGCACAGACATGTCTGGACCCAGTCTCCTCAGCCTGCCCCTTGGTGGGGCAGTACCCCCGGAGGCCAGGAAGGTCTGGGCAAGTCTGGCCAGGGGCAGGGGCCCTGCTGGGTCCTGACCCTGGCCTGTGGGGCCTCTGAGCACAACCGGCCCTCTCCCACTGGAAGACCTCCCCGGCTGCCTCCAAAGTCCTGTTTGCAACACTCCCGCCCGCTGTTCACGTCAGGAATGCACAAAGCTCCCAAGCCGGGGAGAAAAGCGCTTCGGTGTGGTGCTCTCTCCGGGCCCTTGCCCATGAGCCTGGGGGCAAGGCAGGGAGAACACACTCCCAGGCCAAGGCAGAACCACATGCCCACATCTGTTCCTGTCCCCTGCACCGGCAGAGAGCTTGGGGGAGCCAGAGTCTGTCAGGCAGCTGCTGGGTTAGCCGCCTGTGTGGGAAGGGGCAGAGCCGACCTAGGGGCAAGTTGGGCCTCTTGCTCTCCCTGCTGCCCTGAGGCTGCTGGGCCAAAGATGTCTTGGGCATCCAGCCCTTTCCTGTCCCTTCTCTCTGACGAGGCTCTCTGAGCTGCAGCACCTTGCAGTGTGGAGACAGCCCCTGCCAGCAACCTCCTCTCCAAGGAGGCCTCAACCGAGGCCTAGGCCCAGGGGAAAGGCACCAGCGGGGATGAGCCAGGGGAGGCGCCCGAGCATGTCTGGACCCAGTCCCCGCAGCCTGCCCCTTGGTGGGGCAGTACCCCCGGAGGCCAGGAAGGTCTGGGCAAGGCTGGCCAGGGGCAGGGGCCCTGCTGCGTCCTGCCCTTGGCCTGTGGGGCCTCTGAGCACAACCGGCCCTCTCCCACTGGAAGACCTCCCCGGCTGCCTCCAAAGGCCGGTTTGCAAGCGCTCCCGCCCACTGTTCCCAGCAGGCGTGCACAATGCTCCCAAGCCCGGGAGAAAAGCGCTTCGGGGTGGTGCTCTCTCCGGGCCCTTGCCCCTGAGCGTGGGGGCAAGGCAGGGTGTCCACACTCCCAGGCCAAGGCAGAACCACATGCACACGACTGATCTGCCCCCTGCACCGGCAGAGAGCTCGGGGGAGCCAGAGTCTGTCAGGCAGCTGCTGGGCTGGCCGCCTGTGTGGGAAGGGGCAGAGCCGACCTAGGGGCAAGTTGGGCCTCTTGCTCTCCCTGCTGCCCTGAGGCTGCTGGGCCAAAGAGGTCTTGGGCATCCAGCCCCTTGCTGGTCCCTTCCCTGTGACGAGGCCCTCTGTGCTCCAGCACCTTGCAGTGTGGAGACAGCCCCTGCCAGCAACCTCCTCTCCAAGGAGGCCTCAACCGAGGCCTAGGCCCAGGGGAAAGGCACCAGCGGGGATGAGCCTGGGGAGGCGCCCGGGCATGTCTGGACCCAGTCCCCGCAGCCTGCCCCTTGGTGGGGGAGTACCCCCGGAGGCCAGGAAGGTCTGGGCAAGGCTGAGAGGGGCAGGGACACTGCTGGGTCCTGCCCCTGGCCTGTGGGGCGTCTGAGCACAACCGGCACCCTCCCGCTGGAAGACCTCCCCGTCTGCCTCCAAAGGCCTGTTTGCAAGCACTCCCACCCGCTGTTCCCGCCAGGCACGCACAATGCTCCCAAGCCCGGAAGAAAAGTGCTTCGGGGTGGTGCTCTCCTCGGGCCCTTGCCCCTGAGCCTGGGGGCCAGGCAGGTGGAACACACTCCCAGGCCAAGGGAGAACGACATGCACACGTCTGTTCCTGCCCCCTACACCGGCAGAGAGCTCGGGGGAGCCAGAGACTCTCAGGCAGCTGCTGGGCTGGCCGCCTGTGTGGGAAGTGGCAGAGCCGACCTAGGGCCAAGTTGGGCCTCTGCTCTCCCTGCTGCCCTGAGGCTGCTGGGCCAAAGAGGTCTTGGGCATCCAGCCCCTTGCTGGTCCCTTCCCTCTGACGAGGCCCTCTGAGCTCCAGCACCTTGCAGTGTGGAGACAGCCCCTGCCAGCAACCTCCTCTCCAAGGAGGCCTCAACCGAGGCCTAGCCCCAGGGGAAAGGCACCAGCGGGGAAGAGCCTGGGGAGGCGCCCGGGCATGTCTGGACCCAGTCCCCGCAGCCTGCCCCTTGGTGGGGCAGTACCCCCGGAGGCCAGGAAGGTCTGGGCAAGGCTGGCCAGGGGCAGGGGCCCTGCTGGGCCCTGCCCCTGGCCTGTGGGGCCTCTGAGCACAACCGGCCCTCTCCCACTGGAAGACCTCCCCGGCTGCCTCCAAAGGCCGGTTTGCCAACACTCCCGCCCGCTGTTCCCGCCAGGCACGCACAATGCTCCCAAGCCCGGGAGCAAAGCGCTTTGGGGTGTTGCTCTCTCCGGGCCCTTGCCCCTGAGCGTGGGGGCCAGGCAGTGGGTCCACACTCCCAGACCAAATCAGAACCACATGCCCACGTCTGTTCCTGTCCCCTGCACCGGCAGAGAGCTCGGAGGAGCCAGAGTCTGTCAGGCAGCTGCTGGGCTGGCCGCCTGTGTGGGAAGGGGCAGAGCCGACCTAGGGGCAAGTTGGGCCTCTTCCTCTCCCTGCTGCCCTGAGGCTGCTGGGCCAAAGAGGTCTTCGGCATCCAGCACCTTGCTGGTCCCTTCCCTCTGACGAGGCCCTCTGAGCTCCAGCACCTTGCAGTGTGGAGACAGCCCCTGCCAGCAACCTCCTCTCCAAGGAGGCCTCAACCGAGGCCTAGGCCCAGGGGAAAGGCACCAGCGGGGATGAGCCTGGGGAGGCGCCCGGGCATGTCTGGACCCAGTCCCCGCAGCCTGCCCCTTGGTGGGGCTGTAACCCCGGAGGCAGGAAGGTCTGGGCAAGGCTGGCCAGGGGCAGGGGCCCTGCTGGGCCCTTCCCCTGGCCTGTGGGGCCTCTGAGCACAACCGGCCCTCTCCCACTGGAAGACCTCCCCGGCTGCCTCCAAAGGCCGGTTTGCAAGCACTCCCGCCCACTGTTCCCACCAAGCGCGCACAATGCTCCCAAGCCCGGGAGAAAAGCGCTTCGGGGTGGTGCTCTCTCCGGGCCCTTGCCCCTGAGCCTGGGGGCCAGGCAGGGGGTCCACACTCCCAGGCCAAGGCAGAACCACATGCACACGTCTGTTCCTGACCCCTGCACCGGCAGAGAGCTCGGGGGAGCCAGAGTCTGTCAGGCAGCTGCTGGGCTGGCCGCCTGTGTGGGAAGGGGCAGAGCCGACCTAGGGGCAAGTTGGGCCTCTTCCTCTCCCTGCTGCCCTGAGGCTGCTGGGCCATAGAGGTCTTGGGCATCCAGCCCCTTGCTCGTCCCTTCCCTCTGACGAGGCCCTCTGAGCTCTAGCACCTTGCAGTGTGGAGACAGCCCCTGCCAGCAACCTCCTCTCCAAGGAGGCCTCAACCGAGGCCTAGGCCCAGGGGAAAGGCACCAGCGGGGATGAGCCAGTGGAGGCGCACTGGCATGTCTGGACCCAGTCCCCGCAGCCTGCCCCTTGGTGGGGCAGTACCCCCGGAGGCCAGGAAGGTCTGGGCAAAGCTGCCAGGGGCAGGGACACTGCTGGGCCCTGCCCCTGGCCTGTGGGGCCTCTGAGCACAACCGGCACTCTCCCACTGGAAGACCTGCCCGGCTGCCTCCAAAGGCCGGTTTGCAAGCGCTCCCGCCCACTGTTCCCAGCAGGCGTGTACAATGCTCCCAAGCCCGGGAGAAAAGCGCTTCGGGGTGGTGCTCTCTCCGGGCCCTTGCTCCTGAGCCTGGGGGCAAGGCACGGTGTCCACAATCCCAGGCCAAGTCAGAACCACATGCACACCTCTGATCTGCCCCCTGCACCGGCAAAGAGCTCGGGGGAGCCAGAGTATGTCAGGCAGCTGCTGGGCTAGCCGCCTGTGTGGGAAGGGGCAGAGCCGACCTAGGGGCAAGTTGTGCCTCTTGCTCTCCCTGCTGCCCTGAGGCTGCTGGGCCAAAGAGGTCTTGGGCGTCCAGCCCCTTGCTGGTCCCTTCCCTCTGACGAGGCCCTCTGAGCTCCAGCACCTTGCAGTGTGGAGACAGCCCCTGCCAGCAACCTCCTCTCCAAGAGGCCTAAACCGAGGCCTAGGCCCAGGGGAAAGGCACCAGTGGGGATGAGCCTGGGGAAGCGCCCGGGCATGTCTGGACCCAGTCCCCGCAGCCTGCCCCTTGGTGGGGCAGTACCCCTGAGGCCAGGAAGGTCTGGGAAAGTCTGGCCAGGGGCAGGGGACCTGCTGGGTCCGGCCCCTGGCCTGTGGGGCCTCTGAGCACAACCGGCCCTCTCCCAATGGAAGACCTCCCCGGCTGCCTCCAAAGGCCGGTTTGCAAGCACTCCCGCCCACTGTTCCCACAAAGCACGCACAATGCTCCCAAGCCCGGGAGAAAAGCGCTTCGGGGTGTTGCTCTCTCCGGGCCCTTGCCCCTGAGCCTGGGGTCCAGGCAGTGGGTCCACACTCCCAGACCAAGGCAGAACCACATGCACACGTGTGTTCCTGCCCCCTACACCAGCAGAGAGCTCGGGGGAGCCAGAGACTGCCAGGCTGCTGCTGGGCTGGCTGCCTGTGTGGTACGGGGCAGAGCCGACCTAGGGGCATGTTGGGCCTCTTGCTCTCCCTGCTGCCCTGAGGCTGCTGGGTCAAAGAGGTCTTGGGCATCCAGCGCTTTGCTGGTGCCTTCCCTCTGACGAGGCCCTCTGAGCTCCAGCACCTTGCAGTGTGGAGACAGCCCCTGTCAGCAACCTCCTCTCCAAAGAGTCCTCAACTGAGGCCTACAACCAGGGGAAAGGCACCAGCGGGGATGATCCTGGGGAGGCGCACAGACATGTCTGGACCCAGTCTCCTCAGCCTGCCCCTTGGTGGGGCAGTACCCCCGGAGGCCAGGAAGGTCTGGGCAAGTCTGGCCAGGGGCAGGGGCCCTGCTGGGTCCTGACCCTGGCCTGTGGGGCCTCTGAGCACAACCGGCCCTCTCCCACTGGAAGACCTCCCCGGCTGCCTCCAAAGTCCTGTTTGCAACACTCCCGCCCGCTGTTCACGTCAGGAATGCACAAAGCTCCCAAGCCGGGGAGAAAAGCGCTTCGGTGTGGTGCTCTCTCCGGGCCCTTGCCCATGAGCCTGGGGGCAAGGCAGGGAGAACACACTCCCAGGCCAAGGCAGAACCACATGCCCACATCTGTTCCTGTCCCCTGCACCGGCAGAGAGCTTGGGGGAGCCAGAGTCTGTCAGGCAGCTGCTGGGTTAGCCGCCTGTGTGGGAAGGGGCAGAGCCGACCTAGGGGCAAGTTGGGCCTCTTGCTCTCCCTGCTGCCCTGAGGCTGCTGGGCCAAAGATGTCTTGGGCATCCAGCCCTTTCCTGTCCCTTCTCTCTGACGAGGCTCTCTGAGCTGCAGCACCTTGCAGTGTGGAGACAGCCCCTGCCAGCAACCTCCTCTCCAAGGAGGCCTCAACCGAGGCCTAGGCCCAGGGGAAAGGCACCAGCGGGGATGAGCCAGGGGAGGCGCCCGAGCATGTCTGGACCCAGTCCCCGCAGCCTGCCCCTTGGTGGGGCAGTACCCCCGGAGGCCAGGAAGGTCTGGGCAAGGCTGGCCAGGGGCAGGGGCCCTGCTGCGTCCTGCCCTTGGCCTGTGGGGCCTCTGAGCACAACCGGCCCTCTCCCACTGGAAGACCTCCCCGGCTGCCTCCAAAGGCCGGTTTGCAAGCGCTCCCGCCCACTGTTCCCAGCAGGCGTGCACAATGCTCCCAAGCCCGGGAGAAAAGCGCTTCGGGGTGGTGCTCTCTCCGGGCCCTTGCCCCTGAGCGTGGGGGCAAGGCAGGGTGTCCACACTCCCAGGCCAAGGCAGAACCACATGCACACGACTGATCTGCCCCCTGCACCGGCAGAGAGCTCGGGGGAGCCAGAGTCTGTCAGGCAGCTGCTGGGCTGGCCGCCTGTGTGGGAAGGGGCAGAGCCGACCTAGGGGCAAGTTGGGCCTCTTGCTCTCCCTGCTGCCCTGAGGCTGCTGGGCCAAAGAGGTCTTGGGCATCCAGCCCCTTGCTGGTCCCTTCCCTCTGATGAGGCCCTCTGAGCTCCAGCACCTTGCAGTGTGGAGACAGCCCCTGCCAGCAACCTCCTCTCCAAGGAGGCCTCAACCGAGGCCTAGGCCCAGGGGAAAGGCACCAGCGGGGATGAGCCTGGGGAGGCGCCCGGGCATGTCTGGACCCAGTCCCCGCAGCCTGCCCCTTGGTGGGGCAGTACCCCCGGAGGCCAGGAAGGTCTGGGCAAGGCTGGCCAGGGGCAGGGGCCCTGCTGGGTCCTGCCCCTGGCCTGTAGGGCCTCTGAGCACAACCGGCCCTCTCCCGCTGGAAGACCTCCCCGGCTGCCTCCAAAGGCCAGTTTGCCAACACTCCTGCCCGCTGTTCCCGCCAGGCACGCACAATGCTCCCAAGCCCAGGAGAAAAGCGCTTCGGGGTGGTGGTCTCTCCGGGCCCCTGCCCCTGAGCCTGGGGGCCAGGCAGGGGATCCACAGTCCCAGGCCAAGGCAGAACCACATGCACACGTCTGTTCCTGCCCCCTCTACCGGCAGAGAGCTGGGGGGAGCCAGAGTCTGTCAGGCAGCTGCTGGGCTGGCCGCCTGTGTGGGAAGGGGCAGAGCCGCCCTAGGGGCAAGTTGGGCCTCTTGCTCTCCCTGCTGCCCTGAGGCTGCTGTGCCAAAGAGGTCTTGGGCATCCAGCCCCTTGCTGGTCCCTTCCCTCTGATGAGGCCCTCTGAGCTCCAGCAGCTTGCAGTGTGGAGACAGACCCTGCCAGCAACCTCCTCTCCAAGGAGGCCTCAACCGAGGCCTAGGCCCAGGGGAAAGGCACCAGCGGGGATGAGCCAGTGGAGGCGCACGGGCATATCAGGACCCAGTCCCCGCAGCCTGCCCCTTGGTGGGGCAGTACCCCCGGAGGCCAGGAAGGTCTGGGCAAGGCTGGCCAGGGGCAGGGTCCCTGCTGGGTCCTGCCCCTGGCCTGTGGGACCTCTGAGCACAACCGGCCCACTCCCACTGGAAGACCTCCCCGGCTGCCTTCAAAGGCGGGTTTGCCAACACTCCCGCCCGCTGTTCCCGCCAGGCACGCACAACGCTCCCAAGGCCAGGAGAAAAGCGCTTCGGGGTGTTGCTCTCTCCGGGCCTTTGCCCTTGAGCCTGGGGTCCAGGCAGTGGGTCCACACTCCCAGACCAAGGCAGAACCACATGCACACGTCTGTTCCTGACCCCTGAACCGGCAGAGAGCTCGGGGGAGCCAGAGTCTATCAGGCAGCTGCTGGGTTGGCTGCCTGTGTGGGAAGGGGCAGAGCCGACCTAGGGGCAAGTTGGGCCTCTTGCTCTCCCTGCTGCCCTGAGGCTGCTGGGCCAAAGAGGTCTTGGGCATCCAGCCCCTTGCTGGTCCCTTCCCGCTGACGAGGCCCTCTGAGCTCCAGCACCTTGCAGTGTGGAGACAGCCCCTGCCAGCAACCTCCTCTCCAAGGAGGCATCAACCGAGGCCTATGCCCAGGGGAAAGGCACCAGCGGGGATGAGCCAGGGGAGGCGCCCAGGCATGTCTGGACCCAGTCCCTGCAGCCTGCCCCTTGGTGGGGCAGTACCCCCCGGAGGCCAGGAAGGTCTGGGCAAGGCTGGCCAGGGGCAGGGGACCTGCTGGGTCCTGCCCCTGGCCTGTGAGGCCTCTGAGCACAACCGGCCCTCTCCCACTGGAAAACCTCCACGGCTGCCTCCAAAGTCCTGTTTGCAAACACTCCCGCCCACTGTTCCCAGCAGGCTCGCACAACGCTCCCAAGCCCGGGAGAAAAGCGCTTCGGGGTGGTGCTCTCTCCGGGCCCTTGCCCCTGAGCCTGGGGGCAAGGCAGGGGGAATACACTCCCAGGCCAAGGCAGAACCACATGCCCACGTCTGTTCCTGTCCCCTGCACCGGCAGAGAGCTTGGGGGAGCCAGAGTCTGTCAGGCAGCTGCTGAGTTGGCCGCCTGTGTGGGAAGGGGCAGAGCCGCCCTAGGGGCAAGTTGGGCCTCTTGCTCTCCCTGCTGCCCTGAGGCTGCTGGGCCAAAGAGGTCTTGGGCATCCAGCCCCTTGCTGGTCCCTTCCCTCTGACGAGGCCCTCTGAGCTCCAGCACCTTGCAGTGTGGAGACAGCCCCTGCCAGCAACCTCCTCTCCAAGGAGGCCTCAACCGAGGCCTAGGCCCAGGGGAAAGGCACCAGCAGGGATGAGACTGGGGAGGCGCCCGGGCATGTCTGGACCCAGGCCCCGCAGCCTGCCCCTTGGTGGGGCAGTACCCCCGGAGGCCAGGAAGGTCTGGGCAAGGCTGGCCAGGGGCAGGGGCCCTGCTGCGTCCTGCCCCTGGCCTGTGGGGCCTCTGAGCACAACCGGCCCTCTCCCACTGGAAGACCTCCCCGGCTGCCTCCAAAGGCCGGTTTGCAAGCGCTCCCGCCCACTGTTCCCAGCAGGCGTGCACAATGCTCCCAAGCCCGGGAGAAAAGCGCTTCAGGGTGGTGCTCTTTCCGGGCCCTTGCCCCTGAGCCTGGGGGCAAGGCAGGGTGTCCACACTCCCAGGACAAGGCAGAACCACATGCACACGTCTGATCTGCCCCCTGCACCGGCAGAGAGCTCGGGGGAGCCAGAGTCTGTCAGGCAGCTGCTGGGCTGGCCGCCTGTGTGGGAAGGGGCAGAGCCGACCTAGGGGCAAGTTGGGCCTCTTGCTCTCCCTGCTGCCCTGAGGCTGCTGGGCCAAAGAGGTCTTGGGCATCCAGCCCCTTGCTGGTCCCTTCCCTCTGACGAGGCCCTCTGAGCTCCAGCACCTTGCAGTGTGGAGACAGCCCCTGCCAGCAACCTCCTCTCCAAGGAGGCCTCAACTGAGGCCTAGGCCCAGGGGAAAGGCACCAGCGGGGATGAGCCTGGGGAGGCGCCCGGCCATGTCTGGACCCAGTCCCCGCAGCCTGCCCCTTGGTGGGGCAGTACCCCCGGAGGCCAGGAGGTTCTGGGCAAGGCTGCCAGGGGCAGGGACACTGCTGGGTCCTGCCCCTGGCCTGTGGGGCGTCTGAGCACAACCGGCACTCTCCCGCTGGAAGACCTCCCCGGCTGCCTCCAAAGGCCGGTTTGCAAGCACTCATGCCCGTTGTTCCCACCAGCCGCGCACAATGCTCCCAAGCCCGGGAGAAAAGCATTTTGGGGTGGTGCTCATTCCGGGCCCTTGGAAGACCTCCCCGGCTGCCTCCAAAGGCCAGTTTGCAAGCAGTCCTGCCTGCTGTTCCCGCCAGCCGCGCACAATGCTCCCAAGCCCGGGAGAAGAGCGCTTCGGGGTGGTGCTCTCTCCGGGCCCTTGGAAGACGTCCCCGGCTGCCTCCAAAGGCCGGTTTGCAAGCACTCATGCCCGTTGTTCCCACCAGCCGCGCACAATGCTCCCAAGCCCGGGAGAAAAGCGCTTCGGGGTGGTGCTCTCTCCGGGCCCTTGGAAGACCTCCCCGGCTGCCTCCAAAGGCCAGTTTGCAAGCAGTCCTGCCTGCTGTTCCCGCCAGCCGCGCACAATGTTCCCAAGCCCGGGAGAAAAGCGCTTCGGGGTGGTGCTCTCTCCGGGCACTTTCAAGACCTCCCCGGCTGCCCCCAAAGGCCGGTTTGTAAGTACTCATTCCCGCTGCTTCCGCCATCCACGCACAATGCTCCCAAGCCCGGGAGAAAAGCATTTTGGGGTGGTGCTCTCTCCGGGCCCTTGGAAGACCTCCCGGGCTGCCTCCAAAGGCCGGTTTGCAAGCATTCATGTCCGTTGTTCCCGACAGCCGCGCAC
Source organism: Dama dama (assembly GCF_033118175.1). Taxonomy (NCBI): domain Eukaryota; kingdom Metazoa; phylum Chordata; class Mammalia; order Artiodactyla; family Cervidae; genus Dama; species Dama dama. Next base: position 1,215,904 of record NW_026870977.1, read on the forward strand.
AATGCTCCCAAGCCCGAGAGAAAAGCATTTTGGGGTGGTGATCAGTCCGGCCCTTGGAAGACCTCCCCGGCTGCCTCCAAAGGACAGTTTGCAAGCACTCATGCCCGCTGTTCCCGCCAGCCACGCACAATGCTCCCAAGACCGTGAGAAAAGCGCTTCGGGGTGGTGTTCTCTCAGGGACCATGGAGGACCTCACCGGCTGCCCCCAAAGGCCGGTTTGCAAGCATTCCCACTCGCTGTTCCCGCCAGGCACACACAATGTTCCAAAACCCCGGAGAAAAGCGCTTCGGGGTGGTGCTCTCTCCGCGCCCTTGGAAGACTTCTCTGGCTGCCGCCAAAGGCCGGTTTGCAAGAATTCCCTCCCGCTGTCCCACCAGCCGCACACAATGCTCCAAAACCCGAGAGAAAAGCGCTTCGAGGTGGTGCTCTCTCCAGGCCCTTGGAAGACCTCCCCGGCTGCCTCCAAAGGCCGGTTTGCAAGCACTCCTGCCTGCTGTTCCCGCCACGTGCGCACAATGCTCCCAAGCCCGGAAGAAAAGCATTTTGGGGTAGTGCTCTCTCCGGGCCCTTGGAAGACCTCCCGGGCTGCCTCCAAAGGCCGGTTTGCAAGCACTCATGTCCGCTGTTCCCGACAGCCGCGCACAATGCTCCCAAGCCCGGGAGAAAAGCATTTTGGGGTGGTGATCAGTCCGGGCCCTTGGAAGACCTCCCCGGCTGCCTCCAAAGGACAGTTTGCAAGAACTCATGCCCGCTGTTCCCGCCAGGCACGCACAATGCTCCCAAGCCCGGGAGAAAAGCGCTTCGGGGTGGTGCTCTCACCGGGCCCTTGCCCCTGAGCCTGGGGGCAATGCAGGGGGAACACACTCCCAGGCCAAGGCAGAACCACATGCAAACGTCTGTTCCTGGTCCCTGCATCGGCAGAGAGCTCGGGGGAGCCAGAGTATGCCAGGCAGCTGCTGGGTTGGCGGCCTGTGTGGAAAGGGGCAGAGCCGACCTAGGGGCAAGTTGGGCCTCTTGCTCTCCCTGCTGCCCTGAGGCTGCTGGGCCAAAGAGGTCTTGGGCATCCAGCCCCTTGCTGGTCCCTTCCCTCTGACGAGGCCCTCTGTGCTCCAGCACCTTGCAGTGTGGAGACAGCCCCTGCCAGCAACCTCCTCTCCAAGGAGGCCTCAACCGAGGCCTAGGCCCAGGGGAAAGGCACCAGCGGGGATGAGCCTGGGGAGGCGCCCGGGCATGTCTGGACCCAGTCCCCGCAGCCTGCCCCTTGGTGGGGCAGTACCCCCGGAGGCCAGGAAGGTCTGGGCAAGGCTGAGAGGGGCAGGGACACTGCTGGGTCCTGCCCCTGGCCTGTGGGGCGTCTGAGCACAACCGGCACCCTCCCGCTGGAAGACCTCCCCGTCTGCCTCCAAAGGCCTGTTTGCAAGCACTCCCACCCGCTGTTCCCGCCAGGCACGCACAATGCTCCCAAGCCCGGAAGAAAAGTGCTTCGGGGTGGTGCTCTCCTCGGGCCCTTGCCCCTGAGCCTGGGGGCCAGGCAGGTGGAACACACTCCCAGGCCAAGGGAGAACGACATGCACACGTCTGTTCCTGCCCCCTACACCGGCAGAGAGCTCGGGGGAGCCAGAGACTCTCAGGCAGCTGCTGGGCTGGCCGCCTGTGTGGGAAGTGGCAGAGCCGACCTAGGGGCAAGTTGGGCCTCTGCTCTCCCTGCTGCCCTGAGGCTGCTGGGCCAAAGAGGTCTTGGGCATCCAGCCCCTTGCTGGTCCCTTCCCTCTGACGAGGCCCTCTGAGCTCCAGCACCTTGCAGTGTGGAGACAGCCCCTGCCAGCAACCTCCTCTCCAAGGAGGCCTCAACCGAGGCCTAGCCCCAGGGGAAAGGCACCAGCGGGGAAGAGCCTGGGGAGGCGCCCGGGCATGTCTGGACCCAGTCCCCGCAGCCTGCCCCTTGGTGGGGCAGTACCCCCGGAGGCCAGGAAGGTCTGGGCAAGGCTGGCCAGGGGCAGGGGCCCTGCTGGGCCCTGCCCCTGGCCTGTGGGGCCTCTGAGCACAACCGGCCCTCTCCCACTGGAAGACCTCCCCGGCTGCCTCCAAAGGCCGGTTTGCCAACACTCCCGCCCGCTGTTCCCGCCAGGCACGCACAATGCTCCCAAGCCCGGGAGCAAAGCGCTTTGGGGTGTTGCTCTCTCCGGGCCCTTGCCCCTGAGCGTGGGGGCCAGGCAGTGGGTCCACACTCCCAGACCAAAGCAGAACCACATGCCCACGTCTGTTCCTGTCCCCTGCACCGGCAGAGAGCTCGGAGGAGCCAGAGTCTGTCAGGCAGCTGCTGGGCTGGCCGCCTGTGTGGGAAGGGGCAGAGCCGACCTAGGGGCAAGTTGGGCCTCTTCCTCTCCCTGCTGCCCTGAGGCTGCTGGGCCAAAGAGGTCTTCGGCATCCAGCACCTTGCTGGTCCCTTCCCTCTGATGAGGCCCTCTGAGCTCCAGCACCTTGCAGTGTGGAGACAGCCCCTGCCAGCAACCTCCTCTCCAAGGAGGCCTCAACCGAGGCCTAGGCCCAGGGGAAAGGCACCAGCGGGGATGAGCCTGGGGAGGCGCCCGGGCATGTCTGGACCCAGTCCCCGCAGCCTGCCCCTTGGTGGGGCTGTAACCCCGGAGGCAGGAAGGTCTGGGCAAGGCTGGCCAGGGGCAGGGGCCCTGCTGGGCCCTTCCCCTGGCCTGTGGGGCCTCTGAGCACAACCGGCCCTCTCCCACTGGAAGACCTCCCCGGCTGCCTCCAAAGGCCGGTTTGCAAGCACTCCCGCCCACTGTTCCCACCAAGCGCGCACAATGCTCCCAAGCCCGGGAGAAAAGCGCTTCGGGGTGGTGCTCTCTCCGGGCCCTTGCCCCTGAGCCTGGGGGCCAGGCAGGGGGTCCACACTCCCAGGCCAAGGCAGAACCACATGCACACGTCTGTTCCTGACCCCTGCACCGGCAGAGAGCTCGGGGGAGCCAGAGTCTGTCAGGCAGCTGCTGGGCTGGCCGCCTGTGTGGGAAGGGGCAGAGCCGACCTAGGGGCAAGTTGGGCCTCTTCCTCTCCCTGCTGCCCTGAGGCTGCTGGGCCATAGAGGTCTTGGGCATCCAGCCCCTTGCTCGTCCCTTCCCTCTGACGAGGCCCTCTGAGCTCTAGCACCTTGCAGTGTGGAGACAGCCCCTGCCAGCAACCTCCTCTCCAAGGAGGCCTCAACCGAGGCCTAGGCCCAGGGGAAAGGCACCAGCGGGGATGAGCCAGTGGAGGCGCACTGGCATGTCTGGACCCAGTCCCCGCAGCCTGCCCCTTGGTGGGGCAGTACCCCCGGAGGCCAGGAAGGTCTGGGCAAAGCTGCCAGGGGCAGGGACACTGCTGGGCCCTGCCCCTGGCCTGTGGGGCCTCTGAGCACAACCGGCACTCTCCCACTGGAAGACCTGCCCGGCTGCCTCCAAAGGCCGGTTTGAAAGCGCTCCCGCCCACTGTTCCCAGCAGGCGTGTACAATGCTCCCAAGCCCGGGAGAAAAGCGCTTCGGGGTGGTGCTCTCTCCGGGCCCTTGCTCCTGAGCCTGGGGGCAAGGCACGGTGTCCACAATCCCAGGCCAAGTCAGAACCACATGCACACCTCTGATCTGCCCCCTGCACCGGCAAAGAGCTCGGGGGAGCCAGAGTATGTCAGGCAGCTGCTGGGCTAGCCGCCTGTGTGGGAAGGGGCAGAGCCGACCTAGGGGCAAGTTGTGCCTCTTGCTCTCCCTGCTGCCCTGAGGCTGCTGGGCCAAAGAGGTCTTGGGCGTCCAGCCCCTTGCTGGTCCCTTCCCTCTGACGAGGCCCTCTGAGCTCCAGCACCTTGCAGTGTGGAGACAGCCCCTGCCAGCAACCTCCTCTCCAAGAGGCCTAAACCGAGGCCTAGGCCCAGGGGAAAGGCACCAGTGGGGATGAGCCTGGGGAAGCGCCCGGGCATGTCTGGACCCAGTCCCCGCAGCCTGCCCCTTGGTGGGGCAGTACCCCTGAGGCCAGGAAGGTCTGGGAAAGGCTGGCCAGGGGCAGGGGACCTGCTGGGTCCGGCCCCTGGCCTGTGGGGCCTCTGAGCACAACCGGCCCTCTCCCAATGGAAGACCTCCCCGGCTGCCTCCAAAGGCCGGTTTGCAAGCACTCCCGCCCACTGTTCCCACAAAGCACGCACAATGCTCCCAAGCCCGGGAGAAAAGTGCTTCGGGGTGTTGCTCTCTCCGGGCCCTTGCCCCTGAGCCTGGGGTCCAGGCAGTGGGTCCACACTCCCAGACCAAGGCAGAACCACATGCACACGTGTGTTCCTGCCCCCTACACCAGCAGAGAGCTCGGGGGAGCCAGAGACTGCCAGGCTGCTGCTGGGCTGGCTGCCTGTGTGGTACGGGGCAGAGCCGACCTAGGGGCATGTTGGGCCTCTTGCTCTCCCTGCTGCCCTGAGGCTGCTGGGTCAAAGAGGTCTTGGGCATCCAGCGCTTTGCTGGTGCCTTCCCTCTGACGAGGCCCTCTGAGCTCCAGCACCTTGCAGTGTGGAGACAGCCCCTGTCAGCAACCTCCTCTCCAAAGAGTCCTCAACCGAGGCCTACAACCAGGGGAAAGGCACCAGCGGGGATGATCCTGGGGAGGCGCACAGACATGTCTGGACCCAGTCTCCTCAGCCTGCCCCTTGGTGGGGCAGTACCCCCGGAGGCCAGGAAGGTCTGGGCAAGTCTGGCCAGGGGCAGGGGCCCTGCTGGGTCCTGACCCTGGCCTGTGGGGCCTCTGAGCACAACCGGCCCTCTCCCACTGGAAGACCTCCCCGGCTGCCTCCAAAGTCCTGTTTGCAACACTCCCGCCCGCTGTTCACGTCAGGAATGCACAAAGCTCCCAAGCCGGGGAGAAAAGCGCTTCGGGGTGGTGCTCTCTCCGGGCCCTTGCCCATGAGCCTGGGGGCAAGGCAGGGAGAACACACTCCCAGGCCAAGGCAGAACCACATGCCCACATCTGTTCCTGTCCCCTGCACCGGCAGAGAGCTCGGGGGAGCCAGAGTCTGTCAGGCAGCTGCTGGGCTGGCCGCCTGTGTGGGAAGGGGCAGAGCCGACCTAGGGGCAAGTTGGGCCTCTTGCTCTCCCTGCTGCCCTGAGGCTGCTGGGCCAAAGAGGTCTTGGGCATCCAGCCCCTTGCTGGTCCCTTCCCTCTGATGAGGCCCTCTGAGCTCCAGCACCTTGCAGTGTGGAGACAGCCCCTGCCAGCAACCTCCTCTCCAAGGAGGCCTCAACCGAGGCCTAGGCCCAGGGGAAAGGCACCAGCGGGGATGAGCCTGGGGAGGCGCCCGGGCATGTCTGGACCCAGTCCCCGCAGCCTGCCCCTTGGTGGGGCAGTACCCCCGGAGGCCAGGAAGGTCTGGGCAAGGCTGGCCAGGGGCAGGGGCCCTGCTGGGTCCTGCCCCTGGCCTGTAGGGCCTCTGAGCACAACCGGCCCTCTCCCGCTGGAAGACCTCCCCGGCTGCCTCCAAAGGCCAGTTTGCCAACACTCCTGCCCGCTGTTCCCGCCAGGCACGCACAATGCTCCCAAGCCCAGGAGAAAAGCGCTTCGGGGTGGTGGTCTCTCCGGGCCCCTGCCCCTGAGCCTGGGGGCCAGGCAGGGGATCCACAGTCCCAGGCCAAGGCAGAACCACATGCAAACGTCTGTTCCTGCCCCCTCTACCGGCAGAGAGCTGGGGGGAGCCAGAGTCTGTCAGGCAGCTGCTGGGCTGGCCGCCTGTGTGGGAAGGGGCAGAGCCGCCCTAGGGGCAAGTTGGGCCTCTTGCTCTCCCTGCTGCCCTGAGGCTGCTGTGCCAAAGAGGTCTTGGGCATCCAGCCCCTTGCTGGTCCCTTCCCTCTGATGAGGCCCTCTGAGCTCCAGCAGCTTGCAGTGTGGAGACAGACCCTGCCAGCAACCTCCTCTCCAAGGAGGCCTCAACCGAGGCCTAGGCCCAGGGGAAAGGCACCAGCGGGGATGAGCCAGTGGAGGCGCACGGGCATATCAGGACCCAGTCCCCGCAGCCTGCCCCTTGGTGGGGCAGTACCCCCGGAGGCCAGGAAGGTCTGGGCAAGGCTGGCCAGGGGCAGGGTCCCTGCTGGGTCCTGCCCCTGGCCTGTGGGGCCTCTGAGCACAACCGGCCCACTCCCACTGGAAGACCTCCCCGGCTGCCTTCAAAGGCGGGTTTGCCAACACTCCCGCCCGCTGTTCCCGCCAGGCACGCACAACGCTCCCAAGGCCAGGAGAAAAGCGCTTCGGGGTGTTGCTCTCTCCGGGCCTTTGCCCTTGAGCCTGGGGTCCAGGCAGTGGGTCCACACTCCCAGACCAAGGCAGAACCACATGCACACGTCTGTTCCTGACCCCTGAACCGGCAGAGAGCTCGGGGGAGCCAGAGTCTATCAGGCAGCTGCTGGGTTGGCTGCCTGTGTGGGAAGGGGCAGAGCCGACCTAGGGGCAAGTTGGGCCTCTTGCTCTCCCTGCTGCCCTGAGGCTGCTGGGCCAAAGAGGTCTTGGGCATCCAGCCCCTTGCTGGTCCCTTCCCGCTGACGAGGCCCTCTGAGCTCCAGCACCTTGCAGTGTGGAGACAGCCCCTGCCAGCAACCTCCTCTCCAAGGAGGCATCAACCGAGGCCTATGCCCAGGGGAAAGGCACCAGCGGGGATGAGCCAGGGGAGGCGCCCAGGCATGTCTGGACCCAGTCCCTGCAGCCTGCCCCTTGGTGGGGCAGTACCCCCGGAGGCCAGGAAGGTCTGGGCAAGGCTGGCCAGGGGCAGGGGACCTGCTGGGTCCTGCCCCTGGCCTGTGAGGCCTCTGAGCACAACCGGCCCTCTCCCACTGGAAAACCTCCACGGCTGCCTCCAAAGTCCTGTTTGCAAACACTCCCGCCCACTGTTCCCAGCAGGCTCGCACAACGCTCCCAAGCCCGGGAGAAAAGCGCTTCGGGGTGGTGCTCTCTCCGGGCCCTTGCCCCTGAGCCTGGGGGCAAGGCAGGGGGAATACACTCCCAGGCCAAGGCAGAACCACATGCCCACGTCTGTTCCTGTCCCCTGCACCGGCAGAGAGCTTGGGGGAGCCAGAGTCTGTCAGGCAGCTGCTGAGTTGGCCGCCTGTGTGGGAAGGGGCAGAGCCGCCCTAGGGGCAAGTTGGGCCTCTTGCTCTCCCTGCTGCCCTGAGGCTGCTGGGCCAAAGAGGTCTTGGGCATCCAGCCCCTTGCTGGTCCCTTCCCTCTGACGAGGCCCTCTGAGCTCCAGCACCTTGCAGTGTGGAGACAGCCCCTGCCAGCAACCTCCTCTCCAAGGAGGCCTCAACCGAGGCCTAGGCCCAGGGGAAAGGCACCAGCAGGGATGAGCCTGGGGAGGCGCCCGGGCATGTCTGGACCCAGGCCCCGCAGCCTGCCCCTTGGTGGGGCAGTACCCCCGGAGGCCAGGAAGGTCTGGGCAAGGCTGGCCAGGGGCAGGGGCCCTGCTGCGTCCTGCCCCTGGCCTGTGGGGCCTCTGAGCACAACCGGCCCTCTCCCACTGGAAGACCTCCCCGGCTGCCTCCAAAGGCCGGTTTGCAAGCGCTCCCGCCCACTGTTCCCAGCAGGCGTGCACAATGCTCCCAAGCCCGGGAGAAAAGCGCTTCAGGGTGGTGCTCTTTCCGGGCCCTTGCCCCTGAGCCTGGGGGCAAGGCAGGGTGTCCACACTCCCAGGACAAGGCAGAACCACATGCACACGTCTGATCTGCCCCCTGCACCGGCAGAGAGCTCGGGGGAGCCAGAGTCTGTCAGGCAGCTGCTGGGCTGGCCGCCTGTGTGGGAAGGGGCAGAGCCGACCTAGGGGCAAGTTGGGCCTCTTGCTCTCCCTGCTGCCCTGAGGCTGCTGGGCCAAAGAGGTCTTGGGCATCCAGCCCCTTGCTGGTCCCTTCCCTCTGACGAGGCCCTCTGAGCTCCAGCACCTTGCAGTGTGGAGACAGCCCCTGCCAGCAACCTCCTCTCCAAGGAGGCCTCAACTGAGGCCTAGGCCCAGGGGAAAGGCACCAGCGGGGATGAGCCTGGGGAGGCGCCCGGCCATGTCTGGACCCAGTCCCCGCAGCCTGCCCCTTGGTGGGGCAGTACCCCCGGAGGCCAGGAGGTTCTGGGCAAGGCTGCCAGGGGCAGGGACACTGCTGGGTCCTGCCCCTGGCCTGTGGGGCGTCTGAGCACAACCGGCACTCTCCCGCTGGAAGACCTCCCCGGCTGCCTCCAAAGGCCGGTTTGCAAGCACTCATGCCCGTTGTTCCCACCAGCCGCGCACAATGCTCCCAAGCCCGGGAGAAAAGCATTTTGGGGTGGTGCTCACTCCGGGCCCTTGGAAGACCTCCCCGGCTGCCTCCAAAGGCCAGTTTGCAAGCAGTCCTGCCTGCTGTTCCCGCCAGCCGCGCACAATGCTCCCAAGCCCGGGAGAAGAGCGCTTCGGGGTGGTGCTCTCTCCGGGCCCTTGGAAGACGTCCCCGGCTGCCTCCAAAGGCCGGTTTGCAAGCACTCATGCCCGTTGTTCCCACCAGCCGCGCACAATGCTCCCAAGCCCGGGAGAAGAGCGCTTCGGGGTGGTGCTCTCTCCGGGCCCTTGGAAGACGTCCCCGGCTGCCTCCAAAGGCCGGTTTGCAAGCACTCATGCCCGCTGTTCCCGCCAGCCACGCACAATGCTCCCAAGACCGTGAGAAAAGCGCTTCGGGGTGGTGTTCTCTCAGGGACCATGGAGGACCTCACCGGCTGCCCCCAAAGGCCGGTTTGCAAGCATTCCCACTCGCTGTTCCCGCCAGGCACACACAATGTTCCAAAACCCCGGAGAAAAGCGCTTCGGGGTGGTGCTCTCTCCGCGCCCTTGGAAGACTTCTCTGGCTGCCGCCAAAGGCCGGTTTGCAAGAATTCCCTCCCGCTGTCCCACCAGCCGCACACAATGCTCCAAAACCCGAGAGAAAAGCGCTTCGAGGTGGTGCTCTCTCCAGGCCCTTGGAAGACCTCCCCGGCTGCCTGCAAAGGCCGGTTTGCAAGCACTCCTGCCTGCTGTTCCCGCCACGCGCGCACAATGCTCCCAAGCCCGGAAGAAAAGCATTTTGGGGTAGTGCTCTCTCCGGGCCCTTGGAAGACCTCCCGGGCTGCCTCCAAAGGCCGGTTTGCAAGCACTCATGTCCGCTGTTCCCGACAGCCGCGCACAATGCTCCCAAGCCCGGGAGAAAAGCATTTTGGGGTGGTGATCAGTCCGGGCCCTTGGAAGACCTCCCCGGCTGCCTCCAAAGGACAGTTTGCAAGAACTCATGCCCGCTGTTCCCGCCAGGCACGCACAATGCTCCCAAGCCCGGGAGAAAAGCGCTTCGGGGTGGTGCTCTCACCGGGCCCTTGCCCCTGAGCCTGGGGGCAATGCAGGGGGAACACACTCCCAGGCCAAGGCAGAACCACATGCAAACGTCTGTTCCTGGTCCCTGCATCGGCAGAGAGCTCGGGGGAGCCAGAGTATGCCAGGCAGCTGCTGGGTTGGCGGCCTGTGTGGAAAGGGGCAGAGCCGACCTAGGGGCAAGTTGGGCCTCTTGCTCTCCCTGCTGCCCTGAGGCTGCTGGGCCAAAGAGGTCTTGGGCATCCAGCCCCTTGCTGGTCCCTTCCCTGTGACGAGGCCCTCTGTGCTCCAGCACCTTGCAGTGTGGAGACAGCCCCTGCCAGCAACCTCCTCTCCAAGGAGGCCTCAACCGAGGCCTAGGCCCAGGGGAAAGGCACCAGCGGGGATGAGCCTGGGGAGGCGCCCGGGCATGTCTGGACCCAGTCCCCGCAGCCTGCCCCTTGGTGGGGCAGTACCCCCGGAGGCCAGGAAGGTCTGGGCAAGGCTGAGAGGGGCAGGGACACTGCTGGGTCCTGCCCCTGGCCTGTGGGGCGTCTGAGCACAACCGGCACCCTCCCGCTGGAAGACCTCCCCGTCTGCCTCCAAAGGCCTGTTTGCAAGCACTCCCACCCGCTGTTCCCGCCAGGCACGCACAATGCTCCCAAGCCCGGAAGAAAAGTGCTTCGGGGTGGTGCTCTCCTCGGGCCCTTGCCCCTGAGCCTGGGGGCCAGGCAGGTGGAACACACTCCCAGGCCAAGGGAGAACGACATGCACACGTCTGTTCCTGCCCCCTACACCGGCAGAGAGCTCGGGGGAGCCAGAGACTCTCAGGCAGCTGCTGGGCTGGCCGCCTGTGTGGGAAGTGGCAGAGCCGACCTAGGGGCAAGTTGGGCCTCTGCTCTCCCTGCTGCCCTGAGGCTGCTGGGCCAAAGAGGTCTTGGGCATCCAGCCCCTTGATGGTCCCTTCCCTCTGACGAGGCCCTCTGAGCTCCAGCACCTTGCAGTGTGGAGACAGCCCCTGCCAGCAACCTCCTCTCCAAGGAGGCCTCAACCGAGGCCTAGCCCCAGGGGAAAGGCACCAGCGGGGAAGAGCCTGGGGAGGCGCCCGGGCATGTCTGGACCCAGTCCCCGCAGCCTGCCCCTTGGTGGGGCAGTACCCCCGGAGGCCAGGAAGGTCTGGGCAAGGCTGGCCAGGGGCAGGGGCCCTGCTGGGCCCTGCCCCTGGCCTGTGGGGCCTCTGAGCACAACCGGCCCTCTCCCACTGGAAGACCTCCCCGGCTGCCTCCAAAGGCCGGTTTGCCAACACTCCCGCCCGCTGTTCCCGCCAGGCACGCACAATGCTCCCAAGCCCGGGAGCAAAGCGCTTTGGGGTGTTGCACTCTCCGGGCCCTTGCCCCTGAGCGTGGGGGACAGGCAGTGGGTCCACACTCCCAGACCAAAGCAGAACCACATGCCCACGTCTGTTCCTGTCCCCTGCACCGGCAGAGAGCTCGGAGGAGCCAGAGTCTGTCAGGCAGCAGCTGGGCTGGCCGCCTGTGTGGGAAGGGGCAGAGCCGACCTAGGGGCAAGTTGGGCCTCTTCCTCTCCCTGCTGCCCTGAGGCTGCTGGGCGAAAGAGGTCTTCGGCATCCAGCACCTTGCTGGTCCCTTCCCTCTGACGAGGCCCTCTGAGCTCCAGCACCTTGCAGTGTGGAGACAGCCCCTGCCAGCAACCTCCTCTCCAAGGAGGCCTCAACCGAGGCCTAGGCCCAGGGGAAAGGCACCAGCGGGGATGAGCCTGGGGAGGCGCCCGGGCATGTCTGGACCCAGTCCCCGCAGCCTGCCCCTTGGTGGGGCTGTAACCCCGGAGGCAGGAAGGTCTGGGCAACGCTGGCCAGGGGCAGGGGCCCTGCTGGGCCCTTCCCCTGGCCTGTGGGGCCTCTGAGCACAACCGGCCCTCTCCCACTGGAAGACCTCCCCGGCTGCCTCCAAAGGCCGGTTTGCAAGCGCTCCCGCCCACTGTTCCCAGCAGGCGTGTACAATGCTCCCAAGCCCGGGAGAAAAGCGCTTCGGGGTGGTGCTCTCTCCGGGCCCTTGCTCCTGAGCCTGGGGGCAAGGCACGGTGTCCACAATCCCAGGCCAAGTCAGAACCACATGCACACCTCTGATCTGCCCCCTGCACCGGCAAAGAGCTCGGGGGAGCCAGAGTATGTCAGGCAGCTGCTGGGCTAGCCGCCTGTGTGGGAAGGGGCAGAGCCGACCTAGGGGCAAGTTGTGCCTCTTGCTCTCCCTGCTGCCCTGAGGCTGCTGGGCCAAAGAGGTCTTGGGCGTCCAGCCCCTTGCTGGTCCCTTCCCTCTGACGAGGCCCTCTGAGCTCCAGCACCTTGCAGTGTGGAGACAGCCCCTGCCAGCAACCTCCTCTCCAAGAGGCCTAAACCGAGGCCTAGGCCCAGGGGAAAGGCACCAGTGGGGATGAGCCTGGGGAAGCGCCCGGGCATGTCTGGACCCAGTCCCCGCAGCCTGCCCCTTGGTGGGGCAGTACCCCTGAGGCCAGGAAGGTCTGGGAAAGGCTGGCCAGGGGCAGGGGACCTGCTGGGTCCGGCCCCTGGCCTGTGGGGCCTCTGAGCACAACCGGCCCTCTCCCAATGGAAGACCTCCCCGGCTGCCTCCAAAGGCCGGTTTGCAAGCACTCCCGCCCACTGTTCCCACAAAGCACGCACAATGCTCCCAAGCCCGGGAGAAAAGCGCTTCGGGGTGTTGCTCTCTCCGGGCCCTTGCCCCTGAGCCTGGGGTCCAGGCAGTGGGTCCACACTCCCAGACCAAGGCAGAACCACATGCACACGTGTGTTCCTGCCCCCTACACCAGCAGAGAGCTCGGGGGAGCCAGAGACTGCCAGGCTGCTGCTGGGCTGGCTGCCTGTGTGGTACGGGGCAGAGCCGACCTAGGGGCATGTTGGGCCTCTTGCTCTCCCTGCTGCCCTGAGGCTGCTGGGTCAAAGAGGTCTTGGGCATCCAGCGCTTTGCTGGTGCCTTCCCTCTGACGAGGCCCTCTGAGCTCCAGCACCTTGCAGTGTGGAGACAGCCCCTGTCAGCAACCTCCTCTCCAAAGAGTCCTCAACCGAGGCCTACAACCAGGGGAAAGGCACCAGCGGGGATGATCCTGGGGAGGCGCACAGACATGTCTGGACCCAGTCTCCTCAGCCTGCCCCTTGGTGGGGCAGTACCCCCGGAGGCCAGGAAGGTCTGGGCAAGTCTGGCCAGGGGCAGGGCCCTGCTGGGTCCTGACCCTGGCCTGTGGGGCCTCTGAGCACAACCGGCCCTCTCCCACTGGAAGACCTCCCCGGCTGCCTCCAAAGTCCTGTTTGCAACACTCCCGCCCGCTGTTCACGTCAGGAATGCACAAAGCTCCCAAGCCGGGGAGAAAAGCGCTTCGGTGTGGTGCTCTCTCCGGGCCCTTGCCCATGAGCCTGGGGGCAAGGCAGGGAGAACACACTCCCAGGCCAAGGCAGAACCACATGCCCACATCTGTTCCTGTCCCCTGCACCGGCAGAGAGCTTGGGGGAGCCAGAGTCTGTCAGGCAGCTGCTGGGTTAGCCGCCTGTGTGGGAAGGGGCAGAGCCGACCTAGGGGCAAGTTGGGCCTCTTGCTCTCCCTGCTGCCCTGAGGCTGCTGGGCCAAAGATGTCTTGGGCATCCAGCCCTTTCCTGTCCCTTCTCTCTGACGAGGCTCTCTGAGCTGCAGCACCTTGCAGTGTGGAGACAGCCCCTGCCAGCAACCTCCTCTCCAAGGAGGCCTCAACCGAGGCCTAGGCCCAGGGGAAAGGCACCAGCGGGGATGAGCCAGGGGAGGCGCCCGAGCATGTCTGGACCCAGTCCCCGCAGCCTGCCCCTTGGTGGGGCAGTACCCCCGGAGGCCAGGAAGGTCTGGGCAAGGCTGGCCAGGGGCAGGGGCCCTGCTGCGTCCTGCCCTTGGCCTGTGGGGCCTCTGAGCACAACCGGCCCTCTCCCACTGGAAGACCTCCCCGGCTGCCTCCAAAGGCCGGTTTGCAAGCGCTCCCGCCCACTGTTCCCAGCAGGCGTGCACAATGCTCCCAAGCCCGGGAGAAAAGCGCTTCGGGGTGGTGCTCTCTCCGGGCCCTTGCCCCTGAGCGTGGGGGCAAGGCAGGGTGTCCACACTCCCAGGCCAAGGCAGAACCACATGCACACGACTGATCTGCCCCCTGCACCGGCAGAGAGCTCGGGGGAGCCAGAGTCTGTCAGGCAGCTGCTGGGCTGGCCGCCTGTGTGGGAAGGGGCAGAGCCGACCTAGGGGCAAGTTGGGCCTCTTGCTCTCCCTGCTGCCCTGAGGCTGCTGGGCCAAAGAGGTCTTGGGCATCCAGCCCCTTGCTGGTCCCTTCCCTCTGATGAGGCCCTCTGAGCTCCAGCACCTTGCAGTGTGGAGACAGCCCCTGCCAGCAACCTCCTCTCCAAGGAGGCCTCAACCGAGGCCTAGGCCCAGGGGAAAGGCACCAGCGGGGATGAGCCTGGGGAGGCGCCCGGGCATGTCTGGACCCAGTCCCCGCAGCCTGCCCCTTGGTGGGGCAGTACCCCCGGAGGCCAGGAAGGTCTGGGCAAGGCTGGCCAGGGGCAGGGGCCCTGCTGGGTCCTGCCCCTGGCCTGTAGGGCCTCTGAGCACAACCGGCCCTCTCCCGCTGGAAGACCTCCCCGGCTGCCTCCAAAGGCCAGTTTGCCAACACTCCTGCCCGCTGTTCCCGCCAGGCACGCACAATGCTCCCAAGCCCAGGAGAAAAGAGCTTCGGGGTGGTGGTCTCTCCGGGCCCCTGCCCCTGAGCCTGGGGGCCAGGCAGGGGATCCACTGTCCCAGGCCAAGGCAGAACCACATGCAAACGTCTGTTCCTGCCCCCTCTACCGGCAGAGAGCTGGGGGGAGCCAGAGTCTGTCAGGCAGCTGCTGGGCTGGCCGCCTGTGTGGGAAGGGGCAGAGCCGCCCTAGGGGCAAGTTGGGCCTCTTGCTCTCCCTGCTGCCCTGAGGCTGCTGTGCCAAAGAGGTCTTGGGCATCCAGCCCCTTGCTGGTCCCTTCCCTCTGATGAGGCCCTCTGAGCTCCAGCAGCTTGCAGTGTGGAGACAGACCCTGCCAGCAACCTCCTCTCCAAGGAGGCCTCAACCGAGGCCTAGGCCCAGGGGAAAGGCACCAGCGGGGATGAGCCAGTGGAGGCGCATGGGCATATCAGGACCCAGTCCCCGCAGCCTGCCCCTTGGTGGGGCAGTTCCCCCGGAGGCCAGGAAGGTCTGGGCAAGGCTGGCCAGGGGCAGGGTCCCTGCTGGGTCCTGCCCCTGGCCTGTGGGGCCTCTGAGCACAACCGGCCCACTCCCACTGGAAGACCTCCCCGGCTGCCTTCAAAGGCGGGTTTGCCAACACTCCCGCCCGCTGTTCCCGCCAGGCACGCACAACGCTCCCAAGGCCAGGAGAAAAGCGCTTCGGGGTGTTGCTCTCTCCGGGCCTTTGCCCTTGAGCCTGGGGTCCAGGCAGTGGGTCCACACTCCCAGACCAAGGCAGAACCACATGCACACGTCTGTTCCTGACCCCTGAACCGGCAGAGAGCTCGGGGGAGCCAGAGTCTATCAGGCAGCTGCTGGGTTGGCTGCCTGTGTGGGAAGGGGCAGAGCCGACCTAGGGGCAAGTTGGGCCTCTTGCTCTCCCTGCTGCCCTGAGGCTGCTGGGCCAAAGAGGTCTTGGGCATCCAGCCCCTTGCTGGTCCCTTCCCGCTGACGAGGCCCTCTGAGCTCCAGCACCTTGCAGTGTGGAGACAGCCCCTGCCAGCAACCTCCTCTCCAAGGAGGCATCAACCGAGGCCTATGCCCAGGGGAAAGGCACCAGCGGGGATGAGCCAGGGGAGGCGCCCAGGCATGTCTGGACCCAGTCCTTGCAGCCTGCCCCTTGGTGGGGCAGTACCCCCGGAGGCCAGGAAGGTCTGGGCAAGGCTGGCCAGGGGCAGGGGACCTGCTGGGTCCTGCCCCTGGCCTGTGAGGCCTCTGAGCACAACCGGCCCTCTCCCACTGGAAAACCTCCACGGCTGCCTCCAAAGTCCTGTTTGCAAACACTCCCGCCCACTGTTCCCAGCAGGCTCGCACAACGCTCCCAAGCCCGGGAGAAAAGCGCTTCGGGGTGGTGCTCTCTCCGGGCCCTTGCCCCTGAGCCTGGGGGCAAGGCAGGGGGAATACACTCCCAGGCCAAGGCAGAACCACATGCCCACGTCTGTTCCTGTCCCCTGCACCGGCAGAGAGCTTGGGGGAGCCAGAGTCTGTCAGGCAGCTGCTGAGTTGGCCGCCTGTGTGGGAAGGGGCAGAGCCGCCCTAGGGGCAAGTTGGGCCTCTTGCTCTCCCTGCTGCCCTGAGGCTGCTGGGCCAAAGAGGTCTTGGGCATCCAGCCCCTTGCTGGTCCCTTCCCTCTGACGAGGCCCTCTGAGCTCCAGCACCTTGCAGTGTGGAGACAGCCCCTGCCAGCAACCTCCTCTCCAAGGAGGCCTCAACCGAGGCCTAGGCCCAGGGGAAAGGCACCAGCAGGGATGAGCCTGGGGAGGCGCCCGGGCATGTCTGGACCCAGGCCCCGCAGCCTGCCCCTTGGTGGGGCAGTACCCCCGGAGGCCAGGAAGGTCTGGGCAAGGCTGGCCAGGGGCAGGGGCCCTGCTGCGTCCTGCCCCTGGCCTGTGGGGCCTCTGAGCACAACCGGCCCTCTCCCACTGGAAGACCTCCCCGGCTGCCTCCAAAGGCCGGTTTGCAAGCGCTCCCGCCCACTGTTCCCAGCAGGCGTGCACAATGCTCCCAAGCCCGGGAGAAAAGCGCTTCAGGGTGGTGCTCTTTCCGGGCCCTTGCCCCTGAGCCTGGGGGCAAGGCAGGGTGTCCACACTCCCAGGACAAGGCAGAACCACATGCACACGTCTGATCTGCCCCCTGCACCGGCAGAGAGCTCGGGGGAGCCAGAGTCTGTCAGGCAGCTGCTGGGCTGGCCGCCTGTGTGGGAAGGGGCAGAGCCGACCTAGGGGCAAGTTGGGCCTCTTGCTCTCCCTGCTGCCCTGAGGCTGCTGGGCCAAAGAGGTCTTGGGCATCCAGCCCCTTGCTGGTCCCTTCCCTCTGACGAGGCCCTCTGAGCTCCAGCACCTTGCAGTGTGGAGACAGCCCCTGCCAGCAACCTCCTCTCCAAGGAGGCCTCAACTGAGGCCTAGGCCCAGGGGAAAGGCACCAGCGGGGATGAGCCTGGGGAGGCGCCCGGCCATGTCTGGACCCAGTCCCCGCAGCCTGCCCCTTGGTGGGGCAGTACCCCCGGAGGCCAGGAGGTTCTGGGCAAGGCTGCCAGGGGCAGGGACACTGCTGGGTCCTGCCCCTGGCCTGTGGGGCGTCTGAGCACAACCGGCACTCTCCCGCTGGAAGACCTCCCCGGCTGCCTCCAAAGGCCGGTTTGCAAGCACTCCCGCCCGCTGTTCCCGCCAGGCACGCACAATGCTCCCAAGCCCGGGAGAAAAGCGCTTCGGGGTGGTGCTCTCTCCGGGCCCTTGCCCCTGAGCCTGGGGGACAGGCAGGGGGAACACACTCCCAGGCCAAGGCAGAACGACATGCACACGTCTGTTCCTGCCCCCTACACCGGCAGAGAGTTCGGGGGAGCCAGAGACTGCCAGGCTGCTGCTGGGCTGGCTGCCTGTGTGGGACGGGGTAGAGCCGACCTAGGGGCAAGTTGGGCCTCTTGCTCTCCCTGCTGCCCTGAGGCTGCTGGGTCAAAGAGGTCTTGGGCATCCAGCCCTTTGCTGGTCCTTTCCCTCTGACGAGGCCCTCTGAGCTCCAGCACCTTGCAGTGTGCAGACAGCCCCTGCCGGCAACCTCCTCTCCAAGGAGGCCTCAACCGAGGCCTAGGCCCAGGGGAAAGGCACCAGCGGGGATGAGCCTGGGGAGGCGCCCGGGCATGTCTGGACCCAGTCCCCGCAGCCTGCCCCTTGGTGGGGTAGTACCCCCGGAGGCCAGGAAGGTCTGGGCAAGGCTGCCAGAGGCAGGGACACTGCTGGGTCCTGCCCCTGGCCTGTGGGGCCTCTGAGAACAACTGGCACTCTCCCGCTGGAAGACCTCCCCGGCTGCCTCCAAAGGCTGGTTTGCAAGCACTCAATCCCGCTGTTCACGCCAGCTGCGCACAATGCTCCCAAGCCCGGGAGAAAAGCATTTTGGGGTGGTGCTCACTCCGGGCTTTGGAAGACCTCCCCGGCTGCCTCCAAGGCCGGTTTGCAAGCACTTCTGCCTGCTGTTCCCGCCACCCGCGCACAATGCTCCCAAGCCCGGGAGAAAAGCGTTTCGGGGTGGTGTTCTCTCTGGACCCAAGAAAGACCTCCCGGGCTGCCCCCAAATGCCGGTTTGCAAGCACTCCCACTCGCTGTTCCCGCTATCCGTGCAAATGCTCCAAGCCCAGGAGAAAAGCCCTTCAGGGTGGTGCTCTCTCCCGGCCCTTGGAAGACCTCCCCGGCTGCCTCCAAAGGACGGTTTTCAAGCACTCCTGCCTGCTGTTCCCGCCACCCGCGCAGAATGCTCCCAAGCGCGGGAGAAAAGCGCTTCGGGGTGGTGCTCTCTACAGGCCCTTGGAAGACCTCCCCGGCTGCCTCCAAAGGCCGGTTTGCAAGGACTCCTTCCTGCTGTTCCCGCCAGCCACGCACAATGCTCCCAAGCCCGGGAGAAAAGCATTTTGGGTTGGTGCTCACTCCGGGCCCTTGGAAGACCTCCCCGGCAGCCTCCAATGGCCAGTTTGCAAGCACTCATGTCCGCTGTTCCCACCAGCCGCGCACAATGCTCCCAAGCCCGGGAGAAAAGCTTTTTGGGGTGGTGCTCACACCGGGCCCTGGAAGACCTCCCCGGCTGCCTCCAAAGGCCAGTTTTCAAGCACTCCTGCCTGCTGTTCCCGCCACCTGCGCACAATGCTCCTAAGCCCGGGAGAAAAGCGCTTCGGGGTGGTGCTCTCTACAGGCCCTTGGAAGACCTCCCCGGCTGCCTCCAAAGGCCGGTTTGCAAGGACTCCTTCCTGCTGTTCCCGCCAGCCACGCACAATGCTCCCAAGCCCGGGAGAAAAGTGCTTCGGGGTGGTGATCTCTCCGGGCCCTTGGAAGTCGTCCCCGGCTGCCTCCAAAGGCCGGTTTGCAAGCACTCATGCCCGTTGTTCCCACCAGCCGCGCACAATGCTCCCAAGCCCGGGAGAAAAGCATTTTGGGGTGGTGCTCACTCCGGGCCCTTGGAAGACCTCCCCGGCTGCCTCCAAAGGCCAGTTTGCAAGCAGTCCTGCCTGCTGTTCCCGCCAGCCGCGCACAATGCTCCCAAGCCCGGGAGAAGAGCGCTTCGGGGTGGTGCTCTCTCCGGGCCCTTGGAAGACGTCCCCGGCTGCCTCCAAAGGCCGGTTTGCAAGCACTCATGCCCGTTGTTCCCACCAGCCGCGCACAATGCTCCCAAGCCCGGGAGAAAAGCGCTTCGGGGTGGTGCTCTCTCCGGGCACTTTCAAGACCTCCCCGGCTGCCCCCAAAGGCCGGTTTGTAAGTACTCATTCCCGCTGCTTCCGCCATCCACGCACAATGCTCCCAAGCCCGGGAGAAAAGCATTTTGGGGTGGTGCTCTCTCCGGGCCCTTGGAAGACCTCCCGGGCTGCCTCCAAAGGCCGGTTTGCAAGCATTCATGTCCGTTGTTCCCGACAGCCGCGCACAATGCTCCCAAGCCCGGGAGAAAAGCATTTTGGGGTGGTGATCAGTCCGGGCCCTTGGAAGACCTCCCCGGCTGCCTCCAAAGGACAGTTTGCAAGCACTCATGCCCGCTGTTCCCGCCAGCCACGCACAATGCTCCCAAGACCGTGAGAAAAGCGCTTCGGGGTGGTGTTCTCTCAGGGACCATGGAGGACCTCACCGGCTGCCCCCAAAGGCCGGTTTGCAAGCATTCCCACTCGCTGTTCCCGCCAGGCACACACAATGTTCCAAAACCCCGGAGAAAAGCGCTTCGGGGTGGTGCTCTCTCCGCGCCCTTGGAAGACTTCTCTGGCTGCCGCCAAAGGCCGGTTTGCAAGAATTCCCTCCCGCTGTCCCACCAGCCGCACACAATGCTCCAAAACCCGAGAGAAAAGCGCTTCGAGGTGGTGCTCTCTCCAGGCCCTTGGAAGACCTCCCCGGCTGCCTCCAAAGGCCGGTTTGCAAGCACTCCTGCCTGCTGTTCCCGCCACGCGCGCACAATGCTCCCAAGCCCGGAAGAAAAGCATTTTGGGGTAGTGCTCTCTCCGGGCCCTTGGAAGACCTCCCGGGCTGCCTCCAAAGGGCGGTTTGCAAGCACTCATGTCCGCTGTTCCCGACAGCCGCGCACAATGCTCCCAAGCCCGGGAGAAAAGCATTTTGGGGTGGTGATCAGTCCGGGCCCTTGGAAGACCTCCCCGGCTGCCTCCAAAGGACAGTTTGCAAGAACTCATGCCCGCTGTTCCCGCCAGGCACGCACAATGCTCCCAAGCCCGGGAGAAAAGCGCTTCGGGGTGGTGCTCTCACCGGGCCCTTGCCCCTGAGCCTGGGGGCAATGCAGGGGGAACACACCCCCAGGCCAAGGCAGAACCACATGCAAACGTCTGTTCCTGGTCCCTGCATCGGCAGAGAGCTCGGGGGAGCCAGAGTATGCCAGGCAGCTGCTGGGTTGGCGGCCTGTGTGGAAAGGGGCAGAGCCGACCTAGGGGCAAGTTGGGCCTCTTGCTCTCCCTGCTGCCCTGAGGCTGCTGGGCCAAAGAGGTCTTGGGCATCCAGCCCCTTGCTGGTCCCTTCCCTCTGACGAGGCCCTCTGTGCTCCAGCACCTTGCAGTGTGGAGACAGCCCCTGCCAGCAACCTCCTCTCCAAGGAGGCCTCAACCGAGGCCTAGGCCCAGGGGAAAGGCACCAGCGGGGATGAGCCTGGGGAGGCGCCCGGGCATGTCTGGACCCAGTCCCCGCAGCCTGCCCCTTGGTGGGGCAGTACCCCCGGAGGCCAGGAAGGTCTGGGCAAGGCTGAGAGGGGCAGGGACACTGCTGGGTCCTGCCCCTGGCCTGTGGGGCGTCTGAGCACAACCGGCACCCTCCCGCTGGAAGACTTCCCCGTCTGCCTCCAAAGGCCTGTTTGCAAGCACTCCCACCCGCTGTTCCCGCCAGGCACGCACAATGCTCCCAAGCCCGGAAGAAAAGTGCTTCGGGGTGGTGCTCTCCTCGGGCCCTTGCCCCTGAGCCTGGGGGCCAGGCAGGTGGAACACACTCCCAGGCCAAGGGAGAACGACATGCACACGTCTGTTCCTGCCCCCTACACCGGCAGAGAGCTCGGGGGAGCCAGAGACTCTCAGGCAGCTGCTGGGCTGGCCGCCTGTGTGGGAAGTGGCAGAGCCGACCTAGGGGCAAGTTGGGCCTCTGCTCTCCCTGCTGCCCTGAGGCTGCTGGGCCAAAGAGGTCTTGGGCATCCAGCCCCTTGCTGGTCCCTTCCCTCTGACGAGGCCCTCTGAGCTCCAGCACCTTGCAGTGTGGAGACAGCCCCTGCCAGCAACCTCCTCTCCAAGGAGGCCTCAACCGAGGCCTAGCCCCAGGGGAAAGGCACCAGCGGGGAAGAGCCTGGGGAGGCGCCCGGGCATGTCTGGACCCAGTCCCCGCAGCCTGCCCCTTGGTGGGGCAGTACCCCCGGAGGCCAGGAAGGTCTGGGCAAGGCTGGCCAGGGGCAGGGGCCCTGCTGGGCCCTGCCCCTGGCCTGTGGGGCCTCTGAGCACAACCGGCCCTCTCCCACTGGAAGACCTCCCCGGCTGCCTCCAAAGGCCGGTTTGCCAACACTCCCGCCCGCTGTTCCCGCCAGGCACGCACAATGCTCCCAAGCCCGGGAGCAAAGCGCTTTGGGGTGTTGCTCTCTCCGGGCCCTTGCCCCTGAGCGTGGGGGCCAGGCAGTGGGTCCACACTCCCAGACCAAAGCAGAACCACATGCCCACGTCTGTTCCTGTCCCCTGCACCGGCAGAGAGCTCGGAGGAGCCAGAGTCTGTCAGGCAGCTGCTGGGCTGGCCGCCTGTGTGGGAAGGGGCAGAGCCGACCTAGGGGCAAGTTGGGCCTCTTCCTCTCCCTGCTGCCCTGAGGCTGCTGGGCCAAAGAGGTCTTCGGCATCCAGCACCTTGCTGGTCCCTTCCCTCTGACGAGGCCCTCTGAGCTCCAGCACCTTGCAGTGTGGAGACAGCCCCTGCCAGCAACCTCCTCTCCAAGGAGGCCTCAACCGAGGCCTAGGCCCAGGGGAAAGGCACCAGCGGGGATGAGCCTGGGGAGGCGCCCGGGCATGTCTGGACCCAGTCCCCGCAGCCTGCCCCTTGGTGGGGCTGTAACCCCGGAGGCAGGAAGGTCTGGGCAAGGCTGGCCAGGGGCAGGGGCCCTGCTGGGCCCTTCCCCTGGCCTGTGGGGCCTCTGAGCACAACCGGCCCTCTCCCACTGGAAGACCTCCCCGGCTGCCTCCAAAGGCCAGTTTGCAAGCACTCCCGCCCACTGTTCCCACCAAGCGCGCACAATGCTCCCAAGCCCGGGAGAAAAGCGCTTCGGGGTGGTGCTCTCTCCGGGCCCTTGCCCCTGAGCCTGGGGGCCAGGCAGGGGGTCCACACTCCCAGGCCAAGGCAGAACCACATGCACACGTCTGTTCCTGACCCCTGCACCGGCAGAGACCTCGGGGGAGCCAGAGTCTGTCAGGCAGCTGCTGGGCTGGCCGCCTGTGTGGGAAGGGGCAGAGCCGACCTAGGGGCAAGTTGGGCCTCTTCCTCTCCCTGCTGCCCTGAGGCTGCTGGGCCATAGAGGTCTTGGGCATCCAGCCCCTTGCTCGTCCCTTCCCTCTGACGAGGCCCTCTGAGCTCTAGCACCTTGCAGTGTGGAGACAGCCCCTGCCAGCAACCTCCTCTCCAAGGAGGCCTCAACCGAGGCCTAGGCCCAGGGGAAAGGCACCAGCGGGGATGAGCCAGTGGAGGCGCACTGGCATGTCTGGACCCAGTCCCCGCAGCCTGCCCCTTGGTGGGGCAGTACCCCCGGAGGCCAGGAAGGTCTGGGCAAAGCTGCCAGGGGCAGGGACACTGCTGGGCCCTGCCCCTGGCCTGTGGGGCCTCTGAGCACAACCGGCACTCTCCCACTGGAAGACCTGCCCGGCTGCCTCCAAAGGCCGGTTTGCAAGCGCTCCCGCCCACTGTTCCCAGCAGGCGTGTACAATGCTCCCAAGCCCGGGAGAAAAGCGCTTCGGGGTGGTGCTCTCTCCGGGCCCTTGCTCCTGAGCCTGGGGGCAAGGCACGGTGTCCACAATCCCAGGCCAAGTCAGAACCACATGCACACCTCTGATCTGCCCCCTGCACCGGCAAAGAGCTCGGGGGAGCCAGAGTATGTCAGGCAGCTGCTGGGCTAGCCGCCTGTGTGGGAAGGGGCAGAGCCGACCTAGGGGCAAGTTGTGCCTCTTGCTCTCCCTGCTGCCCTGAGGCTGCTGGGCCAAAGAGGTCTTGGGCGTCCAGCCCCTTGCTGGTCCCTTCCCTCTGACGAGGCCCTCTGAGCTCCAGCACCTTGCAGTGTGGAGACAGCCCCTGCCAGCAACCTCCTCTCCAAGAGGCCTAAACCGAGGCCTAGGCCCAGGGGAAAGGCACCAGTGGGGATGAGCCTGGGGAAGCGCCCGGGCATGTCTGGACCCAGTCCCCGCAGCCTGCCCCTTGGTGGGGCAGTACCCCTGAGGCCAGGAAGGTCTGGGAAAGGCTGGCCAGGGGCAGGGGACCTGCTGGGTCCGGCCCCTGGCCTGTGGGGCCTCTGAGCACAACCGGCCCTCTCCCAATGGAAGACCTCCCCGGCTGCCTCCAAAGGCCGGTTTGCAAGCACTCCCGCCCACTGTTCCCACAAAGCACGCACAATGCTCCCAAGCCCGGGAGAAAAGCGCTTCGGGGTGTTGCTCTCTCCGGGCCCTTGCCCCTGAGCCTGGGGTCCAGGCAGTGGGTCCACACTCCCAGACCAAGGCAGAACCACATGCACACGTGTGTTCCTGCCCCCTACACCAGCAGAGAGCTCGGGGGAGCCAGAGACTGCCAGGCTGCTGCTGGGCTGGCTGCCTGTGTGGTACGGGGCAGAGCCGACCTAGGGGCATGTTGGGCCTCTTGCTCTCCCTGCTGCCCTGAGGCTGCTGGGTCAAAGAGGTCTTGGGCATCCAGCGCTTTGCTGGTGCCTTCCCTCTGACGAGGCCCTCTGAGCTCCAGCACCTTGCAGTGTGGAGACAGCCCCTGTCAGCAACCTCCTCTCCAAAGAGTCCTCAACCGAGGCCTACAACCAGGGGAAAGGCACCAGCGGGGATGATCCTGGGGAGGCGCACAGACATGTCTGGACCCAGTCTCCTCAGCCTGCCCCTTGGTGGGGCAGTACCCCCGGAGGCCAGGAAGGTCTGGGCAAGTCTGGCCAGGGGCAGGGGCCCTGCTGGGTCCTGACCCTGGCCTGTGGGGCCTCTGAGCACAACCGGCCCTCTCCCACTGGAAGACCTCCCCGGCTGCCTCCAAAGTCCTGTTTGCAACACTCCCGCCCGCTGTTCACGTCAGGAATGCACAAAGCTCCCAAGCCGGGGAGAAAAGCGCTTCGGTGTGGTGCTCTCTCCGGGCCCTTGCCCATGAGCCTGGGGGCAAGGCAGGGAGAACACACTCCCAGGCCAAGGCAGAACCACATGCCCACATCTGTTCCTGTCCCCTGCACCGGCAGAGAGCTTGGGGGAGCCAGAGTCTGTCAGGCAGCTGCTGGGTTAGCCGCCTGTGTGGGAAGGGGCAGAGCCGACCTAGGGGCAAGTTGGGCCTCTTGCTCTCCCTGCTGCCCTGAGGCTGCTGGGCCAAAGATGTCTTGGGCATCCAGCCCTTTCCTGTCCCTTCTCTCTGACGAGGCTCTCTGAGCTGCAGCACCTTGCAGTGTGGAGACAGCCCCTGCCAGCAACCTCCTCTCCAAGGAGGCCTCAACCGAGGCCTAGGCCCAGGGGAAAGGCACCAGCGGGGATGAGCCAGGGGAGGCGCCTGAGCATGTCTGGACCCAGTCCCCGCAGCCTGCCCCTTGGTGGGGCAGTACCCCCGGAGGCCAGGAAGGTCTGGGCAAGGCTGGCCAGGGGCAGGGGCCCTGCTGCGTCCTGCCCTTGGCCTGTGGGGCCTCTGAGCACAACCGGCCCTCTCCCACTGGAAGACCTCCCCGGCTGCCTCCAAAGGCCGGTTTGCAAGCGCTCCCGCCCACTGTTCCCAGCAGGCGTGCACATTGCTCCCAAGCCCGGGAGAAAAGCGCTTCGGGGTGGTGCTCTCTCCGGGCCCTTGCCCCTGAGCGTGGGGGCAAGGCAGGGTGTCCACACTCCCAGGCCAAGGCAGAACCACATGCACACGACTGATCTGCCCCCTGCACCGGCAGAGAGCTCGGGGGAGCCAGAGTCTGTCAGGCAGCTGCTGGGCTGGCCGCCTGTGTGGGAAGGGGCAGAGCCGACCTAGGGGCAAGTTGGGCCTCTTGCTCTCCCTGCTGCCCTGAGGCTGCTGGGCCAAAGAGGTCTTGGGCATCCAGCCCCTTGCTGGTCCCTTCCCTCTGATGAGGCCCTCTGAGCTCCAGCACCTTGCAGTGTGGAGACAGCCCCTGCCAGCAACCTCCTCTCCAAGGAGGCCTCAACCGAGGCCTAGGCCCAGGGGAAAGGCACCAGCGGGGATGAGCCTGGGGAGGCGCCCGGGCATGTCTGGACCCAGTCCCCGCAGCCTGCCCCTTGGTGGGGCAGTACCCCCGGAGGCCAGGAAGGTCTGGGCAAGGCTGGCCAGGGGCAGGGGCCCTGCTGGGTCCTGCCCCTGGCCTGTAGGGCCTCTGAGCACAACCGGCCCTCTCCCGCTGGAAGACCTCCCCGGCTGCCTCCAAAGGCCAGTTTGCCAACACTCCTGCCCGCTGTTCCCGCCAGGCACGCACAATGCTCCCAAGCCCAGGAGAAAAGCGCTTCGGGGTGGTGGTCTCTCCAGGCCCCTGCCCCTGAGCCTGGGGGCCAGGCAGGGGATCCACAGTCCCAGGCCAAGGCAGAACCACATGCAAACGTCTGTTCCTGCCCCCTCTACCGGCAGAGGGCTGGGGGGAGCCAGAGTCTGTCAGGCAGCTGCTGGGCTGGCCGCCTGTGTGGGAAGGGGCAGAGCCGCCCTAGGGGCAAGTTGGGCCTCTTGCTCTCCCTGCTGCCCTGAGGCTGCTGTGCCAAAGAGGTCTTGGGCATCCAGCCCCTTGCTGGTCCCTTCCCTCTGATGAGGCCCTCTGAGCTCCAGCAGCTTGCAGTGTGGAGACAGACCCTGCCAGCAACCTCCTCTCCAAGGAGGCCTCAACCGAGGCCTAGGCCCAGGGGAAAGGCACCAGCGGGGATGAGCCAGTGGAGGCGCACGGGCATATCAGGACCCAGTCCCCGCAGCCTGCCCCTTGGTGGGGCAGTTCCCCCGGAGGCCAGGAAGGTCTGGGCAAGGCTGGCCAGGGGCAGGGTCCCTGCTGGGTCCTGCCCCTGGCCTGTGGGGCCTCTGAGCACAACCGGCCCTCTCCCACTGGAAGACCTCCCCGGCTGCCTTCAAAGGCGGGTTTGCCAACACTCCCGCCCGCTGTTCCCGCCAGGCACGCACAACGCTCCCAAGGCCAGGAGAAAAGCGCTTCGGGGTGTTGCTCTCTCCGGGCCTTTGCCCTTGAGCCTGGGGTCCAGGCAGTGGGTCCACACTCCCAGACCAAGGCAGAACCACATGCACACGTCTGTTCCTGACCCCTGAACCGGCAGAGAGCTCGGGGGAGCCAGAGTCTATCAGGCAGCTGCTGGGTTGGCTGCCTGTGTGGGAAGGGGCAGAGCCGACCTAGGGGCAAGTTGGGCCTCTTGCTCTCCCTGCTGCCCTGAGGCTGCTGGGCCAAAGAGGTCTTGGGCATCCAGCCCCTTGCTGGTCCCTTCCCGCTGACGAGGCCCTCTGAGCTCCAGCACCTTGCAGTGTGGAGACAGCCCCTGCCAGCAACCTCCTCTCCAAGGAGGCATCAACCGAGGCCTATGCCCAGGGGAAAGGCACCAGCGGGGATGAGCCAGGGGAGGCGCCCAGGCATGTCTGGACCCAGTCCCTGCAGCCTGCCCCTTGGTGGGGCAGTACCCCCGGAGGCCAGGAAGGTCTGGGCAAGGCTGGCCAGGGGCAGGGGACCTGCTGGGTCCTGCCCCTGGCCTGTGAGGCCTCTGAGCACAACCGGCCCTCTCCCACTGGAAAACCTCCATGGCTGCCTCCAAAGTCCTGTTTGCAAACACTCCCGCCCACTGTTCCCAGCAGGCTCGCACAACGCTCCCAAGCCCGGGAGAAAAGCGCTTCGGGGTGGTGCTCTCTCCGGGCCCTTGCCCCTGAGCCTGGGGGCAAGGCAGGGGGAATACACTCCCAGGCCAAGGCAGAACCACATGCCCACGTCTGTTCCTGTCCCCTGCACCGGCAGAGAGCTTGGGGGAGCCAGAGTCTGTCAGGCAGCTGCTGAGTTGGCCGCCTGTGTGGGAAGGGGCAGAGCTGCCCTAGGGGCAAGTTGGGCCTCTTGCTCTCCCTGCTGCCCTGAGGCTGCTGGGCCAAAGAGGTCTTGGGCATCCAGCCCCTTGCTGGTCCCTTCCCTCTGACGAGGCCCTCTGAGCTCCAGCACCTTGCAGTGTGGAGACAGCCCCTGCCAGCAACCTCCTCTCCAAGGAGGCCTCAACCGAGGCCTAGGCCCAGGGGAAAGGCACCAGCAGGGATGAGCCTGGGGAGGCGCCCGGGCATGTCTGGACCCAGGCCCCGCAGCCTGCCCCTTGGTGGGGCAGTACCCCCGGAGGCCAGGAAGGTCTGGGCAAGGCTGGCCAGGGGCAGGGGCCCTGCTGCGTCCTGCCCCTGGCCTGTGGGGCCTCTGAGCACAACCGGCCCTCTCCCACTGGAAGACCTCCCCGGCTGCCTCCAAAGGCCGGTTTGCAAGCACTCCCGCCCACTGTTCCCAGCAGGCGTGCACAATGCTCCCAAGCCCGGGAGAAAAGCGCTTCAGGGTGGTGCTCTTTCCGGGCCCTTGCCCCTGAGCCTGGGGGCAAGGCAGGGTGTCCACACTCCCAGGACAAGGCAGAACCACATGCACACGTCTGATCTGCCCCCTGCACCGGCAGAGAGCTCGGGGGAGCCAGAGTCTGTCAGGCAGCTGCTGGGCTGGCCGCCTGTGTGGGAAGGGGCAGAGCCGACCTAGGGGCAAGTTGGGCCTCTTGCTCTCCCTGCTGCCCTGAGGCTGCTGGGCCAAAGAGGTCTTGGGCATCCAGCCCCTTGCTGGTCCCTTCCCTCTGACGAGGCCCTCTGAGCTCCAGCACCTTGCAGTGTGGAGACAGCCCCTGCCAGCAACCTCCTCTCCAAGGAGGCCTCAACTGAGGCCTAGGCCCAGGGGAAAGGCACCAGCGGGGATGAGCCTGGGGAGGCGCCCGGCCATGTCTGGACCCAGTCCCTGCAGCCTGCCCCTTGGTGGGGCAGTACCCCCGGAGGCCAGGAGGTTCTGGGCAAGGCTGCCAGGGGCAGGGACACTGCTGGGTCCTGCCCCTGGCCTGTGGGGCGTCTGAGCACAACCGGCACTCTCCCGCTGGAAGACCTCCCCGGCTGCCTCCAAAGGCCGGTTTGCAAGCACTCCCGCCCGCTGTTCCCGCCAGGCACGCACAATGCTCCCAAGCCCGGGAGAAAAGCGCTTCGGGGTGGTGCTCTCTCCGGGCCCTTGCCCCTGAGCCTGGGGGACAGGCAGGGGGAACACACTCCCAGGCCAAGGCAGAACGACATGCACACGTCTGTTCCTGCCCCCTACACCGGCAGAGAGTTCGTGGGAGCCAGACACTGCCAGGCTGCTGCTGGGCTGGCTGCCTGTGTGGGACGGGGTAGAGCCGACCTAGGGGCAAGTTGGGCCTCTTGCTCTCCCTGCTGCCCTGAGGCTGCTGGGTCAAAGAGGTCTTGGGCATCCAGCCCTTTGCTGGTCCTTTCCCTCTGACGAGGCCCTCTGAGCTCCAGCACCTTGCAGTGTGCAGACAGCCCCTGCCGGCAACCTCCTCTCCAAGGAGGCCTCAACCGAGGCCTAGGCCCAGGGGAAAGGCACCAGCGGGGATGAGCCTGGGGAGGCGCCCGGGCATGTCTGGACCCAGTCCCCGCAGCCTGCCCCTTGGTGGGGTAGTACCCCCGGAGGCCAGGAAGGTCTGGGCAAGGCTGCCAGAGGCAGGGACACTGCTGGGTCCTGCCCCTGGCCTGTGGGGCCTCTGAGAACAACTGGCACTCTCCCGCTGGAAGACCTCCCCGGCTGCCTCCAAAGGCTGGTTTGCAAGCACTCAATCCCGCTGTTCACGCCAGCTGCGCACAATGTTCCCAAGCCCGGGAGAAAAGCATTTTGGGGTGGTGCTCACTCCGGGCTTTGGAAGACCTCCCCGGCTGCCTCCAAGGCCGGTTTGCAAGCACTTCTGCCTGCTGTTCCCGCCACCCGCGCACAATGCTCCCAAGCCCGGGAGAAAAGCGTTTCGGGGTGGTGTTCTCTCTGGACCCAAGAAAGACCTCCCGGGCTGCCCCCAAATGCCGGTTTGCAAGCACTCCCACTCGCTGTTCCCGCCATCCGTGCAAATGCTCCAAGCCCAGGAGAAAAGCCCTTCAGGGTGGTGCTCTCTCCCGGCCCTTGGAAGACCTCCCCGGCTGCCTCCAAAGGCTGGATTTCAAGTACTCCCTCCCGCTGTCCCGCCAGCCGCACACAATGCTCCCAATCACGGGAGAAAAGCGCTTCGGGGTGGTGCTCTCTACGGGCCCTTGGAAGACCTCCCCGTTTGTCTCCAAAGGCCGGTTTGCAAGCACTCATGCCCGCTGTTCCCGCCAGCCGCGCACAATGCTCCCAAGCCTAGGAGAAAAGCGCTTCGGGGTGGTGCTCTCTCCCGGCCCTTGGAAGACCTCCCCGGCTGCCTCCAAAGGCTGGTTTTCAAGAACTCCCTCCCGCTGACCCGCCAGCCGCACACAATGCTCCCAAGCCCGGGAGAAAAGCATTTTGAGGTGGTCTCTCTCCGGGCCCTTGGAAGACTCCCCGGCTGCCTCTAAAGGCCGGTTTGCAAGCACTCATGTCCTCTGTTCCCGACAGCCGCGAACAATGCTCCCAATTCCGTGAGAAAAGTGCTTCGGGATGGTGCTCTCTCCGGGCCCTTGGAAGACCTCCCAAGCTGCCTCCAAAGGCCGGTTTGCAAGCACTCCCGCCCGCTGTTCCCGCCAGCCTCGCACAATGCTCCCAAGACCGGGAGAAAAGCGCTTCGGGGTGGTGTTCTCTCCGTGCCAATGGAGGACCTCCCTGGCTGCCCCCAAAGGCCGGTTTGCAAGCACTCCCACTCGCTGTTCCCGCCAGCCACGCACAATCCTCCAAAACCCCGGAGAAAAGCGCTTCGGGGTGGTGTTCTCTCCGTGCCCATGGAAGACCTCCCGGGGTGCCCCCAAAGGCCGGTTTGCAAGCACTCCCACTCGCTGTTCCCGCCATCCGCGCACAATGCTCCCAAGCCCGGGAGAAAAGCATTTTGGGGTGGTGCTCACACCGGGCCCTGGAAGACCTCCCCGGCTGCCTCCAAAGGACGGTTTTCAAGCACTCCTGCCTGCTGTTCCCGCCACCCGCGCACAATAATCCCAAGCCCGGGAGAAAAGCGCTTCGGGGTGGTGCTCTCTACAGGCCCTTGGAAGACCTCCCGGGCTGCCTCCAAAGGCCGGTTTGCAAGGACTCCTTCCTGCTGTTCCCGCCATCCGCGCACAATGCTCCCAAGCCCGGGAGAAAAGCATTTTGGGGTGGTGCTCACACCGGGCCCTGGAAGACCTCCCCGGCTGCCTCCAAAGTCCTGTTTGCAACACTCCCGCCCGCTGTTCACGTCAGGAATGCACAAAGCTCCCAAGCCGGGGAGAAAAGCGCTTCGGTGTGGTGCTCTCTCCGGGCCCTTGCCCATGAGCCTGGGGGCAAGGCAGGGAGAACACACTCCCAGGCCAAGGCAGAACCACATGCCCACATCTGTTCCTGTCCCCTGCACCGGCAGAGAGCTTGGGGGAGCCAGAGTCTGTCAGGCAGCTGCTGGGTTAGCCGCCTGTGTGGGAAGGGGCAGAGCCGACCTAGGGGCAAGTTGGGCCTCTTGCTCTCCCTGCTGCCCTGAGGCTGCTGGGCCAAAGATGTCTTGGGCATCCAGCCCTTTCCTGTCCCTTCTCTCTGACGAGGCTCTCTGAGCTGCAGCACCTTGCAGTGTGGAGACAGCCCCTGCCAGCAACCTCCTCTCCAAGGAGGCCTCAACCGAGGCCTAGGCCCAGGGGAAAGGCACCAGCGGGGATGAGCCAGGGGAGGCGCCCGAGCATGTCTGGACCCAGTCCCCGCAGCCTGCCCCTTGGTGGGGCAGTACCCCCGGAGGCCAGGAAGGTCTGGGCAAGGCTGGCCAGGGGCAGGGGCCCTGCTGCGTCCTGCCCTTGGCCTGTGGGGCCTCTGAGCACAACCGGCCCTCTCCCACTGGAAGACCTCCCCGGCTGCCTCCAAAGGCCGGTTTGCAAGCGCTCCCGCCCACTGTTCCCAGCAGGCGTGCACAATGCTCCCAAGCCCGGGAGAAAAGCGCTTCGGGGTGGTGCTCTCTCCGGGCCCTTGCCCCTGAGCGTGGGGGCAAGGCAGGGTGTCCACACTCCCAGGCCAAGGCAGAACCACATGCACACGACTGATCTGCCCCCTGCACCGGCAGAGAGCTCGGGGGAGCCAGAGTCTGTCAGGCAGCTGCTGGGCTGGCCGCCTGTGTGGGAAGGGGCAGAGCCGACTTAGGGGCAAGTTGGGCCTCTTGCTCTCCCTGCTGCCCTGAGGCTGCTGGGCCAAAGAGGTCTTGGGCATCCAGCCCCTTGCTGGTCCCTTCCCTCTGATGAGGCCCTCTGAGCTCCAGCACCTTGCAGTGTGGAGACAGCCCCTGCCAGCAACCTCCTCTCCAAGGAGGCCTCAACCGAGGCCTAGGCCCAGGGGAAAGGCACCAGCGGGGATGAGCCTGGGGAGGCGCCCGGGCATGTCTGGACCCAGTCCCCGCAGCCTGCCCCTTGGTGGGGCAGTACCCCCGGAGGCCAGGAAGGTCTGGGCAAGGCTGGCCAGGGGCAGGGGCCCTGCTGGGTCCTGCCCCTGGCCTGTGGGGCCTCTGAGCACAACCGGCCCTCTCCCACTGGAAGACCTCCCCGGCTGCCTTCAAAGGCGGGTTTGCCAACACTCCCGCCCGCTGTTCCCGCCAGGCACGCACAACGCTCCCAAGGCCAGGAGAAAAGCGCTTCGGGGTGTTGCTCTCTCCGGGCCCTTGCCCCTGAGCCTGGGGTCCAGGCAGTGGGTCCACACTCCCAGACCAAGGCAGAACCACATGCACACGTCTGTTCCTGACCCCTGAACCGGCAGAGAGCTCGGGGGAGCCAGAGTCTATCAGGCAGCTGCTGGGTTGGCTGCCTGTGTGGGAAGGGGCAGAGCCGACCTAGGGGCAAGTTGGGCCTCTTGCTCTCCCTGCTGCCCTGAGGCTGCTGGGCCAAAGAGGTCTTGGGCATCCAGCCCCTTGCTGGTCCCTTCCCGCTGACGAGGCCCTCTGAGCTCCAGCACCTTGCAGTGTGGAGACAGCCCCTGCCAGCAACCTCCTCTCCAAGGAGGCATCAACCGAGGACTATGCCCAGGGGAAAGGCACCAGCGGGGATGAGCCTGGGGAGGCGCCCAGGCATGTCTGGACCCAGTCCCCGCAGCCTGCCCCTTGGTGGGGCAGTACCCCCGGAGGCCAGGAAGGTCTGGGCAAGGCTGGCCTGGGGCAGGGGACCTGCTGGGTCCTGCCCCTGGCCTGTGAGGCCTCTGAGCACAACCGGCCCTCTCCCACTGGAAGACCTCCACGGCTGCCTCCAAAGTCCTGTTTGCAAACACTCCCGCCCGCTGTTCACGCCAGGCTCGCACAATTCTCCCAAGCCCGGGAGAAAAGTGCTTCGGGGTGGTGCTCTCTCCGGGCCCTTGCCCCTGAGCCTGGGGGCAAGGCAGGGGGAACACACTCCCAGGCCAAGGCAGAACCACATGCCCACGTCTGTTCCTGTCCCCTGCACCGGCAGAGAGCTTGGGGGAGCCAGAGTCTGTCAGGCAGCTGCTGAGTTGGCCGCCTGTGTGGGAAGGGGCAGAGCCGCCCTAGGGGCAAGTTGGGCCTCTTGCTCTCCCTGCTGCCCTGAGGCTGCTGGGCCAAAGACGTCTTGGGCATCCAGCCCCTTACTGGTCCCTTCCCTCTGACGAGGCCCTCTGAGCTCCAGCACCTTGCAGTGTGGAGACAGCCCCTGCCAGCAACCTCCTCTCCAAGGAGGCCTCAACCGAGGCCTAGGCCCAGGGGAAAGGCACCAGCGGGGATGAGCCTGGGGAGGCGCCCGGGCATGTCTGGACCCAGTCCCCGCAGCCTGCCCCTTGGTGGGGCAGTACCCCCGGAGGCCAGGAAGGTCTGGGCAAGGCTGGCCAGGGGCAGGGGCCGTGCTGCGTCCTGCCCCTGGCCTGTGGGGCCTCTGAGCACAACCGGCCCTCTCCCACTGGAAGACCTCCCCGGCTGCCTCCAAAGGCCGGTTTGCAAGCGCTCCCGCCCACTGTTCCCAGCAGGCGTGCACAATGCTCCCAAGCCCGGGAGAAAAGCGCTTCAGGGTGGTGCTCTCTCCGGGCACTTGCCCCTGAGCCTGGGGGCAAGGCAGGGTGTCCACACTCCCAGGACAAGGCAGAACCACATGCACACGTCTGATCTGCCCCCTGCACCGGCAGAGAGCTCGGGGGAGCCAGAGTCTGTCAGGCAGCTGCTGGGCTGGCCGCCTGTGTGGGAAGGGGCAGAGCCGACCTAGGGGCAAGTTGGGCCTCTTGCTCTCCCTGCTGCCCTGAGGCTGCTGGGCCAAAGAGGTCTGGGCATCCAGCCCCTTGCTGGTCCCTTCCCTCGGACGAGGCCCTCTGAGCTCCAGCACCTTGCAGTGTGGAGACAGCCCCTGCCAGCAACCTCCTCTCCAAGGAGTCCTCAACCGAGGCCTAGGGCCAGGGGAAAGGCACCAGCGGGGATGAGCCTGGGGAGGCGCCCGGGCATGTCTGGACCCAGTCCCCGCAGCCTGCCCCTTGGTGGGGCAGTACCCCCGGAGGCCAGGAAGGTCTGGGCAATGCTGCCAGGGGCAGGGACACTGCTGGGTCCTGCCCCTGGCCTGTGGGGCGTCTGAGCACAACCGGCACTCTCCCGCTGGAAGACCTCCCTGTCTGCCTCGAAAGGCCGGTTTGCAAGCACTCCCGCCCGCTGTTCCCGCCAGGCACGCACAATGCTCCCAAGCCCGGGAGAAAAGCGCTTCGGGGTGGTGCTCTCACCGGGCCCTTGCCCCTGAGCCTGGGGGCCAGGCAGGGGGAACACACTCCCAGGCCAAGGCAGAACGACATGCACACGTCTGTTCCTGCCCCCTACACCGGCAGAGAGCTCGGGGGAGCCAGAGACTGCCAGGCTGCTGCTGGGCTGGCCGCCTGTGTGGGACGGGGCAGAGCCGACCTAGGGGCAAGTTGGGCCTCTTGCTCTCCCTGCTGCCCTGAGGCTGCTGGGTCAAAGAGGTCTTGGGCATCCAGCCCTTTGCTGGTCCCTTCCCTCTGACGAGGCCCTCTGATCTCCAGCACCTTGCAGTGTGGAGAGAGCCCCTGCCAGCAACCTCCTCTCCAAGGAGGCCTCAACCGAGGCCTAGGCCCAGGGGAAAGGCACCAGCGGGGATGAGCCTGGGGAGGCGCCCGGGGATGTCTGGACCCAGTCCCCGCAGCCTGCCCCTTGGTGGGGCAGTACCCCCGGAGGCCAGGAAGGTCTGGGCAAGGCTGGCCAGGGTCAGGGGCACTGCTGGGTCCTGCCCCTGGCCTGTGGGGCCTCTGAGCACAACCAGCCCTCTCCCACTGGAAGACCTCCCCGGATGCCTCCAAAGTCCTGTTTGCTAACACTCCCGCCCGCTGTTCACGCCAGGCTCGCACAATGCTCCCAAGCCCGGGAGAAAAGCGCATTGGGGTGGTTCTCTCTCCGGGCCCTTGCCCCTGAGCCTGGGGGCAAGGCACGGGGAACACACTCCCTGGCCAAGGCAGAACCACATGCCCACGTCTGTTCCTGTCCCCTGCACCGGCAGAGAGCTTGGGGGAGCCAGAGTCTGGCAGGCAGCTGCTGGGTTGGCCGCCTGTGTGGGAAGGGGCAGAGCCGACCGAGGGGCAAGTTGGGCCTCTTGCTCTCCCTGCTGCCCTGAGGCTGCTGGGCCAAAGACGTCTTGGGCATCCAGCCCCTTACTGGTCCCTTCCCTCTGACGAGGCCCTCTGAGCTCCAGCACCTTGCAGTGTGGAGACAACCCCTGCCAGCGATCTCCTCTCCAAGGAGGCCTCAACCGAGGCCTAGGCCCAGGGGAAAGGCACCAGCGGGGATGAGCCAGGGGAGGCGCCCGAGCATGTCTGGACCCAGTCCCCGCAGCCTGCCCCTTGGTGGGGCAGTACCCCCGGAGGCCAGGAAGGTCTGGGCAAGGCTGGCCAGGGGCAGGGGCCCTGCTGCGTCCTGCCCCTGGCCTGTGGGGCCTCTGAGCACAACCGGCCCTCTCCCACTGGAAGACCTCCCCGGCTGCCTCCAAAGGCCGGTTTGCAAGCGCTCCCGCCCACTGTTCCCAGCAGGCGTGCACAATGCTCCCAAGCCCGGGAGAAAAGCGCTTCAGGGTGGTGCTCTCTCCGGGCCCTTGCCCCTGAGCCTGGGGGCAAGGCAGGGGGTCCACACTCCCAGGCCAAGGCAGAACCACATGCACACGTCTGTTCCTGCCCCCTGCACCGGCAGAGAGCTCGGGGGAGCCAGAGTCTGTCAGGCAGCTGCTGGGCTGGCCGCCTGTGTGGGAAGTGGCAGAGCCGACCTAGGGGCAAGTTGGGCCTCTTGCCCTCCCTGCTGCCCTGAGGCTGCTGGGCCAAAGAGGTCTTGGGCATCCAACCCCTTGCTGGTCCCTTCCCTCTGACGAGGCCCTCTGAGCTCCAGCACCTTGCAGTGTGGAGACAGCCCCTGCCAGCAACCTCCTCTCCAAGGAGGCCTAAACCGAGGCCTAGGCACAGGGGAAAAGCACCAGCGGGGATGAGCCTGGGGAGGCGCCCGGGCATGTATGGACCCAGTCCCCGCAGCCTGCCCCTTGGTGGGGCAGTACCCCCGGAGGCGAGGAAGGTCTGGGAAAGGCTGGCCATGGGCAGGGGCCCTGCTGGGTCCTGCCCCTGGCCTGTGGGGCCTCTGAGCACAACCGGCCCTCTCCCACTGGAAGACGTCCCCGGCTGCCTCCAAAGGCCGGTTTGCAAGCACTCCCGCCCACTGTTCCAACCAAGGGCGCACAACGCTCCCAAGCCCGGGAGAAAATCGCCTCGGGGTGGTGCTCTCTCCGGGCCCTTTCCCCTGAGCCTGGGGGCCAGGCAGGGTGTCCACACTCCCAGACCAACGCAGAACCACATGCCCACGTCTGTTCCTGACCCCTGCACCGGCAGAGAGCTCGGGGGAGCCAGAGTCTGTCAGGCAGCTGCTGGGCTGGCCGCCTGTGTGGGAAGGGGCAGAGCCGACCTAGGGGCAAGTTGGGCCTCTTCCTCTCCCTGCTGCCCTGAGGCTGCTGGGCCAAAGAGGTCTTGGGCATCCAGCCCCTTGCTGGTCCCTTCCCTCTGACGAGGCCCTCTGAGCTCCAGCACCTTGCAGTGTGGAGACAGCCCCTGCCAGCAACCTCCTCTCCAAGGAGGCCTCAACCGAGGCCTAGGCCCAGGGGAACGGCACCAGCGGGGATGAGCCTGGGGAGGCGCCCGGCCATGTCTGGACCCAGTCCCCGCAGCCTGCCCCTTGGTGGGGCAGTACCCCCGGAGGCCAGGAGGGTCTGGGCAAGGCTGCCAGGGGCAGGGACACTGCTGGGTCCTGCCCCTGGCCTGTGGGGCGTCTGAGCACAACCGGCACTCTCCCGCTGGAAGACCTCCCCGGCTGCCTCCAAAGGCCGGTTTGCAAGCACTCCCGCCCGCTGTTCCCGCCAGGCACGCACAATGCTCCCAAGCCCGGGAGAAAAGCGCTTCGGGGTGGTGCTCTCTCCGGGCCCTTGCCCCTGAGCCTGGGGGACAGGCAGGGGGAACACACTCCCAGGCCAAGGCAGAACGACATGCACACGTCTGTTCCTGCCCCCTACACCGGCAGAGAGTTCGGGGGAGCCAGAGACTGCCAGGCTGCTGCTGGGCTGGCTGCCTGTGTGGGACGGGGTAGAGCCGACCTAGGGGCAAGTTGGGCCTCTTGCTCTCCCTGCTGCCCTGAGGCTGCTGGGTCAAAGAGGTCTTGGGCATCCAGCCCTTTGCTGGTCCTTTCCCTCTGACGAGGCCCTCTGAGCTCCAGCACCTTGCAGTGTGCAGACAGCCCCTGCCGGCAACCTCCTCTCCAAGGAGGCCTCAACCGAGGCCTAGGCCCAGGGGAAAGGCACCAGCGGGGATGAGCCTGGGGAGGCGCCCGGGCATGTCTGGACCCAGGCCCCGCAGCCTGCCCCTTGGTGGGGCAGTACCCCCGGAGGCCAGGAAGGTCTGGGCAAGGCTGCCAGATGCAGGGACACTGCTGGGTCCTGCCCCTGGCCTGTGGGGCCTCTGAGAACAACTGGCACTCTCCCGCTGGAAGACCTCCCCGGCTGCCTCCAAAGGCTGGATTGCAAGCACTCAATCCCGCTGTTCACGCCAGCTGCGCACAATGCTCCCAAGCCCGGGAGAAAAGCATTTTGGGGTGGTGCTCACTCAGGGCTTTGGAAGACCTCCCTGGCTGCCTCCAAGGCCGGTTTGCAAGCACTTCTGCCTGCTGTTCCCGCCACCCGCGCACAATGCTCCCAAGCCCGGGAGAAAAGCGTTTCGGGGTGGTGTTCTCTCTGGGCCCAAGAAAGACCTCCCGGGCTGCCCCCAAATGCCGGTTTGCAAGCACTCCCACTCGCTGTTCCCGCCATCCGTGCAAATGCTCCAAGCCCAGGAGAAAAGCCCTTCAGGGTGGTGCTCTCTCCCGGCCCTTGGAAGACCTCCCCGGCTGCCTCCAAAGGCTGGATTTCAAGTACTCCCTCCCGCTGTCCCGCCAGCCGCACACAATGCTCCCAATCACGGGAGAAAAGCGCTTCGGGGTGGTGCTCTCTACGGGCCCTTGGAAGACCTCCCCGTTTGTCTCCAAAGGCCGGTTTGCAAGCACTCATGCCCGCTGTTCCCGCCAGCCGCGCACAATGCTCCCAAGCCTAGGAGAAAAGCGCTTCGGGGTGGTGCTCTCTCCCGGCCCTTGGAAGACCTCCCCGGCTGCCTCCAAAGGCCAGTTTGCAAGCACTCAATCCCGCTGTTCCCGCCAGCCGCGCACAATGCTCCCAAGCCCGGGAGAAAAGCGCTTCGGGGTGGTGCTCTCTCCTGGCCCTTGGAAGACCTCCCCGGCTGCCTCCAAAGGCTGGTTTTCGAGAACTCCCTCCCGCTGACCCGCCAGCCGCACACAATGCTCCCAAGCCCGGGAGAAAAGCATTTTGGGGTGGTCTCTCTCCGGGCCCTTGGAAGACTCCCCGGCTGCCTCTAAAGGCCGGTTTGCAAGCACTCATGTCCTCTGTTCCCGACAGCCGCGAACAATGCTCCCAATTCCGTGAGAAAAGTGCTTCGGGATGGTGCTCTCTCCGGGCCCTTGGAAGACCTCCCAAGCTGCCTCCAAAGGCCGGTTTGCAAGCACTCCCGCCCGCTGTTCCCGCCAGCCTCGCACAATGCTCCCAAGACCGGGAGAAAAGCGCTTCGGGGTGGTGTTCTCTCCGTGCCAATGGAGGACCTCCCTGGCTGCCCCCAAAGGCCGGTTTGCAAGCACTCCCACTCGCTGTTCCCGCCAGCCACGCACAATCCTCCAAAACCCCGGAGAAAAGCGCTTCGGGGTGGTGTTCTCTCCGTGCCCATGGAAGACCTCCCGGGGTGCCCCCAAAGGCCGGTTTGCAAGCACTCCCACTCGCTGTTCCCGCCTTCCGCGCACAATGCTCCCAAGCCCGGGAGAAAAGCATTTTGGGGTGGTGCTCACACCGGGCCCTGGAAGACCTCCCCGGCTGCCTCCAAAGGACGGTTTTCAAGCACTCCTGCCTGCTGTTCCCGCCACCCGCACACAATGCTCCCAAGCCCGGGAGAAAAGCGCTTCGGGGTGGTGCTCTCTACAGGCCCTTGGAAGACCTCCCCGGCTGCCTCCAAAGGCCGGTTTGCAAGGACTCCTTCCTGCTGTTCCCGCCATCCGCGCACAATGCTCCCAAGCCCGGGAGAAAAGCATTTTGGGGTGGTGCTCACACCGGGCCCTGGAAGACCTCCCCGGCTGCCTCCAAAGGACGGTTTTCAAGGACTCCTGCCTGCTGTTCCCGCCACCCGCGCAGAATGCTCCCAAGCGCGGGAGAAAAGCGCTTCGGGGTGGTGCTCTCTACAGGCCCTTGGAAGACCTCCCCGGCTGCCTCCAAAGGCCGGTTTGCAAGGACTCCTTCCTGCTGTTCCCGCCAGCCACGCACAATGCTCCCAAGCCCGGGAGAAAAGCATTTTGGGGTGGTGCTCACTCCGGGCCCTTGGAAGACCTCCCCGGCTGCCTCCAAAGGCCAGTTTGCAAGCACTCCTGCCTGCTGTTCCCGCCAGCCGCGCACAATCCTCCCAAGCCCGGGAGAAGAGCGCTTCGGGGTGGTGCTCTCTCCGGGCCCTTGGAAGACGTCCCCGGCTGCCTCCAAAGGCCGGTTTGCAAGCACTCATGCCCGTTGTTCCCACCAGCGGCGCACAATGCTCCCAAGCCCGGGAGAAAAGCGCTTCGGGGTGGTGCTCTCTCCGGGCCCTTGGAAGACCTCCCCGGCTGCCTCCAAAGGCCAGTTTGCAAGCAGTCCTGCCTGCTGTTCCCGCCAGCCGCGCACAATGTTCCCAAGCCCGGGAGAAAAGCGCTTCGGGGTGGTGCTCTCTCCGGGCACTTTCAAGACCTCCCCGGCTGCCCCCAAAGGCCGGTTTGTAAGTACTCATTCCCGCTGCTTCCGCCATCCACGCACAATGCTCCCAAGCCCGGGAGAAAAGCATTTTGGGGTGGTGCTCTCTCCGGGCCCTTGGAAGACCTCCCGGGCTGCCTCCAAAGGCCGGTTTGCAAGCATTCATGTCCGTTGTTCCCGACAGCCGCGCACAATGCTCCCAAGCCCGAGAGAAAAGCATTTTGGGGTGGTGATCAGTCCGGCCCTTGGAAGACCTCCCCGGCTGCCTCCAAAGGACAGTTTGCAAGCACTCATGCCCGCTGTTCCCGCCAGCCACGCACAATGCTCCCAAGACCGTGAGAAAAGCGCTTCGGGGTGGTGTTCTCTCAGGGACCATGGAGGACCTCACCGGCTGCCCCCAAAGGCCGGTTTGCAAGCATTCCCACTCGCTGTTCCCGCCAGGCACACACAATGTTCCAAAACCCCGGAGAAAAGCGCTTCGGGGTGGTGCTCTCTCCGCGCCCTTGGAAGACTTCTCTGGCTGCCGCCAAAGGCCGGTTTGCAAGAATTCCCTCCCGCTGTCCCACCAGCCGCACACAATGCTCCAAAACCCGAGAGAAAAGCGCTTCGAGGTGGTGCTCTCTCCAGGCCCTTGGAAGACCTCCCCGGCTGCCTCCAAAGGCCGGTTTGCAAGCACTCCTGCCTGCTGTTCCCGCCACGCGCGCACAATGCTCCCAAGCCCGGAAGAAAAGCATTTTGGGGTAGTGCTCTCTCCGGGCCCTTGGAAGACCTCCCGGGCTGCCTCCAAAGGCCGGTTTGCAAGCACTCATGTCCGCTGTTCCCGACAGCCGCGCACAATGCTCCCAAGCCCGGGAGAAAAGCATTTTGGGGTGGTGATCAGTCCGGGCCCTTGGAAGACCTCCCCGGCTGCCTCCAAAGGACAGTTTGCAAGAACTCATGCCCGCTGTTCCCGCCAGGCACGCACAATGCTCCCAAGCCCGGGAGAAAAGCGCTTCGGGGTGGTGCTCTCACCGGGCCCTTGCCCCTGAGCCTGGGGGCAATGCAGGGGGAACACACTCCCAGGCCAAGGCAGAACCACATGCAAACGTCTGTTCCTGGTCCCTGCACCGGCAGAGAGCTCGGGGGAGCCAGAGTATGCCAGGCAGCTGCTGGGTTGGCGGCCTGTGTGGAAAGGGGCAGAGCCGACCTAGGGGCAAGTTGGGCCTCTTGCTCTCCCTGCTGCCCTGAGGCTGCTGGGCCAAAGAGGTCTTGGGCATCCAGCCCCTTGCTGGTCCCTTCCCTCTGACGAGGCCCTCTGTGCTCCAGCACCTTGCAGTGTGGAGACAGCCCCTGCCAGCAACCTCCTCTCCAAGGAGGCCTCAACCGAGGCCTAGGCCCAGGGGAAAGGCACCAGCGGGGATGAGCCTGGGGAGGCGCCCGGGCATGTCTGGACCCAGTCCCCGCAGCCTGCCCCTTGGTGGGGCAGTACCCCCGGAGGCCAGGAAGGTCTGGGCAAGGCTGAGAGGGGCAGGGACACTGCTGGGTCCTGCCCCTGGCCTGTGGGGCGTCTGAGCACAACCGGCACCCTCCCGCTGGAAGACCTCCCCGTCTGCCTCCAAAGGCCTGTTTGCAAGCACTCCCACCCGCTGTTCCCGCCAGGCACGCACAATGCTCCCAAGCCCGGGAGAAAAGTGCTTCGGGGTGGTTTTCTCCTCGGGCCCTTGCCCCTGAGCCTGGGGGCCAGGCAGGTGGAACACACTCCCAGGCCAAGGGAGAACGACATGCACACGTCTGTTCCTGCCCCCTACACCGGCAGAGAGCTCGGGGGAGCCAGAGACTCTCAGGCAGCTGCTGGGCTGGCCGCCTGTGTGGGAAGTGGCAGAGCCGACCTAGGGGCAAGTTGGGCCTCTGCTCTCCCTGCCGCCCTGAGGCTGCTGGGCCAAAGAGGTCTTGGGCATCCAGCCCCTTGCTGGTCCCTTCCCTCTGACGAGGCCCTCTGAGCTCCAGCACCTTGCAGTGTGGAGACAGCCCCTGCCAGCAACCTCCTCTCCAAGGAGGCCTAAACCGAGGCCTAGCCCCAGGGGAAAGGCACCAGCGGGGAAGAGCCTGGGGAGGCGCCCGGGCATGTCTGGATCCAGTCCCCGCAGCCTGCCCCTTGGTGGGGCAGTACCCCCGGAGGCCAGGAAGGTCTGGGCAAGGCTGGCCAGGGGCAGGGGCCCTGCTGGGCCCCTGCCCCTGGCCTGTGGGGCCTCTGAGCACAACCGGCCCTCTCCCACTGGAAGACCTCCCCGGCTGCCTCCAAAGGCCGGTTTGCCAACACTCCCGCCCGCTGTTCCCGCCAGGCACGCACAATGCTCCCAAGCCCGGGAGCAAAGCGCTTTGGGGTGTTGCTCTCTCCGGGCCCTTGCCCCTGAGCGTGGGGGCCAGGCAGTGGGTCCACACTCCCAGACCAAAGCAGAACCACATGCCCACGTCTGTTCCTGTCCCCTGCACCGGCAGAGAGCTCGGAGGAGCCAGAGTCTGTCAGGCAGCTGCTGGGCTGGCCGCCTGTGTGGGAAGGGGCAGAGCCGACCTAGGGGCAAGTTGGGCCTCTTGCTCTCCCTGCTGCCCTGAGGCTGCTGGGCCAAAGAGGTCTTCGGCATCCAGCACCTTGCTGGTCCCTTCCCTCTGACGAGGCCCTCTGAGCTCCAGCACCTTGCAGTGTGGAGACAGCCCCTGCCAGCAACCTCCTCTCCAAGGAGGCCTCAACCGAGGCCTAGGCCCAGGGGAAAGGCACCAGCGGGGATGAGCCTGGGGAGGCGCCCGGGCATGTCTGGACCCAGTCCCCGCAGCCTGCCCCTTGGTGGGGCTGTAACCCCGGAGGCAGGAAGGTCTGGGCAAGGCTGGCCAGGGGCAGGGGCCCTGCTGGGCCCTTCCCCTGGCCTGTGGGGCCTCTGAGCACAACCGGCCCTCTCCCACTGGAAGACCTCCCCGGCTGCCTCCAAAGGCCGGTTTGCAAGCACTCCCGCCCACTGTTCCCACCAAGCGCGCACAATGCTCCCAAGCCAGGGAGAAAAGCGCTTCGGGGTTATGCTCTCTCCGGGCCCTTGCCCCTGAGCCTGGGGGCCAGGCAGGGGGTCCACACTCCCAGGCCAAGGCAGAACCACATGCACACGTCTGTTCCTGACCCCTGCACCGGCAGAGAGCTCGGGGGAGCCAGAGTCTGTCAGGCAGCTGCTGGGCTGGCCGCCTGTGTGGGAAGGGGCAGAGCCGACCTAGGGGCAAGTTGGGCCTCTTCCTCTCCCTGCTGCCCTGAGGCTGCTGGGCCATAGAGGTCTTGGGCATCCAGCCCCTTGCTCGTCCCTTCCCTCTGACGAGGCCCTCTGAGCTCTAGCACCTTGCAGTGTG
This sequence comes from Dama dama, assembly GCF_033118175.1. Lineage (NCBI taxonomy): Eukaryota > Metazoa > Chordata > Mammalia > Artiodactyla > Cervidae > Dama > Dama dama. The sequence goes on from NW_026870977.1 coordinate 1,258,550, forward strand.
GAGACAGCCCCTGCCAGCAACCTCCTCTCCAAGGAGGCCTCAACCGAGGCCTAGGCCCAGGGGAAAGGCACCAGCGGGGATGAGCCAGTGGAGGCGCACTGGCATGTCTGGACCCAGTCCCCGCAGCCTGCCCCTTGGTGGGGCAGTACCCCCGGAGGCCAGGAAGGTCTGGGCAAAGCTGCCAGGGGCAGGGACACTGCTGGGCCCTGCCCCTGGCCTGTGGGGCCTCTGAGCACAACCGGCACTCTCCCACTGGAAGACCTGCCCGGCTGCCTCCAAAGGCCGGTTTGCAAGCGCTCCCGCCCACTGTTCCCAGCAGGCGTGTACAATGCTCCCAAGCCCGGGAGAAAAGCGCTTCGGGGTGGTGCTCTCTCCGGGCCCTTGCTCCTGAGCCTGGGGGCAAGGCACGGTGTCCACAATCCCAGGCCAAGTCAGAACCACATGCACACCTCTGATCTGCCCCCTGCACCGGCAAAGAGCTCGGGGGAGCCAGAGTATGTCAGGCAGCTGCTGGGCTAGCCGCCTGTGTGGGAAGGGGCAGAGCCGACCTAGGGGCAAGTTGTGCCTCTTGCTCTCCCTGCTGCCCTGAGGCTGCTGGGCCAAAGAGGTCTTGGGCGTCCAGCCCCTTGCTGGTCCCTTCCCTCTGACGAGGCCCTCTGAGCTCCAGCACCTTGCAGTGTGGAGACAGCCCCTGCCAGCAACCTCCTCTCCAAGAGGCCTAAACCGAGGCCTAGGCCCAGGGGAAAGGCACCAGTGGGGATGAGCCTGGGGAAGCGCCCGGGCATGTCTGGACCCAGTCCCCGCAGCCTGCCCCTTGGTGGGGCAGTACCCCTGAGGCCAGGAAGGTCTGGGAAAGGCTGGCCAGGGGCAGGGGACCTGCTGGGTCCGGCCCCTGGCCTGTGGGGCCTCTGAGCACAACCGGCCCTCTCCCAATGGAAGACCTCCCCGGCTGCCTCCAAAGGCCGGTTTGCAAGCACTCCCGCCCACTGTTCCCACAAAGCACGCACAATGCTCCCAAGCCCGGGAGAAAAGCGCTTCGGGGTGTTGCTCTCTCCGGGCCCTTGCCCCTGAGCCTGGGGTCCAGGCAGTGGGTCCACACTCCCAGACCAAGGCAGAACCACATGCACACGTGTGTTCCTGCCCCCTACACCAGCAGAGAGCTCGGGGGAGCCAGAGACTGCCAGGCTGCTGCTGGGCTGGCTGCCTGTGTGGTACGGGGCAGAGCCGACCTAGGGGCATGTTGGGCCTCTTGCTCTCCCTGCTGCCCTGAGGCTGCTGGGTCAAAGAGGTCTTGGGCATCCAGCGCTTTGCTGGTGCCTTCCCTCTGACGAGGCCCTCTGAGCTCCAGCACCTTGCAGTGTGGAGACAGCCCCTGTCAGCAACCTCCTCTCCAAAGAGTCCTCAACCGAGGCCTACAACCAGGGGAAAGGCACCAGCGGGGATGATCCTGGGGAGGCGCACAGACATGTCTGGACCCTGTCTCCTCAGCCTGCCCCTTGGTGGGGCAGTACCCCCGGAGGCCAGGAAGGTCTGGGCAAGTCTGGCCAGGGGCAGGGGCCCTGCTGGGTCCTGACCCTGGCCTGTGGGGCCTCTGAGCACAACCGGCCCTCTCCCACTGGAAGACCTCCCCGGCTGCCTCCAAAGTCCTGTTTGCAACACTCCCGCCCGCTGTTCACGTCAGGAATGCACAAAGCTCCCAAGCCGGGGAGAAAAGCGCTTCGGTGTGGTGCTCTCTCCGGGCCCTTGCCCCTGAGCCTGGGGGCAAGGCAGGGGGAATACACTCCCAGGCCAAGGCAGAACCACATGCCCAGGTCTGTTCCTGTCCCCTGCACCGGCAGAGAGCTTGGGGGAGCCAGAGTCTGTCAGGCAGCTGCTGAGTTGGCCGCCTGTGTGGGAAGGGGCAGAGCCGCCCTAGGGGCAAGTTGGGCCTCTTGCTCTCCCTGCTGCCCTGAGGCTGCTGGGCCAAAGAGGTCTTGGGCATCCAGCCCCTTGCTGGTCCCTTCCCTCTGACGAGGCCCTCTGAGCTCCAGCACCTTGCAGTGTGGAGACAGCCCCTGCCAGCAACCTCCTCTCCAAGGAGGCCTCAACCGAGGCCTAGGCCCAGGGGAAAGGCACCAGCAGGGATGAGCCTGGGGAGGCGCCCGGGCATGTCTGGACCCAGTCCCCGCAGCCTGCCCCTTGGTGGGGCAGTACCCTCGGAGGCCAGGAAGGTCTGGGCAAGGCTGGCCAGGGGCAGGGGCCCTGCTGCGTCCTGCCCCTGGCCTGTGGGGCCTCTGAGCACAACCGGCCCTCTCCCACTGGAAGACCTCCCCGGCTGCCTCCAAAGGCCGGTTTGCAAGCGCTCCCGCCCACTGTTCCCAGCAGGCGTGCACAATGCTCCCAAGCCCGGGAGAAAAGCGCTTCAGGGTGGTGCTCTTTCCGGGCCCTTGCCCCTGAGCCTGGGGGCAAGGCAGGGTGTCCACACTCCCAGGACAAGGCAGAACCACATGCACACGTCTGATCTGCCCCCTGCACCGGCAGAGAGCTCGGGGGAGCCAGAGTCTGTCAGGCAGCTGCTGGGCTGGCCGCCTGTGTGGGAAGGGGCAGAGCCGACCTAGGGGCAAGTTGGGCCTCTTGCTCTCCCTGCTGCCCTGAGGCTGCTGGGCCAAAGAGGTCTTGGGCATCCAGCCCCTTGCTGGTCCCTTCCCTCTGACGAGGCCCTCTGAGCTCCAGCACCTTGCAGTGTGGAGACAGCCCCTGCCAGCAACCTCCTCTCCAAGGAGGCCTCAACTGAGGCCTAGGCCCAGGGGAAAGGCACCAGCGGGGATGAGCCTGGGGAGGCGCCCGGCCATGTCTGGACCCAGTCCCCGCAGCCTGCCCCTTGGTGGGGCAGTACCCCCGGAGGCCAGGAGGTTCTGGGCAAGGCTGCCAGGGGCAGGGACACTGCTGGGTCCTGCCCCTGGCCTGTGGGGCGTCTGAGCACAACCGGCACTCTCCCGCTGGAAGACCTCCCCGGCTGCCTCCAAAGGCCGGTTTGCAAGCACTCCCGCCCGCTGTTCCCGCCAGGCACGCACAATGCTCCCAAGCCCGGGAGAAAAGCGCTTCAGGGTGGTGCTCTCTCCGGGCCCTTGCCCCTGAGCCTGGGGGACAGGCAGGGGGAACACACTCCCAGGCCAAGGCAGAACGACATGCACACGTCTGTTCCTGCCCCCTACACCGGCAGAGAGTTCGGGGGAGCCAGAGACTGCCAGGCTGCTGCTGGGCTGGCTGCCTGTGTGGGACGGGGTAGAGCCGACCTAGGGGCAAGTTGGGCCTCTTGCTCTCCCTGCTGCCCTGAGGCTGCTGGGTCAAAGAGGTCTTGGGCATCCAGCCCTTTGCTGGTCCTTTCCCTCTGACGAGGCCCTCTGAGCTCCAGCACCTTGCAGTGTGCAGACAGCCCCTGCCGGCAACCTCCTCTCCAAGGAGGCCTCAACCGAGGCCTAGGCCCAGGGGAAAGGCACCAGCGGGGATGAGCCTGGGGAGGCGCCCGGGCATGTCTGGACCCAGTCCCCGCAGCCTGCCCCTTGGTGGGGTAGTACCCCCGGAGGCCAGGAAGGTCTGGGCAAGGCTGCCAGAGGCAGGGACACTGCTGGGTCCTGCCCCTGGCCTGTGGGGCCTCTGAGAACAACTGGCACTCTCCCGCTGGAAGACCTCCCCGGCTGCCTCCAAAGGCTGGTTTGCAAGCACTCAATCCCGCTGTTCACGCCAGCTGCGCAAAATGCTCCCAAGCCCGGGAGAAAAGCATTTTGGGGTGGTGCTCACTCCGGGCTTTGGAAGACCTCCCCGGCTGCCTCCAAGGCCGGTTTGCAAGCACTTCTGCCTGCTGTTCCCGCCACCCGCGCACAATGCTCCCAAGCCCGGGAGAAAAGCGTTTCGGGGTGGTGTTCTCTCTGGACCCAAGAAAGACCTCCCGGGCTGCCCCCAAATGCCGGTTTGCAAGCACTCCCACTCGCTGTTCCCGCCATCCGTGCAAATGCTCCAAGCCCAGGAGAAAAGCCCTTCAGGGTGGTGCTCTCTCCCGGCCCTTGGAAGACCTCCCCGGCTGCCTCCAAAGGCTGGATTTCAAGTACTCCCTCCCGCTGTCCCGCCAGCCGCACACAATGCTCCCAATCACGGGAGAAAAGCGCTTCGGGGTGGTGCTCTCTACGGGCCCTTGGAAGACCTCCCCGTTTGTCTCCAAAGGCCGGTTTGCAAGCACTCATGCCCGCTGTTCCCGCCAGCCGCGCACAATGCTCCCAAGCCTAGGAGAAAAGCGCTTCGGGGTGGTGCTCTCTCCCGGCCCTTGGAAGACCTCCCCGGCTGCCTCCAAAGGCCGGTTTGCAAGCACTCAATCCCGCTGTTCCCGCCAGCCGCGCACAATGCTCCCAAGCCCGGGAGAAAAGCGCTTCGGGGTGGTGCTCTCTCCCGGCCCTTGGAAGACCTCCCCGGCTGCCTCCAAAGGCTGGTTTTCAAGAACTCCCTCCCGCTGACCCGCCAGCCGCACACAATGCTCCCAAGCCCGGGAGAAAAGCATTTTGGGGTGGTCTCTCTCCGGGCCCTTGGAAGACTCCCCGGCTGCCTCTAAAGGCCGGTTTGCAAGCACTCATGTCCTCTGTTCCCGACAGCCGCGAACAATGCTCCCAATTCCGTGAGAAAAGTGCTTCGGGATGGTGCTCTCTCCGGGCCCTTGGAAGACCTCCCAAGCTGCCTCCAAAGGCCGGTTTGCAAGCACTCCCGCCCGCTGTTCCCGCCAGCCTCGCACAATGCTCCCAAGACCGGGAGAAAAGCGCTTCGGGGTGGTGTTCTCTCCGTGCCAATGGAGGACCTCCCTGGCTGCCCCCAAAGGCCGGTTTGCAAGCACTCCCACTCGCTGTTCCCGCCAGCCACGCACAATCCTCCAAAACCCCGTAGAAAAGCGCTTCGGGGTGGTGTTCTCTCCGTGCCCATGGAAGACCTCCCGGGGTGCCCCCAAAGGCCGGTTTGCAAGCACTCCCACTCGCTGTTCCCGCCATCCGCGCACAATGCTCCCAAGCCCGGGAGAAAAGCATTTTGGGGTGGTGCTCAAACCGGGCCCTGGAAGACCTCCCCGGCTGCCTCCAAAGGACGGTTTTCAAGCACTCCTGCCTGCTGTTCCCGCCACCTGCGCACAATAATCCCAAGCCCGGGAGAAAAGCGCTTCGGGGTGGTGCTCTCTACAGGCCCTTGGAAGACCTCCCGGGCTGCCTCCAAAGGCCGGTTTGCAAGGACTCCTTCCTGCTGTTCCCGCCATCCGCGCACAATGCTCCCAAGCCCGGGAGAAAAGCATTTTGGGGTGGTGCTCACACCGGGCCCTGGAAGACCTCCCCGGCTGCCTCCAAAGTCCTGTTTGCAACACTCCCGCCCGCTGTTCACGTCAGGAATGCACAAAGCTCCCAAGCCGGGGAGAAAAGCGCTTCGGTGTGGTGCTCTCTCCGGGCCCTTGCCCATGAGCCTGGGGGCAAGGCAGGGAGAACACACTCCCAGGCCAAGGCAGAACCACATGCACACGACTGATCTGCCCCCTGCACCGGCAGAGAGCTCGGGGGAGCCAGAGTCTGTCAGGCAGCTGCTGGGCTGGCCGCCTGTGTGGGAAGGGGCAGAGCCGACCTAGGGGCAAGTTGGGCCTCTTGCTCTCCCTGCTGCCCTGAGGCTGCTGGGCCAAAGAGGTCTTGGGCATCCAGCCCCTTGCTGGTCCCTTCCCTCTGATGAGGCCCTCTGAGCTCCAGCACCTTGCAGTGTGGAGACAGCCCCTGCCAGCAACCTCCTCTCCAAGGAGGCCTCAACCGAGGCCTAGGCCCAGGGGAAAGGCACCAGCGGGGATGAGCCTGGGGAGGCGCCCGGGCATGTCTGGACCCAGTCCCCGCAGCCTGCCCCTTGGTGGGGCAGTACCCCCGGAGGCCAGGGAGGTCTGGGCAAGGCTGGCCAGGGGCAGGGGCCCTGCTGGGTCCTGCCCCTGGCCTGTAGGGCCTCTGAGCACAACCGGCCCTCTCCCGCTGGAAGACCTCCCCGGCTGCCTCCAAAGGCCAGTTTGCCAACACTCCTGCCCGCTGTTCCCGCCAGGCACGCACAATGCTCCCAAGCCCAGGAGAAAAGCGCTTCGGGGTGGTGGTCTCTCCGGGCCCCTGCCCCTGAGCCTGGGGGCCAGGCAGGGGATCCACAGTCCCAGGCCAAGGCAGAACCACATGCACACGTCTGTTCCTGCCCCCTCTACCGGCAGAGAGCTGGGGGGAGCCAGAGTCTGTCAGGCAGCTGCTGGGCTGGCCGCCTGTGTGGGAAGGGGCAGAGCCGACCTACGGGCAAGTTGGGCCTCTTGCTCTCCCTGCTGCCCTGAGGCTGCTGTGCCAAAGAGGTCTTGGGCATCCAGCCCCTTGCTGGTCCCTTCCCTCTGACGAGGCCCTCTGAGCTCCAGCAGCTTGCAGTGTGGAGACAGACCCTGCAAGCAACCTCCTCTCCAAGGAGGCCTCAACCGAGGCCTAGGCCCAGGGGAAAGGCACCAGCGGGGATGAGCCAGTGGAGGCGCACGGGCATATCAGGACCCAGTCCCCGCAGCCTGCCCCTTGGTGGGGCAGTACCCCCGGAGGCCAGGAAGGTCTGGGCAAGGCTGGCCAGGGGCAGGGTCCCTGCTGGGTCCTGCCCCTGGCCTGTGGGGCCTCTGAGCACAACCGGCCCACTCCCACTGGAAGACCTCCCCGGCTGCCTTCAAAGGCGGGTTTGCCAACACTCCCGCCCGCTGTTCCCGCCAGGCACGCACAACGCTCCCAAGGCCAGGAGAAAAGCGCTTCGGGGTGTTGCTCTCTCCGGGCCTTTGCCCTTGAGCCTGGGGTCCAGGCAGTGGGTCCACACTCCCAGACCAAGGCAGAACCACATGCACACGTCTGTTCCTGACCCCTGAACCGGCAGAGAGCTCGGGGGAGCCAGAGTCTATCAGGCAGCTGCTGGGTTGGCTGCCTGTGTGGGAAGGGGCAGAGCCGACCTAGGGGCAAGTTGGGCCTCTTGCTCTCCCTGCTGCCCTGAGGCTGCTGGGCCAAAGAGGTCTTGGGCATCCAGCCCCTTGCTGGTCCCTTCCCGCTGACGAGGCCCTCTGAGCTCCAGCACCTTGCAGTGTGGAGACAGCCCCTGCCAGCAACCTCCTCTCCAAGGAGGCATCAACCGAGGCCTATGCCCAGGGGAAAGGCACCAGCGGGGATGAGCCAGGGGAGGCGCCCAGGCATGTCTGGACTCAGTCCCTGCAGCCTGCCCCTTGGTGGGGCAGTACCCCCGGAGGCCAGGAAGGTCTGGGCAAGGCTGGCCAGGGGCAGGGGACCTGCTGGGTCCTGCCCCTGGCCTGTGAGGCCTCTGAGCACAACCGGCCCTCTCCCACTGGAAAACCTCCACGGCTGCCTCCAAAGTCCTGTTTGCAAACACTCCCGCCCACTGTTCCCAGCAGGCTCGCACAACGCTCCCAAGCCCGGGAGAAAAGCGCTTCGGGGTGGTGCTCTCTCCGGGCCCTTGCCCCTGAGCCTGGGGGCAAGGCAGGGGGAATACACTCCCAGGCCAAGGCAGAACCACATGCCCACGTCTGTTCCTGTCCCCTGCACCGGCAGAGAGCTTGGGGGAGCCAGAGTCTGTCAGGCAGCTGCTGAGTTGGCCGCCTGTGTGGGAAGGGGCAGAGCCGCCCTAGGGGCAAGTTGGGCCTCTTGCTCTCCCTGCTGCCCTGAGGCTGCTGGGCCAAAGAGATCTTGGGCATCCAGCCCCTTGCTGGTCCCTTCCCTCTGACGAGGCCCTCTGAGCTCCAGCACCTTGCAGTGTGGAGACAGCCCCTGCCAGCAACCTCCTCTCCAAGGAGGCCTCAACCGAGGCCTAGGCCCAGGGGAAAGGCACCAGCAGGGATGAGCCTGGGGAGGCGCCCGGGCATGTCTGGACCCAGGCCCCGCAGCCTGCCCCTTGGTGGGGCAGTACCCCCGGAGGCCAGGAAGGTCTGGGCAAGGCTGGCCAGGGGCAGGGGCCCTGCTGCGTCCTGCCCATGGCCTGTGGGGCCTCTGAGCACAACCGGCCCTCTCCCACTGGAAGACCTCCCCGGCCTCCTCCAAAGGCCGGTTTGCAAGCGCTCCCGCCCGCTGTTCCCGCCAGGCACGCACAATGCTCCCAAGCCCGGGAGAAAAGCGCTTCAGGGTGGTGCTCTTTCCGGGCCCTTGCCCCTGAGCCTGGGGGCAAGGCAGGGTGTCCACACTCCCAGGACAAGGCAGAACCACATGCACACGTCTGATCTGCCCCCTGCACCGGCAGAGAGCTCGGGGGAGCCAGAGTCTGTCAGGCAGCTGCTGGGCTGGCCGCCTGTGTGGGAAGGGGCAGAGCCGACCTAGGGGCAAGTTGGGCCTCTTGCTCTCCCTGCTGCCCTGAGGCTGCTGGGCCAAAGAGGTCTTGGGCATCCAGCCCCTTGCTGGTCCCTTCCCTCTGACGAGGCCCTCTGAGCTCCAGCACCTTGCAGTGTGGAGACAGCCCCTGCCAGAAACCTCCTCTCCAAGGAGGCCTCAACTGAGGCCTAGGCCCAGGGGAAAGGCACCAGCGAGGTGAGCCTGGGGAGGCGCCCGGCCATGTCTGGACCCAGTCCCCGCAGCCTGCCCCTTGGTGGGGCAGTACCCCCGGAGGCCAGGAGGTTCTGGGCAAGGCTGCCAGGGGCAGGGACACTGCTGGGTCCTGCCCCTGGCCTCTGGGGCGTCTGAGCACAACCGGCACTCTCCCGCTGGAAGACCTCCCCGGCTGCCTCGAAAGGCCGGTTTGCAAGCACTCCCGCCCGCTGTTCCCGCCAGGCACGCACAATGCTCCCAAGCCCGGGAGAAAAGCGCTTCGGGGTGGTGCTCTCTCCGGGCCCTTGCCCCTGAGCCTGGGGGACAGGCAGGGGGAACACACTCCCAGGCCAAGGCAGAACGACATGCACACGTCTGTTCCTGCCCCCTACACCGGCAGAGAGTTCGGGGGAGCCAGAGACTGCCAGGCTGCTGCTGGGCTGGCTGCCTGTGTGGGACGGGGTAGAGCCGACCTAGGGGCAAGTTGGGCCTCTTGCTCTCCCTGCTGCCCTGAGGCTGCTGGGTCAAAGAGGTCTTGGGCATCCAGCCCTTTGCTGGTCCTTTCCCTCTGACGAGGCCCTCTGAGCTCCAGCACCTTGCAGTGTGCAGACAGCCCCTGCCGGCAACCTCCTCTCCAAGGAGGCCTCAACCGAGGCCTAGGCCCAGGGGAAAGGCACCAGCGGGGATGAGCCTGGGGAGGCGCCCGGGCATGTCTGGACCCAGTCCCCGCAGCCTGCCCCTTGGTGGGGCAGTACCCCCGGAGGCCAGGAAGGTCTGGGCAAGGCTGGCCAGGGGCAGGGGCCCTGCTGGGTCCTGCCCCTGGCCTGTGGGGCCTCTGAGCACAACCGGCCCTCTCCCACTGGAAGACCTCCCCGGCTGCCTCCAAAGGCCGGTTTGCAAGCACTCCCGCCCACTGTTCCCGCCAGGCGCGCACAATGCTCCCAAGCCCGGGAGAAAAGCGCTTCGGGGTGGTGGTCTCTCCGGGCCCTTGCCCCTGAGCCTGGGGGCCAGGCAGGGGATCCACAGTCCCAGGCCAAGGCACAACAACATGCACACGTCTGTTCCTGCCCCCTGCACCGGCAGAGAGCTGGGGGGAGCCAGAGTCTGTCAGGCAGCTGCTGGGCTGGCCGCCTGTGTGGGAAGGGGCAGAGCCGACCTAGGGGCAAGTTGGGCCTCTTGCTCTCCCTGCTGCCCTGAGGCTGCTGGGCCAAAGAGGTCTTGGGCATCCAGCCCCTTGCTGGTCCCTTCCCTCTGACGAGGCCCTCTGAGCTCCAGCACCTTGCAGTGTGGAGACAGACCCTGCCAGCAACCTCCTCTCCAAGGAGGCCTCAACCGAGGCCTAGGCCCAGGGGAAAGGCACCAGCGGGGATGAGCCAGTGGAGGGGCCCGGGCATGTCTGGACCCAGTCCCCACAGCCTGCCCCTTGGTGGGGCAGTACCCCCGGAGGCCAGGAAGGTCTGGGCAAGGCTGGCCAGGGGCAGGGTCCCTGCTGGGTCCTGCCCCTGGCCTGTGGGGCCTCTGAGCACAACCGGCCCTCTCCCACTGGAAGACCTCCCCGGCTGCCTTCAAAGGCGGGTTTGCCAACACTCCCGCCCGCTGTTCCCGCCAGGCACGCACAACGCTCCCAAGGCCAGGAGAAAAGCGCTTCGGGGTGTTACTCTCTCCGGGCCCTTGCCCCTGAGCCTGGGGTCCAGGCAGTGGGTCCACACTCCCAGACCAAGGCAGAACCACATGCACACGTCTGTTCCTGACCCCTGAACCGGCAGAGAGCTCGGGGGAGCCAGAGTCTATCAGGCAGCTGCTGGGTTGGCTGCCTGTGTGGGAAGGGGCAGAGCCGACCTAGGGGCAAGTTGGGCCTCTTGCTCTCCCTGCTGCCCTGAGGCTGCTGGGCCAAAGAGGTCTTGGGCATCCAGCCCCTTGCTGGTCCCTTCCCGCTGACGAGGCCCTCTGAGCTCCAGCACCTTGCAGTGTGGAGACAGCCCCTGCCAGCAACCTCCTCTCCAAGGAGGCATCAACCGAGGCCTATGCCCAGGGGAAAGGCACCAGCGGGGATGAGCCTGGGGAGGCGCCCAGGCATGTCTGGACCCAGTCCCCGCAGCCTGCCCCTTGGTGGGGCAGTACCCCCGGAGGCCAGGAAGGTCTGGGCAAGGCTGGCCAGGGGCAGGGGACCTGCTGGGTCCTGCCCCTGGCCTGTGAGTCCTCTGAGCACAACCGGCCCTCTCCCACTGGAAGACCTCCACGGCTGCCTCCAAAGTCCTGTTTGCAAACACTCCCGCCCGCTGTTCACGCCAGGCTCGCACAATGCTCCCAAGCCCGGGAGAAAAGTGCTTCGGGGTGGTGCTCTCTCCGGGCCCTTGCCCCTGAGCCTGGGGGCAAGGCAGGGGGAACACACTCCCAGGCCAAGGCAGAACCACATGCCCACGTCTGTTCCTGTCCCCTGCACCGGCAGAGAGCTTGGGGGAGCCAGAGTCTGTCAGGCAGCTGCTGAGTTGGCCGCCTGTGTGGGAAGGGGCAGAGCCGCCCTAGGGGCAAGTTGGGCCTCTTGCTCTCCCTGCTGCCCTGAGGCTGCTGGGCCAAAGACGTCTTGGGCATCCAGCCCCTTACTGGTCCCTTCCCTCTGACGAGGCCCTCTGAGCTCCAGCACCTTGCAGTGTGGAGACAGCCCCTGCCAGCAACCTCCTCTCCAAGGAGGCCTCAACCGAGGCCTAGGCCCAGGGGAAAGGCACCAGCGGGGATGAGCCTGGGGAGGCGCCCGGGCATGTCTGGACACAGGCCCCGCAGCCTGCCCCTTGGTGGGGCAGTACCCCCGGAGGCCAGGAAGGTCTGGGCAAGGCTGGCCAGGGGCAGGGGCCCTGCTGCGTCCTGCCCCTGGCCTGTGGGGCCTCTGAGCACAACCGGCCCTCTCCCACTGGAAGACCTCCCCGGCTGCCTCCAAAGGCCGGTTTTCAAGCGCTACCGCCCACTGTTCCCAGCAGGCGTGCACAATGCTCCCAAGCCCGGGAGAAAAGCGCTTCAGGGTGGTGCTCTCTCCGGGCCCTTGCCCCTGAGCCTGGGGGCAAGGCAGGGTGTCCACACTCCCAGGCCAAGGCAGAACCACATGCACACGTCTGATCTGCCCCCTGCACCGGCAGAGAGCTCGGGGGAGCCAGAGTCTGTCAGGCAGCTGCTGGGCTGGCCGCCTGTGTGGGAAGGGGCAGAGCCGACCTAGGGGCAAGTTGGGCCTCTTGCTCTCCCTGCTGCCCTGAGGCTGCTGGGCCAAAGAGGTCTGGGCATCCAGCCCCTTGCTGGTCCCTTCCCTCGGACGAGGCCCTCTGAGCTCCAGCACCTTGCAGTGTGGAGACAGCCCCTGCCAGCAACCTCCTCTCCAAGGAGTCCTCAACCGAGGCCTAGGGCCAGGGGAAAGGCACCAGCGGGGATGAGCCTGGGGAGGCGCCCGGGCATGTCTGGACCCAGTCCCCGCAGCCTGCCCCTTGGTGGGGCAGTACCCCCGGAGGCCAGGAAGGTCTGGGCAATGCTGCCAGGGGCAGGGACACTGCTGTGTCCTGCCCCTGGCCTGTGGGGCGTCTGAGCACAACCGGCACTCTCCCGCTGGAAGACCTCCCTGTCTGCCTCGAAAGGCCGGTTTGCAAGCACTCCCGCCCGCTGTTCCCGCCAGGCACGCACAATGCTCCCAAGCCCGGGAGAAAAGCGCTTCGGGGTGGTGCTCTCACCGGGCCCTTGCCCCTGAGCCTGGGGGCCAGGCAGGGGGAACACACTCCCAGGCCAAGGCAGAACGACATGCACACGTCTGTTCCTGCCCCCTACACCGGCAGAGAGCTCGGGGGAGCCAGAGACTGCCAGGCTGCTGCTGGGCTGGCCGCCTGTGTGGGACGGGGCAGAGCCGACCTAGGGGCAAGTTGGGCCTCTTGCTCTCCCTGCTGCCCTGAGGCTGCTGGGTCAAAGAGGTCTTGGGCATCCAGCCCTTTGCTGGTCCCTTCCCTCTGACGAGGCCCTCTGATCTCCAGCACCTTGCAGTGTGGAGAGAGCCCCTGCCAGCAACCTCCTCTCCAAGGAGGCCTCAACCGAGGCCTATGCCCAGGGGAAAGGCACCAGCGGGGATGAGCCTGGGGAGGCGCCCGGGGATGTCTGGACCCAGTCCCCGCAGCCTGCCCCTTGGTGGGGCAGTACCCCCGGAGGCCAGGAAGGTCTGGGCAAGGCTGGCCAGGGTCAGGGGCACTGCTGGGTCCTGCCCCTGGCCTGTGGGGCCTCTGAGCACAACCAGCCCTCTCCCACTGGAAGACCTCCCCGGCTGCCTCCAAAGTCCTGTTTGCTAACACTCCCGCCCGCTGTTCACGCCAGGCTCGCACAATGCTCCCAAGCCCGGGAGAAAAGCGCATTGGGGTGGTTCTCTCTCCGGGCCCTTGCCCCTGAGCCTGGGGGCAAGGCACGGGGAACACACTCCCTGGCCAAGGCAGAACCACATGCCCACGTCTGTTCCTGTCCCCTGCACCGGCAGAGAGCTTGGGGGAGCCAGAGTCTGTCAGGCAGCTGCTGGGTTGGCCGCCTGTGTGGGAAGGGGCAGAGCCGACCGAGGGGCAAGTTGGGCCTCTTGCTCTCCCTGCTGCCCTGAGGCTGCTGGGCCAAAGACGTCTTGGGCATCCAGCCCCTTACTGGTCCCTTCCCTCTGACGAGGCCCTCTGAGCTCCAGCACCTTGCAGTGTGGAGACAGCCCCTGCCAGCAACCTCCTCTCCAAGGAGGCCTCAACCGAGGCCTAGGCCCAGGGGAAAGGCACCAGCGGGGATGAGCCAGGGGAGGCGCCCGTGCATGTCTGGACCCAGTCCCCGCAGCCTGCCCCTTGGTGGGGCAGTACCCCCGGAGGCCAGGAAGGTCTGGGCAAGGCTGGCCAGGGGCAGGGGCCCTGCTGCGTCCTGCCCCTGGCCTGTGGGGCCTCTGAGCACAACCGGCCCTCTCCCACTGGAAGACCTCCCCGGCTGCCTCCAAAGGCCGGTTTGCAAGCGCTCCCGCCCACTGTTCCCAGCAGGCGTGCACAATGCTCCCAAGCCCGGGAGAAAAGCGCTTCAGGGTGGTGCTCTCTCCGGGCCCTTGCCCCTGAGCCTGGGGGCAAGGCAGGGGGTCCACACTCCCAGGACAAGGCAGAACCACATGCACACGTCTGTTCCTGCCCCCTGCACCGGCAGAGAGCTCGGGGGAGCCAGAGTCTGTCAGGCAGCTGCTGGGCTGGCCGCCTGTGTGGGAAGTGGCAGAGCCGACCTAGGGGCAAGTTGGGCCTCTTGCCCTCCCTGCTGCCCTGAGGCTGCTGGGCCAAAGAGGTCTTGGGCATCCAACCCCTTGCTGGTCCCTTCCCTCTGACGAGGCCCTCTGAGCTCCAGCACCTTGCAGTGTGGAGACAGCCCCTGCCAGCAACCTCCTCTCCAAGGAGGCCTCAACTGAGGCCTAGGCCCAGGGGAAAGGCACCAGCGGGGATGAGCCTGGGGAGGCGCCCGGCCATGTCTGGACCCAGTCCCCGCAGCCTGCCCCTTGGTGGGGCAGTACCCCCGGAGGCCAGGAGGTTCTGGGCAAGGCTGCCAGGGGCAGGGACACTGCTGGGTCCTGCCCCTGGCCTGTGGGGCGTCTGAGCACAACCGGCACTCTCCCGCTGGAAGACCTCCCCGGCTGCCTCCAAAGGCCGGTTTGCAAGCACTCCCGCCCGCTGTTCCCGCCAGGCACGCACAATGCTCCCAAGCCCGGGAGAAAAGCGCTTCTGGGTGGTGCTCTCTCCGGGCCCTTGCCCCTGAGCCTGGGGTACAGGCAGGGGGAACACACTCCCAGGCCAAGGCAGAACGACATGCACACGTCTGTTCCTGCCCCCTACACCGGCAGAGAGTTCGGGGGAGCCAGAGACTGCCAGGCTGCTGCTCGGCTGGCTGCCTGTGTGGGACGGGGTAGAGCCGACCTAGGGGCAAGTTGGGCCTCTTGCTCTCCCTGCTGCCCTGAGGCTGCTGGGTCAAAGAGGTCTTGGGCATCCAGCCCTTTGCTGGTCCTTTCCCTCTGACGAGGCCCTCTGAGCTCCAGCACCTTGCAGTGTGCAGACAGCCCCTGCCGGCAACCTCCTCTCCAAGGAGGCCTCAACCGAGGCCTAGGCCCAGGGGAAAGGCACCAGCGGGGATGAGCCTGGGGAGGCGCCCGGGCATGTCTGGACCCAGTCCCCGCAGCCTGCCCCTTGGTGGGGTAGTACCCCCGGAGGCCAGGAAGGTCTGGGCAAGGCTGCCAGAGGCAGGGACACTGCTGGGTCCTGCCCCTGGCCTGTGGGGCCTCTGAGAACAACTGGCACTCTCCCGCTGGAAGACCTCCCCGGCTGCCTCCAAAGGCTGGTTTGCAAGCACTCAATCCCGCTGTTCACGCCAGCTGCGCACAATGCTCCCAAGCCCGGGAGAAAAGCATTTTGGGGTGGTGCTCACTCCGGGCTTTGGAAGACCTCCCCGGCTGCCTCCAAGGCCGGTTTGCAAGCACTTCTGCCTGCTGTTCCCGCCACCCGCGCACAATGCTCCCAAGCCCGGGAGAAAAGCGTTTCGGGGTGGTGTTCTCTCTGGACCCAAGAAAGACCTCCCGGGCTGCCCCCAAATGCCGGTTTGCAAGCACTCCCACTCACTGTTCCCGCCATCCGTGCAAATGCTCCAAGCCCAGGAGAAAAGCCCTTCAGGGTGGTGCTCTCTCCCGGCCCTTGGAAGACCTCCCCGGCTGCCTCCAAAGGCTGGATTTCAAGTACTCCCTCCCGCTGTCCCGCCAGCCGCACACAATGCTCCCAATCACGGGAGAAAAGCGCTTCGGGGTGGTGCTCTCTACGGGCCCTTGGAAGACCTCCCCGTTTGTCTCCAAAGGCCGGTTTGCAAGCACTCATGCCCGCTGTTCCCGCCAGCCGCGCACAATGCTCCCAAGCCTAGGAGAAAAGCGCTTCGGGGTGGTGCTCTCTCCCGGCCCTTGGAAGACCTCCCCGGCTGCCTCCAAAGGCCGGTTTGCAAGCACTCAATCCCGCTGTTCCCGCCAGCCGCGCACAATGCTCCCAAGCCCGGGAGAAAAGCGCTTCGGGGTGGTGCTCTCTCCCGGCCCTTGGAAGACCTCCCCGGCTGCCTCCAAAGGCTGGTTTTCAAGAACTCCCTCCCGCTGACCCGCCAGCCGCACACAATGCTCCCAAGCCCGGGAGAAAAGCATTTTGAGGTGGTCTCTCTCCGGGCCCTTGGAAGACCTCCCCGGCTGCCTCTAAAGGCCGGTTTGCAAGCACTCATGTCCTCTGTTCCCGACAGCCGCGAACAATGCTCCCAATTCCGTGAGAAAAGTGCTTCGGGATGGTGCTCTCTCCGGGCCCTTGGAAGACCTCCCAAGCTGCCTCCAAAGGCCGGTTTGCAAGCACTCCCGCCCGCTGTTCCCGCCAGCCTCGCACAATGCTCCCAAGACCGGGAGAAAAGCGCTTCGGGGTGGTGTTCTCTCCGTGCCAATGGAGGACCTCCCTGGCTGCCCCCAAAGGCCGGTTTGCAAGCACTCCCACTCGCTGTTCCCGCCAGCCACGCACAATCCTCCAAAACCCCGGAGAAAAGCGCTTCGGGGTGGTGTTCTCTCCGTGCCCATGGAAGACCTCCCGGGGTGCCCCCAAAGGCCGGTTTGCAAGCACTCCCACTCGCTGTTCCCGCCATCCGCGCACAATGCTCCCAAGCCCGGGAGAAAAGCATTTTGGGGTGGTGCTCACACCGGGCCCTGGAAGACCTCCCCGGCTGCCTCCAAAGGACGGTTTTCAAGCACTCCTGCCTGCTGTTCCCGCCACCCGCGCACAATAATCCCAAGCCCGGGAGAAAAGCGCTTCGGGGTGGTGCTCTCTACAGGCCCTTGGAAGACCTCCCGGGCTGCCTCCAAAGGCCGGTTTGCAAGGACTCCTTCCTGCTGTTCCCGCCATCCGCGCACAATGCTCCCAAGCCCGGGAGAAAAGCATTTTGGGGTGGTGCTCACACCGGGCCCTGGAAGACCTCCCCGGCTGCCTCCAAAGGACGGTTTTCAAGCACTCCTGCCTGCTGTTCCCGCCACCCGCGCAGAATGCTCCCAAGCGCGGGAGAAAAGCGCTTCGGGGTGGTGCTCTCTACAGGCCCTTGGAAGACCTCCCCGGCTGCCTGCAAAGGCCGGTTTGCAAGGACTCCTTCCTGCTGTTCCCGCCAGCCACGCACAATGCTCCCAAGCCCGGGAGAGAAGCATTTTGGGGTGGTGCTCTCTACAGGCCCTTGGAAGACCTCCCCGGCTGCCTCCAGTGGCCAGTTTGCAAGCACTCATGCCCGCTGTTCCCACCAGCCGCGCACAATGCTCCCAAGCCCGGGAGAAAAGCTTTTTGGGGTGGTGTTTACACCGGGCCCTGGAAGACCTCCCCGGCTGCCTGCAAAGGCCGGTTTTCAAGCACTCCTGCCTGCTGTTCCTGCCACCCGCGCACAATACTCCCAAGCCCGGGAGAAAAGCGCTTCGGGGTGGTGCTCTCTACAGGCCCTTGGAAGACCTCCCCCGCTGCCTCCAAAGGCCGGTTTGCAAGGACTCCTTCCTGCTGTTCCCGCCAGCCACGCACAATGCTCCCAAGCCCGGGAGAAAAGTGCTTCGGGGTGGTGATCTCTCCGGGCCCTTGGAAGTCGTCCCCGGCTGCCTCCAAAGGCCGGTTTGCAAGCACTCATGCCCGTTGTTCCCACCAGCCGCGCACAATGCTCCCAAGCCCGGGAGAAAAGCATTTTGGGGTGGTGCTCACTCCGGGCCCTTGGAAGACCTCCCCGGCTGCCTCCAAAGGCCAGTTTGCAAGCAGTCCTGCCTGCTGTTCCCGCCAGCCGCGCACAATGCTCCCAAGCCCGGGAGAAAAGCGCTTCGGGGTGGTGCTCTCTCCGGGCCCTTGGAAGACGTCCCCGGCTGCCTCCAAAGGCCGGTTTGCAAGCACTCATGCCCGTTGTTCCCACCAGCCGCGCACAATGCTCCCAAGCCCGGGAGAAAAGCATTTTGGGGTGGTGCTCACTCCGGGCCCTTGGAAGACCTCCCCGGCTGCCTCCAAAGGCCAGTTTGCAAGCAGTCCTGCCTGCTGTTCCCGCCAGCCGCGCACAATGTTCCCAAGCCCAGGAGAAAAGCGCTTCGGGGTGGTGCTCTCTCCGGGCACTTTCAAGACCTCCCCGGCTGCCTCCAAAGGCCGGTTTGTAAGTACTCATTCCCGCTGCTTCCGCCAGCCACGCACAATGCTCCCAAGCCCGGGAGAAAAGCATTTTGGGGTGGTGCTCTCTCCGGGCCCTTGGAAGACCTCCCGGGCTGCCTCCAAAGGCCGGTTTGCAAGCATTCATGTCCGTTGTTCCCGACAGCCGCGCACAATGCTCCCAAGCCCGAGAGAAAAGCATTTTGGGGTGGTGATCAGTCCGGCCCTTGGAAGATCTCCCCGGCTGCCTCCAAAGGACAGTTTGCAAGCACTCATGCCCGCTGTTCCCGCCAGCCGAGCACAATGCTCCCAAGACCGTGAGAAAGGCGCTTCGGGGTGGTGTTCTCTCAGGGACCATGGAGGACCTCCCCGGCTGCCCCCAAAGGCCGGTTTGCAAGCATTCCCACTCGCTGTTCCCGCCAGGCACACACAATGTTCCAAAACCCCGGAGAAAAGCGCTTCGGGGTGGTGGTCTCTCCGGGCCCCTGCCCCTGAGCCTGGGGGCCAGGCAGGGGATCCACAGTCCCAGGCCAAGGCAGAACCACATGCACACGTCTGTTCCTGCCCCATCCACCGGCAGAGAGCTGGGGGGAGCCAGAGTCTGTCAGGCAGCTGCTGGGCTGGCCGCCTGTGTGGGAAGGGGCAGAGCCGACCTAGGGGCAAGTTGGGCCTCTTGCTCTCCCTGCTGCCCTGAGGCTGCTGGGCCAAAGAGATCTTGGGCATCCAGCCCCTTGCTGGTCCCTTCCCTCTGACGAGGCCCTCTGAGCTCCAGCACCTTGCAGTGTGGAGACAGCCCCTGCCAGCAACCTCCTCTCCAAGGAGGCCTCAACCGAGGCCTAGGCCCAGGGGAAAGGCACCAGCGGAGATGAGCCAGTGGAGGCGCACGGGCATGTCTGGACGCAGTCCCCGCAGCCTGCCCCTTGGTGGGGCAGTACCCCCGGAGGCCAGGAAGGTCTGGGTAAGGCTGCGAGGGGCAGGGGCCCTGCTGGGTCGTGCCCCTGGCCTGTGGGGCGTCTGAGCACAACCGGCACTCTCCCGCTGGAAGACCTCCCCGTCTGCCTCCAAAGGCCGGTTTGCAAGCACTCCCGCCCGCTGTTCCCGCCAGGCACGCACAATGCTCCCAAGCCCGGGAGAAAAGCGCTTCGGGGTGGTGCTCTCACCGGGCCCTTGCCCCTGAGCCTGGGGGCCAGGCAGTTGGAACACACTCCCAGGCCAATGCAGAACGACATGCACACGTCTGTTCCTGCCCCCTACACCGGCAGAGAGCTCGGGAGAGCCAGAGACTGCCAGGCTGCTGCTGGGCTGGCTGCCTGTGTGGGATGGGGCAGAGCCGACCTAGGGGCAAGTTGGGCCTCTTGCTCTCCCTGCTGCCCTGAGGCTGCAGGGCCAAAGACGTCTTGGGCATCCAGCCCCTTACTGGTCCCTTCCCTCTGACGAGGCCCTCTGAGCTCCAGCACCTTGCAGTGTGGAGACAGCCCCTGCCAGCAATCTCCTCTCCAAGGAGGCCTCAACCGAGGCCTAGGCCCAGGGGAAAGGCACCAGCGGGGTTGAGCCAGGGGAGGCGCCCGGGCATGTCTGGACCCTGTCCCCGCAGCCTGCCCCTTGGTGGGGCAGTACCCCCGGGGGCCAGGAAGGTCTGGGCAAGGCTGGCCAGGGGCAGGGGCCCTGCTGGGTCCTGCCCCTGGCCTGTGGGGCCTCTGAGCACAACCGGCCCTCTCCCAGTGGAAGACCTCCCCGGCTGCCTCCAAAGGCCGGTTTGCAAGCACTCCCGCCCACTGTTCCCGCCAGGCGCGCACAATGCTCCCAAGCCCGGGAGAAAAGCGCTTCGGGGTGGTGGTCTCTCCGGGCCCTTGCCCCTGAGCCTGGGGGCCAGGCAGGGGATCCACAGTCCCAGGCCAAGGCAGAACCACATGCACACGTCTGTTCCTGCCCCATCCACCGGCAGAGAGCTGGGGGGAGCCAGAGTCTGTCAGGCAGCTGCTGGGCTGGCCGCCTGTGTGGGAAGGGGCAGAGCCGACCTAGGGGCAAGTTGGGCCTCTTGCTCTCCCTGCTGCCCTGAGGCTGCTGGGCCAAAGAGGTCTTGGGCATCCAGCCCCTTGCTGGTCCCTTCCCTCTGACGAGGCCCTCTGAGCTCCAGCACCTTGCAGTGTGGAGACAGCCCCTGCCAGCAACCTCCTCTCCAAGGAGGCCTCAACCGAGGCCTAGGCCCAGGGGAAAGGCACCAGCGGGGATGAGCCAGTGGAGGGGCCCGGGCATGTCTGGACCCAGTCCCCGCAGCCTGCCCCTTGGTGGGGCAGTACCCCCGGAGGCCAGGAAGGTCTGGGCAAGGCTGGCCAGGGTCAGGGTCCCTGCTGGGTCCTGCCCCTGGCCTGTGGGGCCTCTGAGCACAACCGGCCCTCTCCCACTGGAAGACCTCCCCGGCTGCCTTCAAAGGCGGGTTTGCCAACACTCCCGCCCGCTGTTCCCGCCAGGCACGCACAACGCTCCCAAGGCCAGGAGAAAAGCGCTTCGGGGTGTTGCTCTCTCCGGGCCCTTGCCCCTGAGCCTGGGGTCCAGGCAGTGGGTCCACACTCCCAGACCAAGGCAGAACCACATGCACACGTCTGTTCCTGACCCCTGAACCGGCAGAGAGCTCGGGGGAGCCAGAGTCTATCAGGCAGCTGCTGGGTTGGCTGCCTGTGTGGGAAGGGGCAGAGCCGACCTAGGGGCAAGTTGGGCCTCTTGCTCTCCCTGCTGCCCTGAGGCTGCTGGGCCAAAGAGGTCTTGGGCATCCAGCCCCTTGCTGGTCCCTTCCCGCTGACGAGGCCCTCTGAGCTCCAGCACCTTGCAGTGTGGAGACAGCCCCTGCCAGCAACCTCCTCTCCAAGGAGGCATCAACCGAGGCCTATGCCCAGGGGAAAGGCACCAGCGGGGATGAGCCTGGGGAGGCGCCCAGGCATGTCTGGACCCAGTCCCCGCAGCCTGCCCCTTGGTGGGGCAGTACCCCCGGAGGCCAGGAAGGTCTGGGCAAGGCTGGCCAGGGGCAGGGGACCTGCTGGGTCCTGCCCCTGGCCTGTGAGGCCTCTGAGCACAACCGGCCCTCTCCCACTGGAAGACCTCCACGGCTGCCTCCAAAGTCCTGTTTGCAAACACTCCCGCCCGCAGTTCACGCCAGGCTCGCACAATGCTCCCAAGCCCGGGAGAAAAGCGCTTCGGGGTGTTGCTCTCTCCGGGCCCTTGCCCCTGAGCCTGGGGGCAAGGCAGGGGGAACACACTCCCAGGCCAAGGCAGAACCACATGCCCACGTCTGTTCCTGTCCCCTGCACCGGCAGAGAGCTTGGGGGAGCCAGAGTCTGTCAGGCAGCTGCTGAGTTGGCCGCCTGTGTGGGAAGGGGCAGAGCCGCCCTAGGGGCAAGTTGGGCCTCTTGCTCTCCCTGCTGCCCTGAGGCTGCTGGGCCAAAGACGTCTTGGGCATCCAGCCCCTTACTGGTCCCTTCCCTCTGACGAGGCCCTCTGAGCTCCAGCACCTTGCAGTGTGGAGACAGCCCCTGCCAGCAACCTCCTCTCCAAGGAGGCCTCAACCGAGGCCTAGGCCCAGGGGAAAGGCACCAGCGGGGATGAGCCTGGGGAGGCGCCCGGGCATGTCTGGACACAGGCCCCGCAGCCTGCCCCTTGGTGGGGCAGTACCCCCGGAGGCCAGGAAGGTCTGGGCAAGGCTGGCCAGGGGCAGGGGCCCTGCTGCGTCCTGCCCCTGGCCTGTGGGGCCTCTGAGCACAACCGGCCCTCTCCCACTGGAAGACCTCCCCGGCTGCCTCCAAAGGCCGGTTTGCAAGCGCTCCCGCCCACTGTTCCCAGCAGGCGTGCACAATGCTCCCAAGCCCGGGAGAAAAGCGCTTCAGGGTGGTGCTCTCTCCGGGCCCTTGCCCCTGAGCGTGGGGGCGAGGCAGTGGGTCCACACTCCCAGACCAACGCAGAACCACATGCACACGTCTGTTCCTGACCCCTGCACCGGCAGAGAGCTCGGGGGAGCCAGAGTCTGTCAGGCAGCTGCTGGGCTGGCCGCCTGTGTGGGAAGGGGCAGAGCCGACCTAGGGGCAAGTTGGGCCTCTTCCTCTCCCTGCTGCCCTGAGGCTGCTGGGCCAAAGAGGTCTTGGGCATCCAGCCCCTTGCTGGTCCCTTCCCTCTGACGAGGCCCTCTGAGCTCCAGCACCTTGCAGTGTGGAGACAGCCCCTGCCAGCAACCTCCTCTCCAAGGAGGCCTCAACTGAGGCCTAGGCCCAGGGGAAAGGCACCAGCGGGGATGAGCCTGGGGAGGCGCCCGGGCATGTCTGGACCCAGTCCCCGCAGCCTGCCCCTTGGTGGGGCAGTAGCCCCGGAGGCCAGGAGGGTCTGGGCAAGGCTGCCAGGGGCAGGGACACTGCTGGGTCCTGCCCCTGGCCTGTGGGGCGTCTGAGCACAACCGGCACTCTCCCGCTGGAAGACCTCCCCGGCTGCCTCCAAAGGCCGGTTTGCAAGCACTCCCGCCCGCTGTTCCCGCCAGGCACGCACAATGCTCCCAAGCCCGGGAGAAAAGCGCTTCGGGGTGGTGCTCTCACCGGGCCCTTGCCCCTGAGCCTGGGGGCCAGGCAGGGGGAACACACTCCCAGGCCAAGGCAGAACGACATGCACACGTCTGTTCCTGCCCCCTACACCGGCAGAGAGCTCGGGGGAGCCAGAGACTGCCAGGCTGCTGCTGGGCTGGCCGCCTGTGTGGGACGGGGCAGAGCCGACCTAGGGGCAAGTTGGGCCTCTTGCTCTCCCTGCTGCCCTGAGGCTGCTGGGTCAAAGAGGTCTTGGGCATCCAGCCCTTTGCTGGTCCCTTCCCTCTGACGAGGCCCTCTGATCTCCAGCACCTTGTAGTGTGGAGACAGCCCCTGCCAGCAACCTCCTCTCCAAGGAGGCCTCAACCGAGGCCTAGGCCCAGGGGAAAGGCACCAGCGGGGATGAGCCTGGGGAGGCGCCCGGGGATGTCTGGACCCAGTCCCCGCAGCCTGCCCCTTGGTGGGGCAGTACCCCCGGAGGCCAGGAAGGTCTGGGCAAGGCTGGCCAGGGTCAGGGTCCCTGCTGGGTCCTGCCCCTGGCCTGTGGGGCCTCTGAGCACAACCAGCCCTCTCCCACTGGAAGACCTCCCCGGCTGCCTCCAAAGTCCTGTTTGCTAACACTCCCGCCCGCTGTTCACGCCAGGCTCGCACAATGCTCCCAAGCCCGGGAGAAAAGCGCATTGGGGTGGTTCTCTCTCCGGGCCCTTGCCCCTGAGCCTGCGGGCAAGGCACGGGGAACACACTCCCTGGCCAAGGCAGAACCACATGCCCACGTCTGTTCCTGTCCCCTGCACCGGCAGAGAGCTTGGGGGAGCCAGAATCTGGCAGGCAGCTGCTGGGTTGGCCGCCTGTGTGGGAAGGGGCAGAGCCGACCGAGGGGCAAGTTGGGCCTCTTGCTCTCCCTGCTGCCCTGAGGCTGCTGGGCCAAAGACGTCTTGGGCATCCAGCCCCTTACTGGTCCCTTCCCTCTGACGAGGCCCTCTGAGCTCCAGCACCTTGCAGTGTGGAGACAGCCCCTGCCAGCAACCTCCTCTCCAAGGAGGCCTCAACCGAGGCCTAGGCCCAGGGGAAAGGCACCAGCGGGGATGAGCCAGGGGAGGCGCCCGAGCATGTCTGGACCCAGTCCCCGCAGCCTGCCCCTTGGTGGGGCAGTACCCCCGGAGGCCAGGAAGGTCTGGGCAAGGCTGGCCAGGGGCAGGGGCCCTGCTGCGTCCTGCCCCTGGCCTGTGGGGCCTCTGAGCACAACCGGCCCTCTCCCACTGGAAGACCTCCCCGGCTGCCTCCAAAGGCCGGTTTGCAAGCGCTCCCGCCCACTGTTCCCAGCAGGCGTGCACAATGCTCCCAAGCCCGGGAGAAAAGCGCTTCAGGGTGGTGCTCTCTCCGGGCCCTTGCCCCTGAGCCTGGGGGCAAGGCAGGGGGTCCACACTCCCAGGCCAAGGCAGAACCACATGCACACGTCTGTTCCTGCCCCCTGCACCGGCAGAGAGCTCGGGGGAGCCAGAGTCTGTCAGGCAGCTGCTGGGCTGGCCGCCTGTGTGGGAAGTGGCAGAGCCGACCTAGGGGCATGTTGGGCCTCTTGCCCTCCCTGCTGCCCTGAGGCTGCTGGGCCAAAGAGGTCTTGGGCATCCAACCCCTTGCTGGTCCCTTCCCTTTGACGAGGCCCTCTGAGCTCCAGCACCTTGCAGTGTGGAGACAGCCCCTGCCAGCAACCTCCTCTCCAAGGAGGCCTAAACCGAGGCCTAGGCACAGGGGAAAAGCACCAGCGGGGATGAGCCTGGGGAGGCGCCCGGGCATGTATGGACCCAGTCCCCGCAGCCTGCCCCTTGGTGGGGCAGTACCCCCGGAGGCGAGGAAGGTCTGGAAAAGGCTGGCCATGGGCAGGGGCCCTGCTGGGTCCTGCCCCTGGCCTGTGGGGCCTCTGAGCACAACCGGCCCTCTCCCACTGGAAGACGTCCCCGGCTGCCTCCAAAGGCCGGTTTGCAAGCACTCCCGCCCACTGTTCCAACCAAGGGCGCACAACGCTCCCAAGCCCGGGAGAAAATCGCCTCGGGGTGGTGCTCTCTCCGGGCCCTTTCCCCTGAGCCTGGGGGCCAGGCAGGGTGTCCACACTCCCAGGCCAAGGCAGAACGACATGCACACGTCTGTTCCTGCCCCATGCACCGGCAGAGAGCTCGGGGGAGCCAAAGTCTGTCAGGCAGCTGCTGGGCTGGCCGCCTGTGTGGGAAGGGGCAGAGCCGACCTAGGGGCAAGTTGGGCCTCTTGCTCTTCCTGCTGCCATGAGGCTGCTGGGCCAAAGAGATCTTGGGCATCCAGCCCCTTGCTTGTCCCTTCCCTCTGACGAGGCCCTCTGAGCTCCAGCACCTTGCAGTGTGGAGACAGCCCCTGCCAGCAACCTCCTCTCCAAGGAGGCCTCAACCGAGGCCTAGGCCCAGGGGAAAGGCACCAGCGGGGATGAGCCTGGGGAGGCGCCCGGGCATGTCTGGACCCAGTCCCCGCAGCCTGCCCCTTGGTGGGGCAGTACCCCCGGAAGCCAGGAAGGTCTGGGCAAGGCTGGCCACGGGCAGGGGCCCTGCTGGGTCCTGCCCCTGGCCTGTGGGGCCTCTGAGCACAACCGGCCCTCTCCCACTGGAAGACTTCCCCGGCTGCCTCCAAAGGCCAGTTTGCCAACACTCCCGCCCGCTGTTCCCGCCAGGCACGCACAATTCTCCCAAGCCCGGGAGAAAAGCGCTTCGGGGTGGTGCTCTCTCCGGGCCCTTGCCCCTGAGCCTGGGGGCGAGGCAGTGGGTCCACACTCCCAGACCAACGCAGAACCACATGCACACGTCTGTTCCTGACCCCTGCACCGGCAGAGAGCTCGGGGGAGCCAGAGTCTGTCAGGCAGCTGCTGGGCTGGCCGCCTGTGTGGGAAGGGGCAGAGCCGACCTAGGGGCAAGTTGGGCCTCTTCCTCTCCCTGCTGCCCTGAGGCTGCTGGGCCAAAGAGGTCTTGGGCATCCAGCCCCTTGCTGGTCCCTTCACTCTGACGAGGCCCTCTGAGATCCAGCACCTTGCAGTGTGGAGACAGCCCCTGCCAGCAACCTCCTCTCCAAGGAGGCCTCAACCGAGGCCTAGGCCCAGGGGAAAGGCACCAGCGGGGATGAGCCTGGGGAGGCGCCCGGCCATGTCTGGACCCAGTCCCCGCAGCCTGCCCCTTGGTGGGGCAGTACCCCCGGAGGCCAGGAGGGTCTGGGCAAGGCTGCCAGGGGCAGGGACACTGCTGGGTCCTGCCCCTGGCCTGTGGGGCGTCTGAGCACAACCGGCACTCTCCCGCTGGAAGACCTCCCCGGCTGCCTCCAAAGGCCGGTTTGCAAGCACTCCCGCCCGCTGTTCCCGCCAGGCACGCACAATGCTCCCAAGCCCGGGAGAAAAGCGCTTCGGGGTGGTGCTCTCTCCGGGCCCTTGCCCCTGAGCCTGGGGGACAGGCAGGGGGAACACACTCCCAGGCCAAGGCAGAATGACATGCACACGTCTGTTCCTGCCCCCTACACCGGCAGAGAGTTCGGGGGAGCCAGAGACTGCCAGGCTGCTGCTGGGCTGGCTGCCTGTGTGGGACGGGGTAGAGCCGACCTAGGGGCAAGTTGGGCCTCTTGCTCTCCCTGCTGCCCTGAGGCTGCTGGGTCAAAGAGGTCTTGGGCATCCAGCCCTTTGCTGGTCCTTTCCCTCTGACGAGGCCCTCTGAGCTCCAGCACCTTGCAGTGTGCAGACAGCCCCTGCCGGCAACCTCCTCTCCAAGGAGGCCTCAACCGAGGCCTAGGCCCAGGGGAAAGGCACCAGCGGGGATGAGCCTGGGGAGGCGCCCGGGCATGTCTGGACCCAGTCCCCGCAGCCTGCCCCTTGGTGGGGCAGTACCCCCGGAGGCCAGGAAGGTCTGGGCAAGGCTGGCCAGGGGCAGGGGCCCTGCTGCGTCCTGCCCCTGGCCTGTGGGGCCTCTGAGCACAACCGGCCCTCTCCCACAGGAAGACCTCCCCGGCTGCCTCCAAAGGCCGGTTTGCAAGCGCTCCCGCCCACTGTTCCCAGCAGGCGTGCACAATGCTCCCAAGCCCGGGAGAAAAGCGCTTCAGGGTGGTGCTCTCTCCGGGCCCTTGCCCCTGAGCCTGGGGGCAAGGCAGGGGGTCCACACTCCCAGGCCAAGGCAGAACCACATGCACACGTCTGTTCCTGCCCCCTGCACCGGCAGAGAGCTCGGGGGAGCCAGAGTCTGTCAGGCAGCTGCTGGGCTGGCCGCCTGTGTGGGAAGTGGCAGAGCCGACCTAGGGGCATGTTGGGCCTCTTGCCCTCCCTGCTGCCCTGAGGCTGCTGGGCCAAAGAGGTCTTGGGCATCCAACCCCTTGCTGGTCCCTTCCCTTTGACGAGGCCCTCTGAGCTCCAGCACCTTGCAGTGTGGAGACAGCCCCTGCCAGCAACCTCCTCTCCAAGGAGGCCTAAACCGAGGCCTAGGCACAGGGGAAAAGCACCAGCGGGGATGAGCCTGGGGAGGCGCCCGGGCATGTATGGACCCAGTCCCCGCAGCCTGCCCCTTGGTGGGGCAGTACCCCCGGAGGCGAGGAAGGTCTGGGAAAGGCTGGCCATGGGCAGGGGCCCTGCTGGGTCCTGCCCCTGGCCTATGGGGCCTCTGAGCACAACCGGCCCTCTCCCACTGGAAGACGTCCCCGGCTGCCTCCAAAGGCCGGTTTGCAAGCACTCCCGCCCACTGTTCCAACCAAGGGCGCACAACGCTCCCAAGCCCGGGAGAAAATCGCCTCGGGGTGGTGCTCTCTCCGGGCCCTTTCCCCTGAGCCTGGGGGCCAGGCAGGGTGTCCACACTCCCAGGCCAAGGCAGAACGACATGCACACGTCTGTTCCTGCCCCATGCACCGGCAGAGAGCTCGGGGGAGCCAAAGTCTGTCAGGCAGCTGCTGGGCTGGCCGCCTGTGTGGGAAGGGGCAGAGCCGACCTAGGGGCAAGTTGGGCCTCTTGCTCTTCCTGCTGCCATGAGGCTGCTGGGCCAAAGAGATCTTGGGCATCCAGCCCCTTGCTTGTCCCTTCCCTCTGACGAGGCCCTCTGAGCTCCAGCACCTTGCAGTGTGGAGACAGCCCCTGCCAGCAACCTCCTCTCCAAGGAGGCCTCAACCGAGGCCTAGGCCCAGGGGAAAGGCACCAGCGGGGATGAGCCTGGGGAGGCGCCCGGGCATGTCTGGACCCAGTCCCCGCAGCCTGCCCCTTGGTGGGGCAGTACCCCCGGAAGCCAGGAAGGTCTGGGCAAGGCTGGCCACGGGCAGGGGCCCTGCTGGGTCCTGCCCCTGGCCTGTGGGGCCTCTGAGCACAACCGGCCCTCTCCCACTGGAAGACTTCCCCGGCTGCCTCCAAAGGCCAGTTTGCCAACACTCCCGCCCGCTGTTCCCGCCAGGCACGCACAATTCTCCCAAGCCCGGGAGAAAAGCGCTTCGGGGTGGTGCTCTCTCCGGGCCCTTGCCCCTGAGCCTGGGGGCGAGGCAGTGGGTCCACACTCCCAGACCAACGCAGAACCACATGCACACGTCTGTTCCTGACCCCTGCACCGGCAGAGAGCTCGGGGGAGCCAGAGTCTGTCAGGCAGCTGCTGGGCTGGCCGCCTGTGTGGGAAGGGGCAGAGCCGACCTAGGGGCAAGTTGGGCCTCTTCCTCTCCCTGCTGCCCTGAGGCTGCTGGGCCAAAGAGGTCTTGGGCATCCAGCCCCTTGCTGGTCCCTTCACTCTGACGAGGCCCTCTGAGCTCCAGCACCTTGCAGTGTGGAGACAGCCCCTGCCAGCAACCTCCTCTCCAAGGAGGCCTCAACCGAGGCCTAGGCCCAGGGGAAAGGCACCAGCGGGGATGAGCCTGGGGAGGCGCCCGGCCATGTCTGGACCCAGTCCCCGCAGCCTGCCCCTTGGTGGGGCAGTACCCCCGGAGGCCAGGAGGGTCTGGGCAAGGCTGCCAGGGGCAGGGACACTGCTGGGTCCTGCCCCTGGCCTGTGGGGCGTCTGAGCACAACCGGCACTCTCCCGCTGGAAGACCTCCCCGGCTGCCTCCAAAGGCCGGTTTGCAAGCACTCCCGCCCGCTGTTCCCGCCAGGCACGCACAATGCTCCCAAGCCCGGGAGAAAAGCGCTTCGGGGTGGTGCTCTCTCCGGGCCCTTGCCCCTGAGCCTGGGGGACAGGCAGGGGGAACACACTCCCAGGCCAAGGCAGAATGACATGCACACGTCTGTTCCTGCCCCCTACACCGGCAGAGAGTTCGGGGGAGCCAGAGACTGCCAGGCTGCTGCTGGGCTGGCTGCCTGTGTGGGACGGGGTAGAGCCGACCTAGGGGCAAGTTGGGCCTCTTGCTCTCCCTGCTGCCCTGAGGCTGCTGGGTCAAAGAGGTCTTGGGCATCCAGCCCTTTGCTGGTCCTTTCCCTCTGACGAGGCCCTCTGAGCTCCAGCACCTTGCAGTGTGCAGACAGCCCCTGCCGGCAACCTCCTCTCCAAGGAGGCCTCAACCGAGGCCTAGGCCCAGGGGAAAGGCACCAGCGGGGATGAGCCTGGGGAGGCGCCCGGGCATGTCTGGACCCAGGCCCCGCAGCCTGCCCCTTGGTGGGGCAGTACCCCCGGAGGCCAGGAAGGTCTGGGCAAGGCTGCCAGATGCAGGGACACTGCTGTGTCCTGCCCCTGGCCTGTGGGGCCTCTGAGAACAACTGGCACTCTCCCGCTGGAAGACCTCCCCGGCTGCCTCCAAAGGCTGGATTGCAAGCACTCAATCCCGCTGTTCACGCCAGCTGCGCACAATGCTCCCAAGCCCGGGAGAAAAGCATTTTGGGGTGGTGCTCACTCCGGGCTTTGGAAGACCTCCCCGGCTGCCTCCAAGGCCGGTTTGCAAGCACTTCTGCCTGCTGTTCCCGCCACCCGCGCACAATGCTCCCAAGCCCGGGAGAAAAGCGTTTCGGGGTGGTGTTCTCTCTGGGCCCAAGAAAGACCTCCCGGGCTGCCCCCAAATGCCGGTTTGCAAGCACTCCCACTCGCTGTTCCCGCCATCCGGGCAAATGCTCCAAGCCCAGGAGAAAAGCCCTTCAGGGTGGTGCTCTCTCCCGGCCCTTGGAAGACCTCCCCGGCTGCCTCCAAAGGCTGGATTTCAAGTACTCCCTCCCGCTGTCCCGCCAGCCGCACACAATGCTCCCAATCACGGGAGAAAAGCGCTTCGGGGTGGTGCTCTCTACGGGCCCTTGGAAGACCTCCCCGTTTGTCTCCAAAGGCCGGTTTGCAAGCACTCATGCCCGCTGTTCCCGCCAGCCGCGCACAATGCTCCCAAGCCTAGGAGAAAAGCGCTTCGGGGTGGTGCTCTCTCCCGGCCCTTGGAAGACCTCCCCGGCTGCCTCCAAAGGCCAGTTTGCAAGCACTCAATCCCGCTGTTCCCGCCAGCCGCGCACAATGCTCCCAAGCCCGGGAGAAAAGCGCTTCGGGGTGGTGCTCTCTCCTGGCCCTTGGAAGACCTCCCCGGCTGCCTCCAAAGGCTGGTTTTCGAGAACTCCCTCCCGCTGACCCGCCAGCCGCACACAATGCTCCCAAGCCCGGGAGAAAAGCATTTTGGGGTGGTCTCTCTCCGGGCCCTTGGAAGACTCCCAGGCTGCCTCTAAAGGCCGGTTTGCAAGCACTCATGTCCTCTGTTCCCGACAGCCGCGAACAATGCTCCCAATTCCGTGAGAAAAGTGCTTCGGGATGGTGCTCTCTCCGGGCCCTTGGAAGACCTCCCAAGCTGCCTCCAAAGGCCGGTTTGCAAGCACTCCCGCCCGCTGTTCCCGCCAGCCTCGCACAATGCTCCCAAGACCGGGAGAAAAGCGCTTCGGGGTGGTGTTCTCTCCGTGCCAATGGAGGACCTCCCTGGCTGCCCCCAAAGGCCGGTTTGCAAGCACTCCCACTCGCTGTTCCCGCCAGCCACGCACAATCCTCCAAAACCCCGGAGAAAAGCGCTTCGGGGTGGTGTTCTCTCCGTGCCCATGGAAGACCTCCCGGGGTGCCCCCAAAGGCCGGTTTGCAAGCACTCCCACTCGCTGTTCCCGCCATCCGCGCACAATGCTCCCAAGCCCGGGAGAAAAGCATTTTGGGGTGGTGCTCACACCGGGCCCTGGAAGACCTCCCCGGCTGCCTCCAAAGGACGGTTTTCAAGCACTCCTGCCTGCTGTTCCCGCCACCCGCGCACAATGCTCCCAAGCCTGGGAGAAAAGCGCTTCGGGGTGGTGCTCTCTACAGGCCCTTGGAAGACCTCCCCGGCTACCTCCAAAGGCCGGTTTGCAAGGACTCCTTCCTGCTGTTCCCGCCATCCGCGCACAATGCTCCCAAGCCCGGGAGAAAAGCATTTTGGGGTGGTGCTCACACCGGGCCCTGGAAGACCTCCCCGGCTGCCTCCAAAGGACGGTTTTCAAGCACTCCTGCCTGCTGTTCCCGCCACCCGCGCAGAATGCTCCCAAGCGCGGGAGAAAAGCGCTTCGGGGTGGTGCTCTCTACAGGCCCTTGGAAGACCTCCCCGGCTGCCTCCAAAGGCCGGTTTGCAAGGACTCCTTCCTGCTGTTCCCGCCAGCCACGCACAATGCTCCCAAGCCCGGGAGAAAAGCATTTTGGGTTGGTGATCACTCCGGGCCCTTGGAAGACCTCCCCGGCTGCCTCCAATGGCCAGTTTGCAAGCACTCATGTCCGCTGTTCCCACCAGCCGCGCACAATGCTCCCAAGCCCGGGAGAAAAGCTTTTTGGGGTGGTGCTCACACCGGGCCCTGGAAGACCTCCCCGGCTGCCTCCAAAGGCCAGTTTTCAAGCACTCCTGCCTGCTGTTCCCGCCACCTGCGCACAATGCTCCTAAGCCCGGGAGAAAAGCGCTTCGGGGTGGTGCTCTCTACAGGCCCTTGGAAGACCTCCCCGGCTGCCTCCAAAGGCCGGTTTGCAAGGACCCCTTCCTGCTGTTCCCGCCAGCCACGTACAATGCTCCCAAGCCCGGGAGAGAAGCATTTTGGGGTGGTGCTCTCTACAGGCCCTTGGAAGACCTCCCCGGCTGCCTCCAGTGGCCAGTTTGCAAGCACTCATGCCCGCTGTTCCCACCAGCCGCGCACAATGCTCCCAAGCCCGGGAGAAAAGCTTTTTGGGGTGGTGCTCACACCGGGCCCTGGAAGACCTCCCCGGCTGCCTGCAAAGGTCGGTTTTCAAGCACTCCTGCCTGCTGTTCCCGCCACCCGCGCACAATACTCCCAAGCCCGGGAGAAAAGCGCTTCGGGGTGGTGCTCTCTACAGGCCCTTGGAAGACCTCCCCCGCTGCCTCCAAAGGCCGGTTTGCAAGCACTCCTGCCTGCTGTTCCCGCCACACGCGCACAATGCTCCCAAGCCCGGAAGAAAAGCATTTTGGGGTAGTGCTCTCTCCGGGCCCTTGGAAGACCTCCCGGGCTGCCTCCAAAGGCCGGTTTGCAAGCACTCATGTCCGCTGTTCCCGACAGCCGCGCACAATGCTCCCAAGCCCGGGAGAAAAGCATTTTGGGGTGGTGATCAATCCGGGCCCTTGGAAGACCTCCCCGGCTGCCTCCAAAGGACAGTTTGCAAGAACTCATGCCCGCTGTTCCCGCCAGGCACGCACAATGCTCCCAAGCCCGGGAGAAAAGCGCTTCGGGGTGGTGCTCTCACCGGGCCCTTGCCCCTGAGCCTGGGGGCAATGCAGGGGGAACACACTCCAGGCCAAGGCAGAACCACATGCAAACGTCTGTTCCTGGTCCCTGCATCGGCAGAGAGCTCGGGGGAGCCAGAGTATGCCAGGCAGCTGCTGGGTTGGCGGCCTGTGTGGAAAGGGGCAGAGCCGACCTAGGGGCAAGTTGGGCCTCTTCCTCTCCCTGCTGCCCTGAGCCTGCTGGGCCATAGAGGTCTTGGGCATCCAGCCCCTTGCTCGTCCCTTCCCTCTGACGAGGCCCTCTGAGCTCAAGCACCTTGCAGTGTGGAGACAGCCCCTGCCAGCAACCTCCTCTCCAAGGAGGCCTCAACCGAGGCCTAGGCCCAGGGGAAAGGCACCAGCGGGGATGAGCCAGTGGAGGCGCACTGGCATGTCTGGACCCAGTCCCCGCAGCCTGCCCCTTGGTGGGGCAGTACCCCCGGAGGCCAGGAAGGTCTGGGCAAAGCTGCCAGGGGCAGGGACACTGCTGGGTCCTGCCCCTGGCCTGTGGGGCGTCTGAGCACAACCGGCACTCTCCCACTGGAAGACCTGCCCGGCTGCCTCCAAAGGCCGGTTTGCAAGCGCTCCCGCCCACTGTTCCCAGCAGGCGTGTACAATGCTCCCAAGCCCGGGAGAAAAGCGCTTCGGGGTGTTGCTCTCTCCGGGCCCTTGCTCCTGAGCCTGGGGGCAAGGCACGGTGTCCACAATCCCAGGCCAAGTCAGAACCACATGCACACCTCTGATCTGCCCCCTGCACCGGCAAAGAGCTCGGGGGAGCCAGAGTATGTCAGGCAGCTGCTGGGCTAGCCGCCTGTGTGGGAAGGGGCAGAGCCGACCTAGGGGCAAGTTGTGCCTCTTGCTCTCCCTGCTGCCCTGAGGCTGCTGGGCCAAAGAGGTCTTGGGCGTCCAGCCCCTTGCTGGTCGCTTCCCTCTGACGAGGCCCTCTGAGCTCCAGCACCTTGCAGTGTGGAGACAGCCCCTGCCAGCAACCTCCTCTCCAAGAGGCCTAAACCGAGGCCTAGGCCCAGGGGAAAGGCACCAGTGGGGATGAGCCTGGGGAAGCGCCCGGGCATGTCTGGACCCAGTCCCCGCAGCCTGCCCCTTGGTGGGGCAGCACCCCTGAGGCCAGGAAGGTCTGGGAAAGGCTGGCCAGGGGCAGGGGACCTGCTGGGTCCTGCCCCTGGCCTGTGGGGCCTCTGAGCACAACCGGCCCTCTCCCAATGGAAGACCTCCCCGGCTGCCTCCAAAGGCCGGTTTGCAAGCACTCCCGCCCACTGTTCCCACAAAGCACGCACAATGCTCCCAAGCCCGGGAGAAAAGCGCTTCGGGGTGTTGCTCTCTCCGGGCCCTTGCCCCTGAGCCTGGGGTCCAGGCAGTGGGTCCACACTCCCAGACCAAGGCAGAACCACATGCACACGTGTGTTCCTGCCCCCTACACCGGCAGAGAGCTCGGGGGAGCCAGAGACTGCCAGGCTGCTGCTGGGCTGGCTGCCTGTCTGGTACGGGGCAGAGCCGACCTAGGGACATGTTGGGCCTCTTGCTCTCCCTGCTGCCCTGAGGCTGCTGGGCCAAAGAGGTCTTGGGCATCCAGCCCCTTGCTGGTCCCTTCCCTCTGACGAGGCCCTCTGAGCTCCAGCACCTTGCAGTGTGGAGACAGCCCCTGCCAGCAACCTCCTCTCCAAGGAGGCCTCAACCGAGGCCTAGGCCCAGGGGAAAGGCACCAGCGGGGATGAGCCAGTGGAGGCGCACGGGCATGTCTGGACCCAGTCCCCGCAGCCTGCCCCTTGGTGGGGCAGTACCCCCGGAGGCCAGGAAGGTCTGGGCAAGGCTGGCCAGGGGCAGGGGCCCTGCTGGGTCCTGCCCCTGGCCTGTGGGGCCTCTGAGCACAACCGGCCCTCTCCCACTGGAAGACCTCCCCGGCTGCCTCCAAAGGCCGGTTTGCCAACACTCCCGCCCGCTGTTCCCGCCAGGCACACACAATGCTTCCAAGCCCGGGAGAAAAGCGCTTCGGGGTGTTGCTCTCTCCGGGCCCTTGCCCATGAGCCTGGGGTCCAGGCAGTGTGTCCACACTCCCAGACCAAGGCAGAACCACATGCACACGTCTGTTCCTGACCCCTGCACCGGCAGAGCGCTCGGGGGAGCCACAGTCTGTCAGGCAGCTGCTGGGTTGGCTGCCTGTGTGGGAAGGGGCAGAGCCGACCTAGGGGAAGTTGGGCCTCTTCCTCTCCCTGCTGCCCTGAGGCTGCTGGGCCAAAGAGGTCTTGGGTATCCAGCCCCTTGCTGGTCCCTTCCCGCTGCCGAGGCCCTCTGAGCTCCAGCACCTTGCAGTGTGGAGACAGCCCCTGCCAGCAACCTCCTCTCCAAGGAGGCCTCAACCGAGGCCTAGGCCCAGGGGAAAGGCACCAGCGGGGATGAGCCTGGGGAGGCGCCCGGGCATGTCTGGACCCAGTCCCCGCAGCCTGCCCCTTGGTGGGGTAGTAACGCCGGAGGCCAGGAGGGTCTGGGCAAGGCTGCCAGGGGCAGGGACACTGCTGGGTCCTGCCCCTGGCCTCTGGGGCGTCTGAGCACAACTGGCACTCTCCCGCTGGAAGACCTCCCTGGCTGCCTCCAAAGGCCGGTTTGCAAGCACTCCCGCCCGCTGTTCCCGCCAGGCACGCCCAATGCTATCAAGCCCGGGAGAAAAGCGCTTCGGGGTGGTGCTCTCTCCGGGCCCTTGCCCCTGAGCCTGGGGGCCAGGCAGGGGGAACACACTCCCAGGCCAAGGCAGAACGACATGCACACGTCTGTTCCTGCCCCCTACACCGGCAGAGAGCTCGGGGGAGCCAGAGACTGCCAGGCTGCTGCTGGGCTGGCTGCCTGTCTGGGATGGGGCAGAGCCGACCTAGGGGCAAGTTGGGCCTCTTGCTCTCCCTGCTGCCCTGAGGCTGCTGGGCCAAAGACGTCTTGGGCATCCAGCCCCTTACTGGTCTCTTCCCTCTGACGAGGCCCTCTGAGCTCCAGCACCTTGCACTGTGGAGACAGCCCCTGCCAGCAACCTCCTCTCCAAGGAGGCCTCAAGGGAGGCCTAGGCCCAGGGGAAAGGCACCAGCGGTGATGAGCCAGGGGAGGCGCCCGAGCATGTCTGGACCCAGTCCCCGCAGCCTGCCCCTTGGTGGGGCAGTACCCCCGGAGGCCAGGAAGGTCTGGGCAAGGCTGGCCAGGGGAAGGGGCCCTGCTGGGTCCTGCCCCTGGCCTGTGGGGCCTCTGAGCACAACCGGCCCTCTCCCACTGGAAGACCTCCCCGGCTGCCTCCAAAGGCCGGATGCAAGCGCTCCCGCCCACTGTTCCCAGCAGGCGTGCACAATGCTCCCAAGCCCGGGAGAAAAGCGCTTCAGGGTGGTGCTCTCTCTGGGCCCTTGCCCCTGAGCCTGGGGGCAAGGCAGGGTGTCCACACTCCCAGGCCAAGGCAGAACCACATGCACACGTCTGATCTGCCCCCTGCACCGGCAGAGAGCTCGGGGGAGCCAGAGTCTGTCAGGCAGCTGCTGGGCTGGCCGCCTGTGTGGGAAGGGGCAGAGCCGACCTAGGGGCAAGATGGGCCTCTTGCTCTCCCTGCTGCCCTGAGGCTGCTGGGCCAAAGAGGTCTTGGCCATCCAGCCCCTTGCTGGTCCCTTCCCTCTGACGAGGCCCTCTGAGCTCCAGCACCTTGCAGTGTGGAGACAGCCCCTGCCAGCAACCTCCTCTCCAAGGAGGCCTCAACCGAGGCCTAGGCCCAGGGGAAAGGCACCAGCGGGGATGAGCCTGGGGAGGCGCCCGGGCATGACTGGACCCAGTCCCCGCAGCCTGCCCCTTGGTGGGGCAGTACCCCCGGAGGCCAGGACGGTCTGGGCAAGGCTGGCCAGGGGCAGGGGCCCTGCTCGGTCTTGCCCCTGGCCTGTGGGGCCTCTGAGCACAACCGGCCCTCTCCCACTGGAAGACCTCCCCGGCTGCCTCCAAATGCCGGTTTGCCAACACTCCCGCCCGCTGTTCTCGCCAGGCACGCACAATTCTCCCAAGCCCGGGAGAAAAGCGCTTCGGTGTGTTGCTCTCTCCGGGCCCTTGCCCCTGAGTGTGGGGGCCAGGCAGTGGTTCCACACTCCCAGACCAAGGCAGAACCACATGCACACGTCTGATCTGCCCCCTGCACCGGCAGAGAGCTCGGGGGAGCCAGAGTCTCTCAGGCAGGTGCTGGGCTGGCCGCCTGTGTGGGAAGGGGCAGAGCCGACCTAGGGGCAAGTTGGGCCTCTTGCTCTCCCTGCTGCCCTGAGGCTGTTGGGCCAAAGACGTCTTGGGCATCCAGCCCCTTACTGGTCCCTTCCCTCTGACGAGGCCCTCTGAGCTCCAGCACCTTGCAGTGTGGAGACAGCCCCTGCCAGCAATCTCCTCTCCAAGGAGGCCTCAACCGAGGCCTAGGCCCAGGGGAAAGGCACCAGCGGGGTTGAGCCAGGGGAGGCGCCCGGGCATGTCTGGACCCTGTCCCCGCAGCCTGCCCCTTGGTGGGGCAGTACCCCCGGAGGCCAGGAAGGTCTGGGCAAGGCTGGCCAGGGGCAGGGGCCCTGCTGGGTCCTGCCCCTGGCCTGTGGGGCCTCTGAGCACAACCGGCCCTCTCCCAATGGAAGACCTCCCCGGCTGCCTCCAAAGGCCGGTTTGCAAGCACTCCCGCCCACTGTTCCCGCCAGGCGCGCACAATGCTCCCAAGCCCGGGAGAAAAGCGCTTCGGGGTGGTGGTCTCTCCGGGCCCTTGCCCCTGAGCCTGGGGGCCAGGCAGGGGATCCACAGTCCCAGGCCAAGGCACAACAACATGCACACGTCTGTTCCTGCCCCCTCCACCGGCAGAGAGCTGGGGGGAGCCAGAGTCTGTCAGGCAGCTGCTTGGCTGGCCGCCTGTGTGGGAAGGGGCAGAGCCGACCTAGGGGCAAGTTGTGCCTCTTGCTCTCCCTGCTGCCCTGAGGCTGCTGGGCCAAAGAGGTCTTGGGCATCCAGCCCCTTGCTGGTCCCTTCCCTCTGACGAGGCCCTCTGAGCTCCAGCACCTTGCAGTGTGGAGACAGCCCCTGCCAGCAACCTCCTCTCCAAGGAGGCCTCAACCGAGGCCTAGGCCCAGGGGAAAGGCACCAGCGGGGATGAGCCAGTGGAGGCGCACGGGCATATCAGGACCCAGTCCCCGCAGCCTGCCCCTTGGTGGGGCAGTACCCCCGGAGGCCAGGAAGGTCTGGGCAAGGCTGGCCAGGGGCAGGGTCCCTGCTGGGTCCTGCTCCTGGCCTGTGGGGCCTCTGAGCACAACGGCCCTCTCCCACTGGAAGACCTCCCCGGCTGCCTCCAAAGGCGGGTTTGCCAACACTCCCGCCCGCTGTTCCCGCCAGGCACGCACAACGCTCCCAAGGCCAGGAGAAAAGCACTTCGGTGTGGTGCTCTCTCCGGGCCCTTGCCCCTGAGCCTGGGGGCAAGGCAGGGGGAACACACTCCCAGGCCAAGGCAGAACCACATGCCCACGTCTGTTCCTGTCCCCTGCACCGGCAGAGAGCTTGGGGGAGCCAGAGTCTGTCAGGCAGCTGCTGGGTTGGCCGCCTGTGTGGGAAGGGGCAGAGCCGCCCTAGGGGCAAGTTGGGCCTCTTGCTCTCCCTGCTGCCCTGAGGCTGCTGGGCCAAAGACGTCTTGGGCATCCAGCCCCTTACTGGTCCCTTCCCTCTGACGAGGCCCTCTGAGCTCCAGCACCTTGCAGTGTGGAGACAGCCCCTGCCAGCAACCTCCTCTCCAAGGAGGCCTCAACCGAGGCCTAGGCCCAGGGGAAAGGCACCAGCGGGGATGAGCCAGTGGAGGCGCCCGAGCATGTCTGGACCCAGTCCCCGCAGCCTGTCCCTTGGTGGGGCAGTACCCCCGGAGGCCAGGAAGGTCTGGGTAAGGCTGGCCAGGGGCAGGGGCCCTGCTGGGTCCTGCCCCTGGCCTGTGGGGCCTCTGAGCACAACCGGCCCTCTCCCACTGGAAGACCTCCCCGGCTGCCTCCAAAGGCCGGTTTGCAAGCGCTCCCGGCCACTGTTACCAGCAGGCGGGCACAATGCTCCTAAGCCCGGAAGAAAAGCGCTTCAGGGTGGTGCCCTCTCTGGGCCCTTGCCCCTGAGCCTGGGGGCAAGGCAGGGTGTCCACACTCCCAGGCCAAGGCAGATCCACATGCACACGTCTGACCTGCCCCCTGCACCGGCAGAGAGCTCGGGCGAGCCAGAGTCTGTCAGGCAGCTGCTGGGCTGGCCGCCTGTGTGGGAAGTGGCAGAGCCGACCTAGGGGCAAGTTGGGCCTCTTGCTCTCTTTGCTGCCCTGAGGCTGCTGGGCCAAAGAGGTCTTGGGCATCCAGCCCCTTGCTGGTCCCTTCCCTCTGACGAGGCCCTCTGAGCTCCAGCACCTTGCAGTGTGGAGACAGCCCCTGCCAGCAACCTCCTCTCCAAGGAGGCCTCAACCGAGGCCTAGGCCCAGGGGAAAGGCACCAGCGGGGATGAGCCTGGGGAGGCGCCCGGGCATGTCTGGACCCAGTCCCCGCAGCCTGCCCCTTGGTGGGGCAGTACCCCCGGAGGCCACGAAGGTCTAGGCAAGGCTGCCAGGGGCAGGGACACTGCTGGGTCCTGCCCCTGGCCTGTGGGGCGTCTGAGCACAACCAGCACCCTCCCGCTGGAAGACCTCCCCGTCTGCCTCCAAAGGCCTGTTTGCAAGCACTCCCACCCGCTGTTCCCGCCAGGCACGCACAATGCTCCCAAGCCCGGGAGAAAAGTGCTTCGGGGTGGTGCTCTCTCCGGGCCCTTGCCCCTGAACCTGGGGGCCAGTCAGTTGGTCCACACTCGGAGACCAAGGCAGAACCACATGCACACGTCTGTTCCTGACCCCTGCACCGGCAGAGAGCTCGGGGGAGCCAGAGTCTGTCAGGCAGCTGCTGGGCTGGCCGCCTGTGTGGGAAGGGGCAGAGCCGACCGAGGGGCAAGTTGGGCCTCTTCCTCTCCCTGCTGCCCTGAGGCTGCTGGGCCAAAGAGGTCTTGGGCATCCAGCCCCTTGCTGGTCCCTTCCCTCTGATGAGGCCCTCTGAGCTCCAGCACCTTGCAGTGTGGAGACAGCCCCTGCCAGCAACATCCTCTCCAAGGAGGCCTCAACCGAGGCCTAGGCCTAGGGGAAAGGCACCAGCGGGGATGAGCCTGGGGAGGCGCCCGGGGATGTCTGGACCCAGTCCCCGCAGCCTGCCCCTTGGTGGGGCAGTACCCCCGGAAGCCAGGAAGGTCTCGGCAAGGCTGCCAGGGGCAGGGACACTGCTGGGTCCTGCCCCTGGCCTGTTGGGCGTCTGAACACAACCGGCAGTCTCCCGCTGGAAGACCTCCCCGTCTGCCTCCAAAAGACGGTTTGCAAGCACTCCCACCCGCTGTTCCCCCAGGCACGCACAATGCTCCCAAGCCCGGGAGAAAAGCGCTTCGGGGTGGTGCTCTCTCCGGGCCCTTGTCCCTGAGCCTGGGGCCAGGCAGGGGGAACACACTCCCAGGCCAAGGGAGAACGACATGCACACGTCTGTTCCTGCCCCCTACACCGGCAGAGAGCTCGGGGGAGCCAGAGACTGCCAGGCTGCTGCTGGGCTGGCTGCCTATGTGGGACGGGGCAGAGCCGACCTAGGGGCAAGTGGGGCCTCTTGCTCTCCCTGCTGCCCTGAGGCTGCTGGGTCAAAGAGGTCTTGGGCATCCAGCCCTTTGCTGGTGCC
Organism: Dama dama; assembly: GCF_033118175.1. Classification (NCBI taxonomy): domain Eukaryota; kingdom Metazoa; phylum Chordata; class Mammalia; order Artiodactyla; family Cervidae; genus Dama; species Dama dama. Next base: position 1,298,275 of record NW_026870977.1, read on the forward strand.
TTCCCTCTGACGAGGCCCTCTGAGCTCCAGCACCTTGCAGTGTGGAGACAGCCCCTGCCAGCAACCTCCTCTCCAAAGAGGCCTCAAACGAGGACTACACCCAGGGGAAAGGCACCAGCGGGGATGATCCTGGGGAGGCGCACGGACATGTCTGGACCCAGTCTCCGCTGCCTGCCCCTTGGTGGGGCAGTACCCCCGGAGTCCAGGAAGGTCTGGGCAAGTCTGGCCGGGGGCAGGGGCCCTGCTGGGTCCTGACCCTGGCCTGTGGGGCCTCTGAGCACAACCGGCCCTCTCCCACTGGAAGACCTCCCCGGCTGCCTCCAAAGTCCTGTTTGCAAACACTCCCGCCCGCTGTTCACGTCAGGCTCGCACAATGCTCCCAAGCCCGGGAGAAAAGCACTTCGGAGTGGTGCTCTCTCCGGGCCCTTGCCCCTGAGCCTGGGGGCAAGGCAGGGGGAACACACTCCCAGGCCAAGGCAGAAACACATGCACACGTCTGTTCCTGTCCCCTGCACTGGCAGAGAGCTTGGGGGAGCCAGAGTCTGTCAGGCAGGTGCTGGGTTGGCCGCCTGTGTGGGAAGGGGCAGAGCCGACCTAGGGGCAAGTTGGGCCTCTTGCTCTCCCTGCTGCCCTGAGGCTGCTGGGCCAAAGACGTCTTGGGCATCCAGCCCCTCACTGGTCCCTTCACTCTGACGAGGCCCTCTGAGCTCCAGCACCTTGCAGTGTGGAGACAGCCCCTGCCAGCAACCTCCTCTCCAAGGAGGCCTCAACCGAGGCCTAGGCCCAGGGGAAAGGCACCAGCGGGGATGAGCCAGGGGAGGCGCCCGAGCATGTCTGGACCCAGTTCCCGCAGCCTGCCCCTTGGTGGGGCAGTACCCCCGGAGGCCAGGAAGGTCTGGGCAAGGCTGGCCAGGGGCAGGGGCCCTGCTGGGTCCTGCCCCTGGCCTGTGGGGCCTCTGAGCACAACCGGCCTTCTCCCACTGAAAGACCTCCCCGGCTGCCTCCAAAGGCCGTTTTGCAAGCGCTACCGCCCACTGTTCCCAGCAGGCGTGCACAATGCTCCTAAGCCCGGGAGGAAAGCGCTTCAGGGTGGTGCTCTCTCTGGGCCCTTGCCCCTGAGCCTGGGGGCAAGGCAGGGTGTCCACACTCCCAGGCCAAGGCAGAACCACATGCACACGTCTGATCTGCCCCCTGCACCGGCAGAGAGCTCGGGGGAGCCAGAATCTGTCAGGCAGCTGCTGGGCTGGCCGCCTGTGTGGGAAGTGGCAGAGCCGACCTAGGGGCAAGTTGGGCCTCTTGCCCTCCCTGCTGCCCTGAGGCTGCTGGGCCAAAGAGGTCTTGGGCCTCCAACCCCTTGCTGGTCCCTTCCCTCTGACGAGGCCCTCTGAGCTCCAGCACCTTGCAGTGTGGAGACAGCCCCTGCCAGCAACCTCCTCTCCAAGGAGGCCTAAACCGAGGCCTAGGCACAGGGGAAAGGCACCAGCGGGGATGAGCCTGGGGAGGCGCCCGGGCATGTCTGGACCCAGTCCCCGCAGCCTGCCCCTTGGTGGGGCAGTACCCCCGGAGGCCAGGAAGGTCTGGGCAAGGCTGGCCACGGGCAGGGGCCCTGCTGGGTCCTGCCCCTGGCCTGTGGGGCCTCTGAGCACAACCGGCCCTCTCCCACTGGAAGACTTCCCCGGCTGCCTCCAAAGGCCGGTTTGCCAACACTCCCGCCCGCTGTTCCCGCCAGGCACGCACAATTCTCCCAAGCCCGGGAGAAAAGCGCTTCGGGGTGTTGCTCTCTCCGGGCCCTTGCCCCTGAGCGTGGGGGCGAGGCAGTGGGTCCACACTCCCAGACCAACGCAGAACCACATGCACACGTCTGTTCCTGACCCCTGCACCGGCAGAGAGCTCGGCGGAGCCAGAGTCTGTCAGGCAGCTGCTGGGCTGGCCGCCTGTGTGGGAAGGGGCAGAGCCGACCTAGGGGCAAGTTGGGCCTCTTGCTCTCCCTGCTGCCCTGAGGCTGCTGGGCCAAAGAGGTCTTGGGCATCCAGCCCCTTGCTGGTCCCTTCCCTCTGACGAGGCCCTCTGAGCTCCAGCACCTTGCAGTGTGGAGACAGCCCCTGCCAGCAACCTCCTCTCCAAGGAGGCCTCAACCGAGGCCTAGGCCCAGGGGAAAGGCACCAGCGGGGATGAGCCTGGGGAGGCGCCCGGCCATGTCTGGACCCAGTCCCCGCAGCCTGCCCCTTGGTGGGGCAGTACCCCCGGAGGCCAGGAGGGTCTGGGCAAGGCTGCCAGGGGCAGGGACACTGCTGGGTCCTGCCCCTGGCCTGTGGGGCGTCTGAGCACAACCGGCACTCTCCCGCTGGAAGACCTCCCCGGCTGCCTCCAAAGGGCGGTTTGCAAGCACTCCCGCCCGCTGTTCCCGCCAGGCACGCACAATGCTCCCAAGCCCGGGAGAAAAGCGCTTCGGGGTGGTGCTCTCTCCGGGCCCTTGCCCCTGAGCCTGGGGGACAGGCAGGGGGAACACACTCCCAGGCCAAGGCAGAACGACATGCACACGTCTGTTCCTGCCCCCTACACCGGCAGAGAGTTCGGGGGAGCCAGACACTGCCAGGCTGCTGCTGGGCTGGCTGCCTGTGTGGGACGGGGTAGAGCCGACCTAGGGGCAAGTTGGGCCTCTTGCTCTCCCTGCTGCCCTGAGGCTGCTGGGTCAAAGAGGTCTTGGGCATCCAGCCCTTTGCTGGTCCTTTCCCTCTGACGAGGCCCTCTGAGCTCCAGCACCTTGCAGTGTGCAGACAGCCCCTGCCGGCAACCTCCTCTCCAAGGAGGCCTCAACCGAGGCCTAGGCCCAGGGGAAAGGCACCAGCGGGGATGAGCCTGGGGAGGCGCCCGGGCATGTCTGGACCCAGTCCCCGCAGCCTGCCCCTTGGTGGGGTAGTACCCCCGGAGGCCAGGAAGGTCTGGGCAAGGCTGCCAGAGGCAGGGACACTGCTGGGTCCTGCCCCTGGCCTGTGGGGCCTCTGAGAACAACTGGCACTCTCCCGCTGGAAGACCTCCCCGGCTGCCTCCAAAGGCTGGTTTGCAAGCACTCAATCCCGCTGTTCACGCCAGCTGCGCACAATGCTCCCAAGCCCGGGAGAAAAGCATTTTGGGGTGGTGCTCACTCCGGGCTTTGGAAGACCTCCCCGGCTGCCTCCAAGGCCGGTTTGCAAGCACTTCTGCCTGCTGTTCCCGCCACCCGCGCACAATGCTCCCAAGCCCGGGAGAAAAGCGTTTCGGGGTGGTGTTCTCTCTGGACCCAAGAAAGACCTCCCGGGCTGCCCCCAAATGCCGGTTTGCAAGCACTCCCACTCACTGTTCCCGCCATCCGTGCAAATGCTCCAAGCCCAGGAGAAAAGCCCTTCAGGGTGGTGCTCTCTCCCGGCCCTTGGAAGACCTCCCCGGCTGCCTCCAAAGGCTGGATTTCAAGTACTCCCTCCCGCTGTCCCGCCAGCCGCACACAATGCTCCCAATCACGGGAGAAAAGCGCTTCGGGGTGGTGCTCTCTACGGGCCCTTGGAAGACCTCCCCGTTTGTCTCCAAAGGCCGGTTTGCAAGCACTCATGCCCGCTGTTCCCGCCAGCCGCGCACAATGCTCCCAAGCCTAGGAGAAAAGCGCTTCGGGGTGGTGCTCTCTCCCGGCCCTTGGAAGACCTCCCCGGCTGCCTCCAAAGGCCGGTTTGCAAGCACTCAATCCCGCTGTTCCCGCCAGCCGCGCACAATGCTCCCAAGCCCGGGAGAAAAGCGCTTCGGGGTGGTGCTCTCTCCCGGCCCTTGGAAGACCTCCCCGGCTGCCTCCAAAGGCTGGTTTTCAAGAACTCCCTCCCGCTGACCCGCCAGCCGCACACAATGCTCCCAAGCCCGGGAGAAAAGCATTTTGAGGTGGTCTCTCTCCGGGCCCTTGGAAGACTCCCCGGCTGCCTCTAAAGGCCGGTTTGCAAGCACTCATGTCCTCTGTTCCCGACAGCCGCGAACAATGCTCCCAATTCCGTGAGAAAAGTGCTTCGGGATGGTGCTCTCTCCGGGCCCTTGGAAGACCTCCCAAGCTGCCTCCAAAGGCCGGTTTGCAAGCACTCCCGCCCGCTGTTCCCGCCAGCCTCGCACAATGCTCCCAAGACCGGGAGAAAAGCGCTTCGGGGTGGTGTTCTCTCCGTGCCAATGGAGGACCTCCCTGGCTGCCCCCAAAGGCCGGTTTGCAAGCACTCCCACTCGCTGTTCCCGCCAGCCACGCACAATCCTCCAAAACCCCGGAGAAAAGCGCTTCGGGGTGGTGTTCTCTCCGTGCCCATGGAAGACCTCCCGGGGTGCCCCCAAAGGCCGGTTTGCAAGCACTCCCACTCGCTGTTCCCGCCATCCGCGCACAATGCTCCCAAGCCCGGGAGAAAAGCATTTTGGGGTGGTGCTCACACCGGGCCCTGGAAGACCTCCCCGGCTGCCTCCAAAGGACGGTTTTCAAGCACTCCTGCCTGCTGTTCCCGCCACCCGCGCACAATAATCCCAAGCCCGGGAGAAAAGCGCTTCGGGGTGGTGCTCTCTACAGGCCCTTGGAAGACCTCCCGGGCTGCCTCCAAAGGCCGGTTTGCAAGGACTCCTTCCTGCTGTTCCCGCCATCCGCGCACAATGCTCCCAAGCCCGGGAGAAAAGCATTTTGGGGTGCTGCTCACACCGGGCCCTGGAAGACCTCCCCGGCTGCCTCCAAAGGACGGTTTTCAAGCACTCCTGCCTGCTGTTCCCGCCACCCGCGCAAAATGCTCCCAAGCCCGGGAGAAAAGCGCTTCGGGGTGGTGCTCTCTACAGGCCCTTGGAAGACCTCCCCGGCTGCCTCCAAAGGCCGGTTTGCAAGGACTCCTTCCTGCTGTTCCCGCCAGCCACGCACAATGCTCCCAAGCCCGGGAGAAAAGCATTTTGGGGTGGTGCTCACACCGGGCCCTGGAAGACCTCCCCGGCTGCCTCCAAAGGACGGTTTTCAAGCACTCCTGCCTGCTGTTCCCGCCACCCGCGCAGAATGCTCCCAAGCGCGGGAGAAAAGCGCTTCGGGGTGGTGCTCTCTACAGGCCCTTGGAAGACCTCCCCGGCTGCCTGCAAAGGCCGGTTTGCAAGGACTCCTTCCTGCTGTTCCCGCCAGCCACGCACAATGCTCCCAAGCCCGGGAGAGAAGCATTTTGGGGTGGTGCTCTCTACAGGCCCTTGGAAGACCTCCCCGGCTGCCTCCAGTGGCCAGTTTGCAAGCACTCATGCCCGCTGTTCCCACCAGCCGCGCACAATGCTCCCAAGCCTGGGAGAAAAGCTTTTTGGGGTGGTGTTCACACCGGGCCCTGGAAGACCTCCCCGGCTGCCTGCAAATGCCGGTTTTGAAGCACTCCTGCCTGCTGTTCCTGCCACCCGCGCACAATACTCCCAAGCCCGGGAGAAAAGCGCTTCGGGGTGGTGCTCTCTACAGGCCCTTGGAAGACCTCCCCCGCTGCCTCCAAAGGCCGGTTTGCAAGGACTCCTTCCTGCTGTTCCCGCCAGCCACGCACAATGCTCCCAAGCCCGGGAGAAAAGTGCTTCGGGGTGGTGATCTCTCCGGGCCCTTGGAAGTCGTCCCCGGCTGCCTCCAAAGGCCGGTTTGCAAGCACTCATGCCCGTTGTTCCCACCAGCCGCGCACAATGCTCCCAAGCCCGGGAGAAAAGCATTTTGGGGTGGTGCTCACTCCGGGCCCTTGGAAGACCTCCCCGGCTGCCTCCAAAGGCCAGTTTGCAAGCAGTCCTGCCTGCTGTTCCCGCCAGCCGCGCACAATGCTCCCAAGCCCGGGAGAAAAGCGCTTCGGGGTGGTGCTCTCTCCGGGCCCTTGGAAGACGTCCCCGGCTGCCTCCAAAGGCCGGTTTGCAAGCACTCATGCCCGTTGTTCCCACCAGCCGCGCAAAATGCTCCCAAGCCCGGGAGAAAAGCATTTTGGGGTGGTGCTCACTCCGGGCCCTTGGAAGACCTCCCCGGCTGCCTCCAAAGGCCAGTTTGCAAGCAGTCCTGCCTGCTGTTCCCGCCAGCCGCGCACAATGTTCCCAAGCCCGGGAGAAAAGCGCTTCGGGGTGGTGCTCTCTCCGGGCACTTTCAAGACCTCCCCGGCTGCCTCCAAAGACCGGTTTGTAAGTACTCATTCCCGCTGCTTCCGCCAGCCACGCACAATGCTCCCAAGCCCGGGAGAAAAGCATTTTGGGGTGGTGCTCTCTCCGGGCCCTTGGAAGACCTCCCGGGCTGCCTCCAAAGGCCGGTTTGCAAGCATTCATGTCCGTTGTTCCCGACAGCCGCGCACAATGCTCCCAAGCCCGAGAGAAAAGCATTTTGGGGTGGTGATCAGTCCGGCCCTTGGAAGATCTCCCCGGCTGCCTCCAAAGGACAGTTTGCAAGCACTCATGCCCGCTGTTCCCGCCAGCCGCGCACAATGCTCCCAAGACCGTGAGAAAAGCGCTTCGGGGTGGTGTTCTCTCAGGGACCATGGAGGACCTCCCCGGCTGCCCCCAAAGGCCGGTTTGCAAGCATTCCCACTCGCTGTTCCCGCCAGGCACACACAATGTTCCAAAACCCCGGAGAAAAGCGCTTCGGGGTGGTGGTCTCTCCGGGCCCCTGCCCCTGAGCCTGGGGGCCAGGCAGGGGATCCACAGTCCCAGGCCAAGGCAGAACCACATGCACACGTCTGTTCCTGCCCCATCCACCGGCAGAGAGCTGGGGGGAGCCAGAGTCTGTCAGGCAGCTGCTGGGCTGGCCGCCTGTGTGGGAAGGGGCAGAGCCGACCTAGGGGCAAGTTGGGCCTCTTGCTCTCCCTGCTGCCCTGAGGCTGCTGGGCCAAAGAGGTCTTGGGCATCCAGCCCCTTGCTGGTCCCTTCCCTCTGACGAGGCCCTCTGAGCTCCAGCACCTTGCAGTGTGGAGACAGCCCCTGCCAGCAACCTCCTCTCCAAGGAGGCCTCAACCGAGGCCTAGGCCCAGGGGAAAGGCACCAGCGGAGATGAGCCAGTGGAGGCGCACGGGCATGTCTGGACGCAGTCCCCGCAGCCTGCCCCTTGGTGGGGCAGTACCCCCGGAGGCCAGGAAGGTCTGGGTAAGGCTGCGAGGGGCAGGGGCCCTGCTGGGTCGTGCCCCTGGCCTGTGGGGCGTCTGAGCACAACCGGCACTCTCCCGCTGGAAGACCTCCCCGTCTGCCTCCAAAGGCCGGTTTGCAAGCACTCCCGCCCGCTGTTCCCGCCAGGCACGCACAATGCTCCCAAGCCCGGGAGAAAAGCGCTTCGGGGTGGTGCTCTTTCCGGGCCCTTGCCCCTGAGCCTGGGGGCCAGGCAGTTGGAACACACTCCCAGGCCAATGCAGAACGACATGCACACGTCTGTTCCTGCCCCCTACACCGGCAGAGAGCTCGGGAGAGCCAGAGACTGCCAGGCTGCTGCTGGGCTGGCTGCCTGTGTGGGACGGGGCAGAGCCGACCTAGGGGCAAGTTGGGCCTCTTGCTCTCCCTGCTGCCCTGAGGCTGCAGGGCCAAAGACGTCTTGGGCATCCAGCCCCTTACTGGTCCCTTCCCTCTGACGAGGCCCTCTGAGCTCCAGCACCTTGCAGTGTGGAGACAGCCCCTGCCAGCAATCTCCTCTCCAAGGAGGCCTCAACCGAGGCCTAGGCCCAGGGGAAAGGCACCAGCGGGGTTGAGCCAGGGGAGGCGCCCGGGCATGTCTGGACCCTGTCCCCGCAGCCTGCCCCTTGGTGGGGCAGTACCCCCGGGGGCCAGGAAGGTCTGGGCAAGGCTGGCCAGGGGCAGGGGCCCTGCTGGGTCCTGCCCCTGGCCTGTGGGGCCTCTGAGCACAACCGGCCCTCTCCCACTGGAAGACCTCCCCGGCTGCCTCCAAAGGCCGGTTTGCAAGCACTCCCGCCCACTGTTCCCGCCAGGCGCGCACAATGCTCCCAAGCCCGGGAGAAAAGCGCTTCGGGGTGGTGGTCTCTCCGGGCCCTTGCCCCTGAGCCTGGGGGCCAGGCAGGGGATCCACAGTCCCAGGCCAAGGCAGAACCACATGCACACGTCTGTTCCTGCCCCATCCACCGGCAGAGAGCTGGGGGGAGCCAGAGTCTGTCAGGCAGCTGCTGGGCTGGCCGCCTGTGTGGGAAGGGGCAGAGCCGACCTAGGGGCAAGTTGGGCCTCTTGCTCTCCCTGCTGCCCTGAGGCTGCTGGGCCAAAGAGGTCTTGGGCATCCAGCCCCTTGCTGGTCCCTTCCCGCTGACGAGGCCCTCTGAGCTCCAGCACCTTGCAGTGTGGAGACAGCCCCTGCCAGCAACCTCCTCTCCAAGGAGGCCTCAACCGAGGCCTAGGCCCAGGGGAAAGGCACCAGCGGGGATGAGCCAGTGGAGGGGCCCGGGCATGTCTGGACCCAGTCCCCGCAGCCTGCCCCTTGGTGGGGCAGTACCCCCGGAGGCCAGGAAGGTCTGGGCAAGGCTGGCCAGGGTCAGGGTCCCTGCTGGGTCCTGCCCCTGGCCTGTGGGGCCTCTGAGCACAACCGGCCCTCTCCCACTGGAAGACCTCCCCGGCTGCCTTCAAAGGCGGGTTTGCCAACACTCCCGCCCGCTGTTCCCGCCAGGCACGCACAACGCTCCCAAGGCCAGGAGAAAAGCGCTTCGGGGTGTTGCTCTCTCCGGGCCCTTGCCCCTGAGCCTGGGGTCCAGGCAGTGGGTCCACACTCCCAGACCAAGGCAGAACCACATGCACACGTCTGTTCCTGACCCCTGAACCGGCAGAGAGCTCGGGGGAGCCAGAGTCTATCAGGCAGCTGCTGGGTTGGCTGCCTGTGTGGGAAGGGGCAGAGCCGACCTAGGGGCAAGTTGGGCCTCTTGCTCTCCCTGCTGCCCTGAGGCTGCTGGGCCAAAGAGGTCTTGGGCATCCAGCCCCTTGCTGGTCCCTTCCCGCTGACGAGGCCCTCTGAGCTCCAGCACCTTGCAGTGTGGAGACAGCCCCTGCCAGCAACCTCCTCTCCAAGGAGGCATCAACCGAGGCCTATGCCCAGGGGAAAGGCACCAGCGGGGATGAGCCTGGGGAGGCGCCCAGGCATGTCTGGACCCAGTCCCCGCAGCCTGCCCCTTGGTGGGGCAGTACCCCCGGAGGCCAGGAAGGTCTGGGCAAGGCTGGCCAGGGGCAGGGGACCTGCTGGGTCCTGCCCCTGGCCTGTGAGGCCTCTGAGCACAACCGGCCCTCTCCCACTGGAAGACCTCCACGGCTGCCTCCAAAGTCCTGTTTGCAAACACTCCCGCCCGCAGTTCACGCCAGGCTCGCACAATGCTCCCAAGCCCGGGAGAAAAGCGCTTCGGGGTGTTGCTCTCTCCGGGCCCTTGCCCCTGAGCCTGGGGGCAAGGCAGGGGGAACACACTCCCAGGCCAAGGCAGAACCACATGCCCACGTCTGTTCCTGTCCCCTGCACCGGCAGAGAGCTTGGGGGAGCCAGAGTCTGTCAGGCAGCTGCTGAGTTGGCCGCCTGTGTGGGAAGGGGCAGAGCCGCCCTAGGGGCAAGTTGGGCCTCTTGCTCTCCCTGCTGCCCTGAGGCTGCTGGGCCAAAGACGTCTTGGGCATCCAGCCCCTTACTGGTCCCTTCCCTCTGACGAGGCCCTCTGAGCTCCAGCACCTTGCAGTGTGGAGACAGCCCCTGCCAGCAACCTCCTCTCCAAGGAGGCCTCAACCGAGGCCTAGGCCCAGGGGAAAGGCACCAGCGGGGATGAGCCTGGGGAGGCGCCCGGGCATGTCTGGACACAGGCCCCGCAGCCTGCCCCTTGGTGGGGCAGTACCCCCGGAGGCCAGGAAGGTCTGGGCAAGGCTGGCCAGGGGCAGGGGCCCTGCTGCGTCCTGCCCCTGGCCTGTGGGGTCTCTGAGCACAACCGGCCCTCTCCCACTGGAAGACCTCCCCGGCTGCCTCGAAAGGGCGGTTTGCAAGCACTCCCGCCCACTGTTCCCAGCAGGCGTGCACAATGCTCCCAAGCCTGGGAGAAAAGCGCTTCAGGGTGGTGCTCTCTCCGGGCCCTTGCCCCTGAGCGTGGGGGCGAGGCAGTGGGTCCACACTCCCAGACCAACGCCGAACCACATGCACACGTCTGTTCCTGACCCCTGCACCGGCAGAGAGCTCGGGGGAGCCAGAGTCTGTCAGGCAGCTGCTGGGCTGGCCGCCTGTGTGGGAAGGGGCAGAGCCGACCTAGGGGCAAGTTGGGCCTCTTCCTCTCCCTGCTGCCCTGAGGCTGCTGGGCCAAAGAGGTCTTGGGCATCCAGCCCCTTGCTGGTCCCTTCCCTCTGACGAGGCCCTCTGAGCTCCAGCACCTTGCAGTGTGGAGACAGCCCCTGCCAGCAACCTCCTCTCCAAGGAGGCCTCAACCGAGGCCTAGGCCCAGGGGAAAGGCACCAGCGGGGATGAGCCTGGGGAGGCGCCCGGGCATGTCTGGACCCAGTCCCCGCAGCCTACCCCTTGGTGGGGCAGTAGCCCCGGAGGCCAGGAGGGTCTGGGCAAGGCTGCCAGGGGCAGGGACACTGCTGGGTCCTGCCCCTGGCCTGTGGGGCGTCTGAGCACAACCGGCACTCTCCCGCTGGAAGACCTCCCCGGCTGCCTCCAAAGGCCGGTTTGCAAGCACTCCCGCCCGCTGTTCCCGCCAGGCACGCACAATGCTCCCAAGCCCGGGAGAAAAGCGCTTCGTGGTGGTGCTCTCTCCGGGCCCTTGCCCCTGAGCCTGGGGGACAGGCAGGGGGAACACACTTCCAGGCCAAGACAGAACGACATGCACACGTCTGTTCCTGCCCCCTACACCGGCAGAGAGTTCGGGGGAGCCAGAGACTGCCAGGCTGCTGCTGGGCTGGCTGCCTGTGTGGGACGGGGTAGAGCCGACCTAGGGGCAAGTTGGGCCTCTTGCTCTCCCTGCTGCCCTGAGGCTGCTGGGTCAAAGAGGTCTTGGGCATCCAGCCCTTTGCTGGTCCTTTCCCTCTGACGAGGCCCTCTGAGCTCCAGCACCTTGCAGTGTGCAGACAGCCCCTGCCGGCAACCTCCTCTCCAAGGAGGCCTCAACCGAGGCCTAGGCCCAGGGGAAAGGCACCAGCGGGGATGAGCCTGGGGAGGCGCCCGGGCATGTCTGGACCCAGGCCCCGCAGCCTGCCCCTTGGTGGGGTAGTACCCCCGGAGGCCAGGAAGGTCTGGGCAAGGCTGCCAGAGGCAGGGGCCCTGCTGGGTCCTGCCCCTGGCCTGTGGGGCCTCTGAGAACAACTGGCACTCTCCCGCTGGAAGACCTCCCCGGCTGCCTCCAAAGGCTGGTTTGCAAGCACTCAATCCCGCTGTTCACGCCAGCTGCGCACAATGCTCCCAAGCCCGGGAGAAAAGCATTTTGGGGTGGTGCTCACTCCGGGCTTTGGAAGACCTCCCCGGCTGCCTCCAAGGCCGGTTTGCAAGCACTTCTGCCTGCTGTTCCCGCCACCCGCGCACAATGCTCCCAAGCCCGGGAGAAAAGCGTTTCGGGGTGGTGTTCTCTCTGGACCCAAGAAAGACCTCCCGGGCTGCCCCCAAATGCCGGTTTGCAAGCACTCCCACTCACTGTTCCCGCCATCCGTGCAAATGCTCCAAGCCCAGGAGAAAAGCCCTTCAGGGTGGTGCTCTCTCCCGGCCCTTGGAAGACCTCCCCGGCTGCCTCCAAAGGCTGGATTTCAAGTACTCCCTCCCGCTGTCCCGCCAGCCGCACACAATGCTCCCAATCACGGGAGAAAAGCGCTTCGGGGTGGTGCTCTCTACGGGCCCTTGGAAGACCTCCCCGTTTGTCTCCAAAGGCCGGGTTGCAAGCACTCATGCCCGCTGTTCCCGCCAGCCGCGCACAATGCTCCCAAGCCTAGGAGAAAAGCGCTTCGGGGTGGTGCTCTCTCCCGGCCCTTGGAAGACCTCCCCGGCTGCCTCCAAAGGCCGGTTTGCAAGCACTCAATCCCGCTGTTCCCGCCAGCCGCGCACAATGCTCCCAAGCCCGGGAGAAAAGCGCTTCGGGGTGGTGCTCTCTCCCGGCCCTTGGAAGACCTCCCCGGCTGCCTCCAAAGGCTGGTTTTCGAGAACTCCCTCCCGCTGACCCGCCAGCCGCACACAATGCTCCCAAGCCCGGGAGAAAAGCATTTTGGGGTGGTCTCTCTCCGGGCCCTTGGAAGACTCCCCGGCTGCCTCTAAAGGCCGGTTTGCAAGCACTCATGTCCTCTGTTCCCGACAGCCGCGAACAATGCTCCCAATTCCGTGAGAAAAGTGCTTCGGGATGGTGCTCTCTCCGGGCCCTTGGAAGACCTCCCAAGCTGCCTCCAAAGGCCGGTTTGCAAGCACTCCCGCCCGCTGTTCCCGCCAGCCTCGCACAATGCTCCCAAGACCGGGAGAAAAGCGCTTCGGGGTGGTGTTCTCTCCGTGCCAATGGAGGACCTCCCTGGCTGCCCCCAAAGGCCGGTTTGCAAGCACTCCCACTCGCTGTTCCCGCCAGCCACGCACAATCCTCCAAAACCCCGGAGAAAAGCGCTTCGGGGTGGTGTTCTCTCCGTGCCCATGGAAGACCTCCCGGGGTGCCCCCAAAGGCCGGTTTGCAAGCACTCCCACTCGCTGTTCCCGCCATCCGCGCACAATGCTCCCAAGCCCGGGAGAAAAGCATTTTGGGGTGGTGCTCACACCGGGCCCTGGAAGACCTCCCCGGCTGCCTCCAAAGGACGGTTTTCAAGCACTCCTGCCTGCTGTTCCCGCCACCCGCGCACAATAATCCCAAGCCCGGGAGAAAAGCGCTTCGGGGTGGTGCTCTCTACAGGCCCTTGGAAGACCTCCCGGGCTGCCTCCAAAGGCCGGTTTGCAAGGACTCCTTCCTGCTGTTCCCGCCATCCGCGCACAATGCTCCCAAGCCCGGGAGAAAAGCATTTTGGGGTGGTGCTCACACCGGGCCCTGGAAGACCTCCCCGGCTGCCTCCAAAGGACGGTTTTCAAGCACTCCTGCCTGCTGTTCCCGCCACCCGCGCAAAATGCTCCCAAGCCCGGGAGAAAAGCGCTTCGGGGTGGTGCTCTCTACAGGCCCTTGGAAGACCTCCCCGGCTGCCTCCAAAGGCCGGTTTGCAAGGACTCCTTCCTGCTGTTCCCGCCAGCCACGCACAATGCTCCCAAGCCCGGGAGAAAAGCATTTTGGGGTGGTGCTCACACCGGGCCCTGGAAGACCTCCCCGGCTGCCTCCAAAGGACGGTTTTCAAGCACTCCTGCCTGCTGTTCCCGCCACCCGCGCAGAATGCTCCCAAGCGCGGGAGAAAAGCGCTTCGGGGTGGTGCTCTCTACAGGCCCTTGGAAGACCTCCCCGGCTGCCTGCAAAGGCCGGTTTGCAAGGACTCCTTCCTGCTGTTCCCGCCAGCCACGCACAATGCTCCCAAGCCCGGGAGAGAAGCATTTTGGGGTGGTGCTCTCTACAGGCCCTTGGAAGACCTCCCCGGCTGCCTCCAGTGGCCAGTTTGCAAGCACTCATGCCCGCTGTTCCCACCAGCCGCGCACAATGCTCCCAAGCCCGGGAGAAAAGCTTTTTGTGGTGGTGTTCACACCGGGCCCTGGAAGACCTCCCCGGCTGCCTGCAAAGGCCGGTTTTCAAGCACTCCTGCCTGCTGTTCCTGCCACCCGCACACAATACTCCCAAGCCCGGGAGAAAAGCGCTTCAGGGTGGTGCTCTCTACAGGCCCTTGGAAGACCTCCCCCGCTGCCTCCAAAGGCCGGTTTGCAAGGACTCCTTCCTGCTGTTCCCGCCAGCCACGCACAATGCTCCCAAGCCCGGGAGAAAAGTGCTTCGGGGTGGTGATCTCTCCGGGCCCTTGGAAGTCGTCCCCGGCTGCCTCCAAAGGCCGGTTTGCAAGCACTCATGCCCGTTGTTCCCACCAGCCGCGCACAATGCTCCCAAGCCCGGGAGAAAAGCATTTTGGGGTGGTGCTCACTCCGGGCCCTTGGAAGACCTCCCCGGGTGCCTCCAAAGGCCAGTTTGCAAGCAGTCCTGCCTGCTGTTCCCGCCAGCCGCGCACAATGCTCCCAAGCCCGGGAGAAAAGCGCTTCGGGGTGGTGCTCTCTCCGGGCCCTTGGAAGACGTCCCCGGCTGCCTCCAAAGGCCGGTTTGCAAGCACTCATGCCCGTTGTTCCCACCAGCCGCGCACAATGCTCCCAAGCCCGGGAGAAAAGCATTTTGGGGTGGTGCTCACTCCGGGCCCTTGGAAGACCTCCCCGGCTGCCTCCAAAGGCCAGTTTGCAAGCAGTCCTGCCTGCTGTTCCCGCCAGCCGCGCACAATGTTCCCAAGCCCGGGAGAAAAGCGCTTCGGGGTGGTGCTCTCTCCGGGCACTTTCAAGACCTCCCCGGCTGCCTCCAAAGACCGGTTTGTAAGTACTCATTCCCGCTGCTTCCGCCAGCCACGCACAATGCTCCCAAGCCCGGGAGAAAAGCATTTTGGGGTGGTGCTCTCTCCGGGCCCTTGGAAGACCTCCCGGGCTGCCTCCAAAGGCCGGTTTGCAAGCATTCATGTCCGTTGTTCCCGACAGCCGCGCACAATGCTCCAAGCCCGAGAGAAAAGCATTTTGGGGTGGTGATCAGTCCGGCCCTTGGAAGATCTCCCCGGCTGCCTCCAAAGGACAGTTTGCAAGCACTCATGCCCGCTGTTCCCGCCAGCCGAGCACAATGCTCCCAAGACCGTGAGAAAAGCGCTTCGGGGTGGTGTTCTCTCAGGGACCATGGAGGACCTCCCCGGCTGCCCCCAAAGGCCGGTTTGCAAGCATTCCCACTCGCTGTTCCCGCCAGGCACACACAATGTTCCAAAACCCCGGAGAAAAGCGCTTCGGGGTGGTGGTCTCTCCGGGCCCCTGCCCCTGAGCCTGGGGGCCAGGCAGGGGATCCACAGTCTCAGGCCAAGGCAGAACCACATGCACACGTCTGTTCCTGCCCCATCCACCGGCAGAGAGCTGGGGGGAGCCAGAGTCTGTCAGGCAGCTGCTGGGCTGGCCGCCTGTGTGGGAAGGGGCAGAGCCGACCTAGGGGCAAGTTGGGCCTCTTGCTCTCCCTGCTGCCCTGAGGCTGCTGGGCCAAAGAGGTCTTGGGCATCCAGCCCCTTGCTGGTCCCTTCCCTCTGACGAGGCCCTCTGAGCTCCAGCACCTTGCAGTGTGGAGACAGCCCCTGCCAGCAACCTCCTCTCCAAGGAGGCCTCAACCGAGGCCTAGGCCCAGGGGAAAGGCACCAGCGGAGATGAGCCAGTGGAGGCGCACGGGCATGTCTGGACGCAGTCCCCGCAGCCTGCCCCTTGGTGGGGCAGTACCCCCGGAGGCCAGGAAGGTCTGGGTAAGGCTGCGAGGGGCAGGGGCCCTGCTGGGTCGTGCCCCTGGCCTGTGGGGCGTCTGAGCACAACCGGCACTCTCCCGCTGGAAGACCTCCCCGTCTGCCTCCAAAGGCCGGTTTGCAAGCACTCCCGCCCGCTGTTCCCGCCAGGCACGCACAATGCTCCCAAGCCCGGGAGAAAAGCGCTTCGGGGTGGTGCTCTTTCCGGGCCCTTGCCCCTGAGCCTGGGGGCCAGGCAGTTGGAACACACTCCCAGGCCAATGCAGAACGACATGCACACGTCTGTTCCTGCCCCCTACACCGGCAGAGAGCTCGGGAGAGCCAGAGACTGCCAGGCTGCTGCTGGGCTGGCTGCCTGTGTGGGACGGGGCAGAGCCGACCTAGGGGCAAGTTGGGCCTCTTGCTCTCCCTGCTGCCCTGAGGCTGCAGGGCCAAAGACGTCTTGGGCATCCATCCCCTTACTGGTCCCTTCCCTCTGACGAGGCCCTCTGAGCTCCAGCACCTTGCAGTGTGGAGACAGCCCCTGCCAGCAATCTCCTCTCCAAGGAGGCCTCAACCGAGGCCTAGGCCCAGGGGAAAGGCACCAGCGGGGTTGAGCCAGGGGAGGCGCCCGGGCATGTCTGGACCCTGTCCCCGCAGCCTGCCCCTTGGTGGGGCAGTACCCCCGGAGGCCAGGAAGGTCTGGGCAAGGCTGGCCAGGGGCAGGGGACCTGCTGGGTCGTGCCCCTGGCCTGTGGGGCCTCTGAGCACAACCGGCCCTCTCCCACTGGAAGACCTCCACGGCTGCCTCCAAAGTCCTGTTTGCAAACACTCCCGCCCGCAGTTCACGCCAGGCTCGCACAATGCTCCCAAGCCCGGGAGAAAAGCGCTTCGGGGTGTTGCTCTCTCCGGGCCCTTGCCCCTGAGCCTGGGGGCAAGGCAGGGGGAACACACTCCCAGGCCAAGGCAGAACCACATGCCCACGTCTGTTCCTGTCCCCTGCACCGGCAGAGAGCTTGGGGGAGCCAGAGTCTGTCAGGCAGCTGCTGAGTTGGCCGCCTGTGTGGGAAGGGGCAGAGCCGCCCTAGGGGCAAGTTGGGCCTCTTGCTCTCCCTGCTGCCCTGAGGCTGCTGGGCCAAAGACGTCTTGGGCATCCAGCCCCTTACTGGTCCCTTCCCTCTGACGAGGCCCTCTGAGCTCCAGCACCTTGCAGTGTGGAGACAGCCCCTGCCAGCAACCTCCTCTCCAAGGAGGCCTCAACCGAGGCCTAGGCCCAGGGGAAAGGCACCAGCGGGGATGAGCCTGGGGAGGCGCCCGGGCATGTCTGGACACAGGCCCCGCAGCCTGCCCCTTGGTGGGGCAGTACCCCCGGAGGCCAGGAAGGTCTGGGCAAGGCTGGCCAGGGGCAGGGGCCCTGCTGCGTCCTGCCCCTGGCCTGTGGGGTCTCTGAGCACAACCGGCCCTCTCCCACTGGAAGACCTCCCCGGCTGCCTCGAAAGGGCGGTTTGCAAGCACTCCCGCCCACTGTTCCCAGCAGGCGTGCACAATGCTCCCAAGCCTGGGAGAAAAGCGCTTCAGGGTGGTGCTCTCTCCGGGCCCTTGCCCCTGAGCGTGGGGGCGAGGCAGTGGGTCCACACTCCCAGACCAACGCCGAACCACATGCACACGTCTGTTCCTGACCCCTGCACCGGCAGAGAGCTCGGGGGAGCCAGAGTCTGTCAGGCAGCTGCTGGGCTGGCCGCCTGTGTGGGAAGGGGCAGAGCCGACCTAGGGGCAAGTTGGGCCTCTTCCTCTCCCTGCTGCCCTGAGGCTGCTGGGCCAAAGAGGTCTTGGGCATCCAGCCCCTTGCTGGTCCCTTCCCTCTGACGAGGCCCTCTGAGCTCCAGCACCTTGCAGTGTGGAGACAGCCCCTGCCAGCAACCTCCTCTCCAAGGAGGCCTCAACTGAGGCCTAGGCCCAGGGGAAAGGCACCAGCGGGGATGAGCCTGGGGAGGCGCCCGGGCATGTCTGGACCCAGTCCCCGCAGCCTACCCCTTGGTGGGGCAGTAGCCCCGGAGGCCAGGAGGGTCTGGGCAAGGCTGCCAGGGGCAGGGACACTGCTGGGTCCTGCCCCTGGCCTGTGGGGCGTCTGAGCACAACCGGCACTCTCCCGCTGGAAGACCTCCCCGGCTGCCTCCAAAGGCCGGTTTGCAAGCACTCCCGCCCGCTGTTCCCGCCAGGCACGCACAATGCTCCCAAGCCCGGGAGAAAAGCGCTTCGTGGTGGTGCTCTCTCCGGGCCCTTGCCCCTGAGCCTGGGGGACAGGCAGGGGGAACACACTTCCAGGCCAAGACAGAACGACATGCACACGTCTGTTCCTGCCCCCTACACCGGCAGAGAGTTCGGGGGAGCCAGAGACTGCCAGGCTGCTGCTGGGCTGGCTGCCTGTGTGGGACGGGGTAGAGCCGACCTAGGGGCAAGTTGGGCCTCTTGCTCTCCCTGCTGCCCTGAGGCTGCTGGGTCAAAGAGGTCTTGGGCATCCAGCCCTTTGCTGGTCCTTTCCCTCTGACGAGGCCCTCTGAGCTCCAGCACCTTGCAGTGTGCAGACAGCCCCTGCCGGCAACCTCCTCTCCAAGGAGGCCTCAACCGAGGCCTAGGCCCAGGGGAAAGGCACCAGCGGGGATGAGCCTGGGGAGGCGCCCGGGCATGTCTGGACCCAGGCCCCGCAGCCTGCCCCTTGGTGGGGTAGTACCCCCGGAGGCCAGGAAGGTCTGGGCAAGGCTGCCAGAGGCAGGGGCCCTGCTGGGTCCTGCCCCTGGCCTGTGGGGCCTCTGAGAACAACTGGCACTCTCCCGCTGGAAGACCTCCCCGGCTGCCTCCAAAGGCTGGTTTGCAAGCACTCAATCCCGCTGTTCACGCCAGCTGCGCACAATGCTCCCAAGCCCGGGAGAAAAGCATTTTGGGGTGGTGCTCACTCCGGGCTTTGGAAGACCTCCCCGGCTGCCTCCAAGGCCGGTTTGCAAGCACTTCTGCCTGCTGTTCCCGCCACCCGCGCACAATGCTCCCAAGCCCGGGAGAAAAGCGTTTCGGGGTGGTGTTCTCTCTGGACCCAAGAAAGACCTCCCGGGCTGCCCCCAAATGCCGGTTTGCAAGCACTCCCACTCACTGTTCCCGCCATCCGTGCAAATGCTCCAAGCCCAGGAGAAAAGCCCTTCAGGGTGGTGCTCTCTCCCGGCCCTTGGAAGACCTCCCCGGCTGCCTCCAAAGGCTGGATTTCAAGTACTCCCTCCCGCTGTCCCGCCAGCCGCACACAATGCTCCCAATCACGGGAGAAAAGCGCTTCGGGGTGGTGCTCTCTACGGGCCCTTGGAAGACCTCCCCGTTTGTCTCCAAAGGCCGGGTTGCAAGCACTCATGCCCGCTGTTCCCGCCAGCCGCGCACAATGCTCCCAAGCCTAGGAGAAAAGCGCTTCGGGGTGGTGCTCTCTCCCGGCCCTTGGAAGACCTCCCCGGCTGCCTCCAAAGGCCGGTTTGCAAGCACTCAATCCCGCTGTTCCCGCCAGCCGCGCACAATGCTCCCAAGCCCGGGAGAAAAGCGCTTCGGGGTGGTGCTCTCTCCTGGCCCTTGGAAGACCTCCCCGGCTGCCTCCAAAGGCTGGTTTTCGAGAACTCCCTCCCGCTGACCCGCCAGCCGCACACAATGCTCCCAAGCCCGGGAGAAAAGCATTTTGGGGTGGTCTCTCTCCGGGCCCTTGGAAGACTCCCCGGCTGCCTCTAAAGGCCGGTTTGCAAGCACTCATGTCCTCTGTTCCCGACAGCCGCGAACAATGCTCCCAATTCCGTGAGAAAAGTGCTTCGGGATGGTGCTCTCTCCGGGCCCTTGGAAGACCTCCCAAGCTGCCTCCAAAGGCCGGTTTGCAAGCACTCCCGCCCGCTGTTCCCGCCAGCCTCGCACAATGCTCCCAAGACCGGGAGAAAAGCGCTTCGGGGTGGTGTTCTCTCCGTGCCAATGGAGGACCTCCCTGGCTGCCCCCAAAGGCCGGTTTGCAAGCACTCCCACTCGCTGTTCCCGCCAGCCACGCACAATCCTCCAAAACCCCGGAGAAAAGCGCTTCGGGGTGGTGTTCTCTCCGTGCCCATGGAAGACCTCCCGGGGTGCCCCCAAAGGCCGGTTTGCAAGCACTCCCACTCGCTGTTCCCGCCATCCGCGCACAATGCTCCCAAGCCCGGGAGAAAAGCATTTTGGGGTGGTGCTCACACCGGGCCCTGGAAGACCTCCCCGGCTGCCTCCAAAGGACGGTTTTCAAGCACTCCTGCCTGCTGTTCCCGCCACCCGCGCACAATAATCCCAAGCCCGGGAGAAAAGCGCTTCGGGGTGGTGCTCTCTACAGGCCCTTGGAAGACCTCCCGGGCTGCCTCCAAAGGCCGGTTTGCAAGGACTCCTTCCTGCTGTTCCCGCCATCCGCGCACAATGCTCCCAAGCCCGGGAGAAAAGCATTTTGGGGTGGTGCTCACACCGGGCCCTGGAAGACCTCCCCGGCTGCCTCCAAAGGACGGTTTTCAAGCACTCCTGCCTGCTGTTCCCGCCACCCGCGCAAAATGCTCCCAAGCCCGGGAGAAAAGCGCTTCGGGGTGGTGCTCTCTACAGGCCCTTGGAAGACCTCCCCGGCTGCCTCCAAAGGCCGGTTTGCAAGGACTCCTTCCTGCTGTTCCCGCCAGCCACGCACAATGCTCCCAAGCCCGGGAGAAAAGCATTTTGGGGTGGTGCTCACACCGGGCCCTGGAAGACCTCCCCGGCTGCCTCCAAAGGACGGTTTTCAAGCACTCCTGCCTGCTGTTCCCGCCACCCGCGCAGAATGCTCCCAAGCGCGGGAGAAAAGCGCTTCGGGGTGGTGCTCTCTACAGGCCCTTGGAAGACCTCCCCGGCTGCCTGCAAAGGCCGGTTTGCAAGGACTCCTTCCTGCTGTTCCCGCCAGCCACGCACAATGCTCCCAAGCCCGGGAGAGAAGCATTTTGGGGTGGTGCTCTCTACAGGCCCTTGGAAGACCTCCCCGGCTGCCTCCAAAGGCCGGTTTGCAAGCACTCCCGCCCACTGTTCCCGCCAGGCGCGCACAATGCTCCCAAGCCCGGGAGAAAAGCGCTTCGGGGTGGTGGTCTCTCCGGGCCCTTGCCCCTGAGCCTGGGGGCCAGGCAGGGGATCCACAGTCCCAGGCCAAGGCAGAACCACATGCACACGTCTGTTCCTGCCCCATCCACCGGCAGAGAGCTGGGGGGAGCCAGAGTCTGTCAGGCAGCTGCTGGGCTGGCCGCCTGTGTGGGAAGGGGCAGAGCCGACCTAGGGGCAAGTTGGGCCTCTTGCTCTCCCTGCTGCCCTGAGGCTGCTGGGCCAAAGAGGTCTTGGGCATCCAGCCCCTTGCTGGTCCCTTCCCTCTGACGAGGCCCTCTGAGCTCCAGCACCTTGCAGTGTGGAGACAGCCCCTGCCAGCAACCTCCTCTCCAAGGAGGCCTAAACCGAGGCCTAGGCCCAGGGGAAAGGCACCAGCGGGGATGAGCCTGGGGAGGCGCCCGGGCATGTCTGGACACAGGCCCCGCAGCCTGCCCCTTGGTGGGGCAGTACCCCCGGAGGCCAGGAAGGTCTGGGCAAGGCTGGCCAGGGGCAGGGGCCCTGCTGCGTCCTGCCCCTGGCCTGTGGGGCCTCTGAGCACAACCGGCCCTCTCCCAATGGAAGACCTCCCCGGCTGCCTCCAAAGGCCGGTTTGCAAGCGCTCCCGCCCACTGTTCCCAGCAGGCGTGCACAATGCTCCCAAGCCCGGGAGAAAAGCGCTTCAGGGTGGTGCTCTCTCCGGGCCCTTGCCCCTGAGCGTGGGGGCGAGGCAGTGTGTCCACACTCCCAGACCAACGCAGAACCACATGCACACGTCTGTTCCTGACCCCTGCACCGGCAGAGAGCTCGGGGGAGCCAGAGTCTGTCAGGCAGCTGCTGGGCTGGCCGCCTGTGTGGGAAGGGGCAGAGCCGACCTAGGGGCAAGTTGGGCCTCTTCCTCTCCCTGCTGCCCTGAGGCTGCTGGGCCAAAGAGGTCTTGGGCATCCAGCCCCTTGCTGGTCCCTTCCCTCTGACGAGGCCCTCTGAGCTCCAGCACCTTGCAGTGTGGAGACAGCCCCTGCCAGCAACCTCCTCTCCAAGGAGGCCTCAACTGAGGCCTAGGGCCAGGGGAAAGGCACCAGCGGGGATGAGCCTGGGGAGGCGCCCGGGCATGTCTGGACCCAGTCCCCGCAGCCTGCCCCTTGGTGGGGCAGTAGCCCCGGAGGCCAGGAGGGTCTGGGCAAGGCTGCCAGGGGCAGGGACACTGCTGGGTCCTGCCCCTGGCCTGTGGGGCGTCTGAGCACAACCGGCACTCTCCCACTGGAAGACCTCCCCGGCTGCCTCCAAAGGCCGGTTTGCAAGCACTCCCGCCCGCTGTTCCCGCCAGGCACGCACAATGCTCCCAAGCCCGGGAGAAAAGCGCTTCGGGGTGGTGCTCTCTCCGGGCCCTTGCCCCTGAGCCTGGGGGACAGGCAGGGGGAACACACTTCCAGGCCAAGGCAGAACGACATGCACACGTCTGTTCCTGCCCCCTACACCGGCAGAGAGTTCGGGGGAGCCAGAGACTGCCAGGCTGCTGCTGGGCTGGCTGCCTGTGTGGGACGGGGTAGAGCCGACCTAGGGGCAAGTTGGGCCTCTTGCTCTCCCTGCTGCCCTGAGGCTGCTGGGTCAAAGAGGTCTTGGGCATCCAGCCCTTTGCTGGTCCTTTCCCTCTGACGAGGCCCTCTGAGCTCCAGCACCTTGCAGTGTGCAGACAGCCCCTGCCGGCAACCTCCTCTCCAAGGAGGCCTCAACCGAGGCCTAGGCCCAGGGGAAAGGCACCAGCGGGGATGAGCCTGGGGAGGCGCCCGGGCATGTCTGGACCCAGGCCCCGCAGCCTGCCCCTTGGTGGTGTAGTACCCCCGGAGGCCAGGAAGGTCTGGGCAAGGCTGCCAGAGGCAGGGGCCCTGCTGGGTCCTGCCCCTGGCCTGTGGGGCCTCTGAGAACAACTGGCACTCTCCCGCTGGAAGACCTCCCCGGCTGCCTCCAAAGGCTGGTTTGCAAGCACTCAATCCCGCTGTTCACGCCAGCTGCGCACAATGCTCCCAAGCCCGGGAGAAAAGCATTTTGGGGTGGTGCTCACTCCGGGCTTTGGAAGACCTCCCCGGCTGCCTCCAAGGCCGGTTTGCAAGCACTTCTGCCTGCTGTTCCCGCCACCTGCGCACAATGCTCCCAAGCCCGGGAGAAAAGCGTTTCGGGGTGGTGTTCTCTCTGGACCCAAGAAAGACCTCCCGGGCTGCCCCCAAATGCCGGTTTGCAAGCACTCCCACTCGCTGTTCCCGCCATCCGTGCAAATGCTCCAAGCCCAGGAGAAAAGCCCTTCAGGGTGGTGCTCTCTCCCGGCCCTTGGAAGACCTCCCCGGATGCCTCCAAAGGCTGGATTTCAAGTACTCCCTCCCGCTGTCCCGCCAGCTGCACACAATGCTCCCAATCACGGGAGAAAAGCGCTTCGGGGTGGTGCTCTCTACGGGCCCTTGGAAGACCTCCCCGTTTGTCTCCAAAGGCCGGTTTGCAAGCACTCATGCCCGCTGTTCCCGCCAGCCGCGCACAATGCTCCCAAGCCTAGGAGAAAAGCGCTTCGGGGTGGTGCTCTCTCCCGGCCCTTGGAAGACCTCCCCGGCTGCCTCCAAAGGCCAGTTTGCAAGCACTCAATCCCGCTGTTCCCGCCAGCCGCGCACAATGCTCCCAAGCCCGGGAGAAAAGCGCTTCGGGGTGGTGCTCTCTCCTGGCCCTTGGAAGACCTCCCCGGCTGCCTCCAAAGGCTGGTTTTCGAGAACTCCCTCCCGCTGACCCGCCAGCCGCACACAATGCTCCCAAGCCCGGGAGAAAAGCATTTTGGGGTGGTCTCTCTCCGGGCCCTTGGAAGACTCCCCGGCTGCCTCTAAAGGCCGGTTTGCAAGCACTCATGTCCTCTGTTCCCGACAGCCGCGAACAATGCTCCCAATTCCGTGAGAAAAGTGCTTCGGGATGGTGCTCTCTCCGGGCCCTTGGAAGACCTCCCAAGCAGCCTCCAAAGGCCGGTTTGCAAGCACTCCCGCCCGCTGTTCCCGCCAGCCGCGCACAATGCTCCCAAGACCGGGAGAAAAGCGCTTCGGGGTGGTGTTCTCTCCGTGCCAATGGAGGACCTCCCTGGCTGCCCCCAAAGGCCGGTTTGCAAGCACTCCCACTCGCTGTTCCCGCCAGCCACGCACAATCCTCCAAAACCCCGGAGAAAAGCGCTTCGGGGTGGTGTTCTCTCCGTGCCCATGGAAGACCTCCCGGGGTGCCCCCAAAGGCCGGTTTGCAAGCACTCCCACTCGCTGTTCCCGCCATCCGCGCACAATGCTCCCAAGCCCGGGAGAAAAGCATTTTGGGGTGGTGCTCACTCCGGGCCCTTGGAAGACCTCCCCGGCTGCCTCCAAAGGCCAGTTTGCAAGCAGTCCTGCCTGCTGTTCCCGCCAGCCGCGCACAATGTTCCCAAGCCCGGGAGAAAAGCGCTTCGGGGTGGTGCTCTCTCCGGGCACTTTCAAGACCTCCCCGGCTGCCTCCAAAGGCCGGTTTGCAAGGACTCCTTCCTGCTGTTCCCGCCATCCGCGCACAATGCTCCCAAGCCCGGGAGAAAAGCATTTTGGGGTGGTGCTCTCTCCGGGCCCTTGGAAGACCTCCCGGGCTGCCTCCAAAGGCCGGTTTGCAAGCATTCATGTCCGTTGTTCCCGACAGCCGCGCACAATGCTCCCAAGCCCGAGAGAAAAGCATTTTGGGGTGGTGATCAGTCCGGCCCTTGGAAGACCTCCCCGGCTGCCTCCAAAGGACAGTTTGCAAGCACTCATGCCCGCTGTTCCCGCCAGCCGCGCACAATGCTCCCAAGACCGTGAGAAAAGCGCTTCGGGGTGGTGTTCTCTCAGGGACCATGGAGGACCTCCCCGGCTGCCCCCAAAGGCCGGTTTGCAAGCATTCCCACTCGCTGTTCCCGCCAGGCACACACAATGTTCCAAAACCCCGGAGAAAAGCGCTTCGGGGTGGTGGTCTCTCCGGGCCCCTGCCCCTGAGCCTGGGGGCCAGGCAGGGGATCCACAGTCCCAGGCCAAGGCAGAACCACATGCACACGTCTGTTCCTGCCCCCTCCACCGGCAGAGAGCTGGGGGGAGCCAGAGTCTGTCAGGCAGCTGCTGGGCTGGCCGCCTGTGTGGGAAGGGGCAGAGCCGACCTAGGGGCAAGTTGGGCCTCTTGCTCTCCCTGCTGCCCTGAGGCTGCTGGGCGAAAGAGGTCTTGGGCATCCAGCCCCTTGCTGGTCCCTTCCCTCTGACGAGGCCCTCTGAGCTCCAGCACCTTGCAGTGTGGAGACAGCCCCTGCCAGCAACCTCCTCTCCAAGGAGGCCTCAACCGAGGCCTAGGCCAGGGGAAAGGCACCAGCGGAGATGAGCCAGTGGAGGCGCACGGGCATGTCTGGACCCAGTCCCCGCAGCCTGCCCCTTGGTGGGGCAGTACCCCCGGAGGCCAGGAAGGTCTGGGCAAGGCTGCGAGGGGCAGGGGCCCTGCTGGGTCCTGCCCCTGGCCTGTGGGGCCTCTGAGCACAACCGGCCCTCTCCCACTGGAAGACCTCCCCGGCTGCCTTCAAAGGCGGGTTTGCCAACACTCCCGCCCGCTGTTCCCGCCAGGCACGCACAACGCTCCCAAGGCCAGGAGAAAAGCGCTTCGGGGTGTTGCTCTCTCCGGGCCCTTGCCCCTGAGCCTGGGGTCCAGGCAGTGGGTCCACACTCCCAGACCAAGGCAGAACCACATGCACACGTCTGTTCCTGACCCGTGAACCGGCAGAGAGCTCGGGGGAGCCAGAGTCTATCAGGCAGCTGCTGGGTTGGCTGCCTGTGTGGGAAGGGGCAGAGCCGACCTAGGGGCAAGTTGGGCCTCTTGCTCTCCCTGCTGCCCTGAGGCTGCTGGGCCAAAGAGGTCTTGGGCATCCAGCCCCTTGCTGGTCCCTTCCCGTTGACGAGGCCCTCTGAGCTCCAGCACCTTGCAGTGTGGAGACAGCCCCTGCCAGCAACCTCCTCTCCAAGGAGGCATCAACCGAGGCCTATGCCCAGGGGAAAGGCACCAGCGGGGATGAGCCTGGGGAGGCGCCCAGGCATGTCTGGACCCAGTCCCCGCAGCCTGCCCCTTGGTGGGGCAGTACCCCCGGAGGCCAGGAAGGTCTGGGCAAGGCTGGCCAGGGGCAGGGGACCTGCTGGGTCCTGCCCCTGGCCTGTGAGGCCTCTGAGCACAACCGGCCCTCTCCCACTGGAAGACCTCCCCGGCTGCCTCCAAAGTCCTGTTTGCAAACACTCCCGCCCGCTGTTCACGCCAGGCTCGCACACTGCTCCCAAGCCCGGGAGAAAAGCGCTTCAGGGTGGTGCTCTCTCCGGGCCCTTGCCCCTGAGCCTGGGGGCAAGGCAGGGGGAACACACTCCCAGGCCAAGGCAGAACCACATGCCCACGTCTGTTCCTGTCCCCTGCACCGGCAGAGAGCTTGGGGGAGCCAGAGTCTGTCAGGCAGCTGCTGAGTTGGCCGCCTGTGTGGGAAGGGGCAGAGCCGACCTAGGGGCAAGTTGGGCCTCTTCCTCTCCCTGCTGCCCTGAGGCTGCTGGGCCATAGAGTTCTGGGCATCCAGCCCCTTGCTCGTCCCTTCCCTCTGACGAGGCCCTCTGAGCTCAAGCACCTTGCAGTGTGGAGACAGCCCCTGCCAGCAACCTCCTCTCCAAGGAGGCCTCAACCGAGGCCTAGGCCCAGGGGAAAGGCACCAGCGGGGATGAGCCAGTGGAGGCGCACTGGCATGTCTGGACCCAGTCCCCGCAGCCTGCCCCTTGGTGGGGCAGTACCCCCGGAGGCCAGGAAGGTCTGGGCAAAGCTGCCAGGGGCAGGGACACTGCTGGGTCCTGCCCCTGGCCTGTGGGGCGTCTGAGCACAACCGGCACTCTCCCACTGGAAGACCTGCCCGGCTGCCTCCAAAGGCCGGTTTGCAAGTGCTCCCGCCCACTGTTCCCAGCAGGCGTGTACAATGCTCCCAAGCCCGGGAGAAAAGCGCTTCGGGGTGTTGCTCTCTCCGGGCCCTTGCTCCTGAGCCTGGGGGCAAGGCACGGTGTCCACAATCCCAGGCCAAGTCAGAACCACATGCACACCTCTGATCTGCCCCCTGCACCGGCAAAGAGCTCGGGGGAGCCAGAGTATGTCAGGCAGCTGCTGGGCTAGCCGCCTGTGTGGGAAGGGGCAGAGCCGACCTAGGGGCAAGTTGTGCCTCTTGCTCTCCCTGCTGCCCTGAGGCTGCTGGGCCAAAGAGGTCTTGGGCGTCCAGCCCCTTGCTGGTCCCTTCCCTCTGACGAGGCCCTCTGAGCTCCAGCACCTTGCAGTGTGGAGACAGCCCCTGCCAGCAACCTCCTCTCCAAGAGGCCTAAACCGAGGCCTAGGCCCAGGGGAAAGGCACCAGTGGGGATGAGCCTGGGGAAGCGCCCGGGCATGTCTGGACCCAGTCCCCGCAGCCTGCCCCTTGGTGGGGCAGTACCCCTGAGGCCAGGAAGGTCTGGGAAAGGCTGGCCAGGGGCAGGGGACCTGCTGGGTCCTGCCCCTGGCCTGTGGGGCCTCTGAGCACAACCGGCCCTCTCCCAATGGAAGACCTCCCCGGCTGCCTCCAAAGGCCGGTTTGCAAGCACTCCCGCCCACTGTTCCCACAAAGCACGCACAATGCTCCCAAGCCCGGGAGAAAAGCGCTTCGGGGTGTTGCTCTCTCCGGGCCCTTGCCCCTGAGCCTGGGGTCCAGGCAGTGGGTCCACACTCCCAGACCAAGGCAGAACCACATGCACACGTGTGTTCCTGCCCCCTACACCGGCAGAGAGCTCGGGGGAGCCAGAGACTGCCAGGCTGCTGCTGGGCTGGCTGCCTGTGTGGTACGGGGCAGAGCCGACCTAGGGGCATGTTGGGCCTCTTGCTCTCCCTGCTGCCCTGAGGCTGCTGGGTCAAAGAGGTCTTGGGCATCCAGCGCTTTGCTGGTGCCTTCCCTCTGACGAGGCCCTCTGAGCTCCAGCACCTTGCAGTGTGGAGACAGCCCCTGTCAGCAACCTCCTCTCCAAAGAGTCCTCAACCGAGGCCTACAACCAGGGGAAAGGCACCAGCGGGGATGATCCTGGGGAGGCGCACAGACATGTCTGGACCCAGTCTCCTCAGCCTGCCCCTTGGTGGGGCAGTACCCCCGGAGGCCAGGAAGGTCTGGGCAAGTCTGGCCAGGGGCAGGGGCCCTGCTGGGTCCTGACCCTGGCCTGTGGGGCCTCTGAGCACAACCGGCCCTCTCCCACTGGAAGACCTCCCCGGCTGCCTCCAAAGTCCTGTTTGCAACACTCCCGCCCGCTGTTCACGTCAGGAATGCACAAAGCTCCCAAGCCGGGGAGAAAAGCGCTTCGGTGTGGTGCTCTCTCCGGGCCCTTGCCCATGAGCCTGGGGGCAAGGCAGGGAGAACACACTCCCAGGCCAAGGCAGAACCACATGCCCAGATCTGTTCCTGTCCCCTGCACCGGCAGAGAGCTTGGGGGAGCCAGAGTCTGTCAGGCAGCTGCTGGGTTGGCCGCCTGTGTGGGAAGGGGCAGAGCCGCCCTAGGGGCAAGTTGGGCCTCTTGCTCTCCCTGCTGCCCTGAGGCTGCTGGGCCAAAGATGTCTTGGGCATCCAGCCCTTTACTGGTCCCTTCTCTCTGACGAGGCTGTCTGAGCTGCAGCACCTTGCAGTGTGGAGACAGCCCCTGCCAGCAACCTCCTCTCCAAGGAGGCCTCAACCGAGGCCTAGGCCCAGGGGAAAGGCACCAGCGGGGATGAGCCAGGGGAGGCGCCCGAGCATGTCTGGACCCAGTCCCCGCAGCCTGCCCCTTGGTGGGGCAGTACCCCCGGAGGCCAGGAAGGTCTGGGCAAGGCTGGCCAGGGGCAGGGGCCCTGCTGCGTCCTGCCCTTGGCCTGTGGGGCCTCTGAGCACAACCGGCCCTCTCCCACTGGAAGACCTCCCCGGCTGCCTCCAAAGGCCGGTTTGCAAGCGCTCCCGCCCACTGTTCCCAGCAGGCGTGCACAATGCTCCTAAGCCCGGTAGAAAAGCGCTTCGGGGTGGTGCTCTCTCCGGGCCCTTGCCCCTGAGCCTGGGGGCAAGGCAGGGTGTCCACACTCCCAGGCCAAGGCAGAACCACATGCACACGACTGATCTGCCCCCTGCACCGGCAGAGAGCTCGGGGGAGCCAGAGTCTGTCAGGCAGCTGCTGGGCTGGCCGCCTGTGTGGGAAGGGGCAGAGCCGACCTAGGGGCAAGTTGGGCCTCTTGCTCTCCCTGCTGCCCTGAGGCTGCTGGGCCAAAGAGGTCTTGGGCATCCAGCCCCTTGCTAGTCCCTTCCCTCTGATGAGGCCCTCTGAGCTCCAGCACCTTGCAGTGTGGAGACAGCCCCTGCCAGCAACCTCCTCTCCAAGGAGGCCTCAACCGAGGCCTAGGCCCAGGGGAAAGGCACCAGCGGGGATGAGCCTGGGGAGGCGCCCGGGCATGTCTGGACCCAGTCCCCGCAGCCTGCCCCTTGGTGGGGCAGTACCACCGGAGGCCAGGAAGGTCTGGGCAAGGCTGGCCAGGGGCAGGGGCCCTGCTGGGTCCTGCCCCTGGCCTGTAGGGCCTCTGAGCACAACCGGCCCTCTCCCGCTGGAAGACCTCCCCGGCTGCCTCCAAAGGCCAGTTTGCCAACACTCCTGCCCGCTGTTCCCGCCAGGCACGCACAATGCTCCCAAGCCCGGGAGAAAAGCGCTTCGGGGTGGTGCTCTCTCCGGGCCCTTGCCCCTGAGCCTGGGGGCCAGGCAGTTGGAACACACTCCCAGGCCAATGCAGAACGACATGCACACGTCTGTTCCTGCCCCCTACACCGGCAGAGAGCTCGGGGGAGCCAGAGACTGCCAGGCTGCTGCTGGGCTGGCTGCCTGTGTGGGACGGGGCAGAGCCGACCTAGGGGCAAGTTGGGCCTCTTGCTCTCCCTGCTGCCCTGAGGCTGCAGGGCCAAAGACGTCTTGGGCATCCAGCCCCTTACTGGTCCCTTCCCTCTGACGAGGCCCTCTGAGCTCCAGCACCTTGCAGTGTGGAGACAGCCCCTGCAGGCAATCTCCTCTCCAAGGAGGCCTCAACCGAGGACTAGGCCCAGGGGAAAGGCACCAGCGGGGTTGAGCCAGGGGAGGCACCCGGGCATGTCTGGACCCTGTCCCCGCAGCCTGCCCCTTGGTGGGGCAGTACCCCCGGAGGCCAGGAAGGTCTGGGCAAGGCTGGCCAGGGGCAGGGGCCCTGCTGGGTCCTGCCCCTGGCCTGTGGGGCCTCTGAGCACAACCGGCCCTCTCCCACTGGAAGACCTCCCCAGCTGCCTCCAAAGGCCGGTTTGCAAGCACTCCCGCCCACTGTTCCCGCCAGGCGCGCACAATGCTCCCAAGCCCGGGAGAAAAGCGCTTCGGGGTGGTGGACTCTCCGGGCCCTTGCCCCTGAGCCTGGGGGCCAGGCAGGGGATCCACAGTCCCAGGCCAAGGCACAACAACATGCACACGTCTGTTCCTGCCCCCTCCACCGGCAGAGAGCTGGGGGGAGCCAGAGTCTGTCAGGCAGCTGCTGGGCTGGCCGCCTGTGTGGGAAGGGGCAGAGCCGACCTAGGGGCAAGTTGGGCCTCTTGCTCTCCCTGCTGCCCTGAGGCTGCTGGGCCAAAGAGGTCTTGGGCATCCAGCCCCTTGCTGGTCCCTTCCCTCTGACGAGGCCCTCTGAGCTCCAGCACCTTGCAGTGTGGAGACAGACCCTGCCAGCAACCTCCTCTCCAAGGAGGCCTCAACCGAGGCCTAGGCCCAGGGGAAAGGCACCAGCGGGGATGAGCCAGTGGAGGGGCCCGGGCATGTCTGGACCCAGTCCCCGCAGCCTGCCCCTTGGTGGGGCAGTACCCCCGGAAGCCAGGAAGGTCTGGGCAAGGCTGGCCAGGGGCAGGGTCCCTGCTGGGTCCTGCCCCTGGCCTGTGGGGCCTCTGAGCACAACCGGCCCTCTCCCACTGGAAGACCTCCCATGCTGCCTTCAAAGGCGGGTTTGCCAACACTCCCGCCCGCTGTTCCCGCCAGGCACGCACAACGCTCCCAAGGCCAGGAGAAAAGCGCTTCGGGGTGTTGCTCTCTCCGGGCCCTTGCCCCTGAGCCTGGGGTCCAGGCAGTGGGTCCACACTCCCAGACCAAGGCAGAACCACATGCACACGTCTGTTCCTGACCCCTGAACCGGCAGAGAGCTCGGGGGAGCCAGAGTCTATCAGGCAGCTGCTGGGTTGGCTGCCTGTGTGGGAAGGGGCAGAGCCGACCTAGGGGCAAGTTGGGCCTCTTGCTCTCCCTGCTGCCCTGAGGCTGCTGGGCCAAAGAGGTCTTGGGCATCCAGCCCCTTGCTGGTCCCTTCCCGCTGACGAGGCCCTCTGAGCTCCAGCACCTTGCAGTGTGGAGACAGCCCCTGCCAGCAACCTCCTCTCCAAGGAGGCATCAACCGAGGCCTATGCCCAGGGGAAAGGCACCAGCGGGGATGAGCCTGGGGAGGCGCCCGGGCATGTCTGGACCCAGTCCCCGCAGCCTGCCCCTTGGTGGGGCAGTACCCCCGGAGGCCAGGAAGGTCTGGGCAAGGCTGGCCAGGGGCAGGGGACCTGCTGGGTCCTGCCCCTGGCCTGTGAGGCCTCTGAGCACAACCGGCCCTCTCCCACTGGAAGACCTCCACGGCTGCCTCCAAAGTCCTGTTTGCAAACACTCCCGCCCGCGGTTCACGCCAGGCTCGCACAATGCTCCCAAGCCCGGGAGAAAAGCGCTTCGGGGTGGTGCTCTCTCTGGGCCCTTGCCCCTGAGCCTGGGGGCAAGGCAGGGGGAACACACTCCCAGGCCAAGGCAGAACCACATGCCCACGTCTGTTCCTGTCCCCTGCACCGGCAGAGAGCTTGGGGGAGCCAGAGTCTGTCAGGCAGCTGCTGAGTTGGCCGCCTGTGTGGGAAGGGGCAGAGCCGCCCTAGGGGCAAGTTGGGCCTCTTGCTCTCCCTGCTGCCCTGAGGCTGCTGGGCCAAAGACGTCTTGGGCATCCAGCCCCTTACTGGTCCCTTCCCTCTGACGAGGCCCTCTGAGCTCCAGCACCTTGCAGTGTGGAGACAGCCCCTGCCAGCAACCTCCTCTCCAAGGAGGCCTCAACCGAGGCCTAGGCCCAGGGGAAAGGCACCAGCGGGGATGAGCCTGGGGAGGCGCCCGGGCATGTCTGGACCCAGTCCCCGCAGCCTGCCCCTTGGTGGGGCAGTACCCCCGGAGGCCAGGAAGGTCTGGGCAAGGCTGGCCAGGGGCAGGGGCCCTGCTGCGTCCTGCCCCTGGCCTGTGGGGCCTCTGAGCACAACCGGCCCTCTCCCACTGGAAGACCTCCCCGGCTGCCTCCAAAGGCCGGTTTGCAAGCGCTCCCGCCCACTGTTCCCAGCAGGCGTGCACAATGCTCCCAAGCCCGGGAGAAAAGCGCTTCAGGGTGGTGCTCTCTCCGGGCCCTTGCCCCTGAGCCTGGGGTCAAGGCAGGGTGTCCACACTCCCAGGACAAGGCAGAACCACATGCACACGTCTGATCTGCCCCCTGCACCGGCAGAGAGCTCGGGGGAGCCAGAGTCTGTCAGGCAGCTGCTGGGCTGGCCGCCTGTGTGGGAAGGGGCAGAGCCGAACTAGGGGCAAGTTGGGCCTCTTGCTCTCCCTGCTGCCCTGAGGCTGCTGGGCCAAAGAGGTCTTGGGCATCCAGCCCCTTGCTGGTCCCTTCCCTCGGACGAGGCCCTCTGAGCTCCAGCACCTTGCAGTGTGGAGACAGCCCCTGCCAGCAACCTCCTCTCCAAGGAGTCCTCAACCGAGGCCTAGGCCCAGGGGAAAGGCACCAGCGGGGATGAGCCTGGGGAGGCGCCCGGGCATGTCTGGACCCAGTCCCCGCAGCCTGCCCCTTGGTGGGGCAGTACCCCCGGAGGCCAGGAAGGTCTGGGCAAGGCTGCCAGGGGCAGGGACACTGCTGGGTCCTGCCCCTGGCCTGTGGGGCGTCTGAGCACAACCGGCACTCTCCCGCTGGAAGACCTCCCCGTCTGCCTCGAAAGGCCGGTTTGCAAGCACTCCCGCCCGCTGTTCCCGCCAGGCACGCACAATGCTCCCAAGCCCGGGAGAAAAGCGCTTCGGGGTGGTGCTCTCACCGGGCCCTTGCCCCTGAGCCTGGGGGCCAGGCAGGGGGAACACACTCCCAGGCCAAGGCAGAACGACATGCACACGTCTGTTCCTGCCCCCTACACCAGCAGAGAGCTCGGGGGAGCCAGAGACTGCCAGGTTGCTGCTGGGCTGGCCGCCTGTGTGGGACGGGGCAGAGCCGACCTAGGGGCAAGTTGGGCCTCTTGCTCTCCCTGCTGCCCTGAGGCTGCTGGGTCAAAGAGGTCTTGGGCATCCAGCCCTTTGCTGGTCCCTTCCCTCTGACGAGGCCCTCTGATCTCCAGCACCTTGCAGTGTGGAGACAGCCCCTGCCAGCAACCTCCTCTCCAAGGAGGCCTCAACCGAGGCCTAGGCCCAGGGGAAAGGCACCAGCGGGGATGAGCCTGGGGAGGCGCCCGGGCATGTCTGGACCCAGTCCCCGCAGCCTGCCCCTTGGTGGGGCAGTACCCCCGGAGGCCAGGAAGGTCTGGGCAAGGCTGGCCAGGGTCAGGGGCCCTGCTGGGTCCTGCCCCTGGCCTGTGGGGCCTCTGAGCACAACCGGCCCTCTCCCACTGGAAGACCTCCCCGGCTGCCTCCAAAGTCCTGTTTGCTAACACTCCCGCCCGCTGTTCACGCCAGGCTCGCACAATGCTCCCAAGCCCGGGAGAAAAGCGCATTGGGGTGGTTCTCTATCCGGGCCCTTGCCCCTGAGCCTGGGGGCAAGGCACGGGGAACACACTCCCTGGCCAAGGTAGAACCACATGCCCACGTCTGTTCCTGTCCCCTGCACCGGCAGAGAGCTTGGGGGAGCCAGAGTCTGGCAGGCAGCTGCTGGGTTGGCCGCCTGTGTGGGAAGGGGCAGAGCCGCCCTAGGGGCAAGTTGGGCCTCTTGCTCTCCCTGCTGCCCTGAGGCTGCTGGGCCAAAGGCGTCTTGGGCATCCAGCCCCTTACTGGTCCCTTCCCTCTGACGAGGCCCTCTGAGCTCCAGCACCTTGCAGTGTGGAGACAGCCCCTGCCAGCAACCTCCTCTCCAAGGAGGCCTCAACCGAGGCCTAGGCCCAGGGGAAAGGCACCAGCGGGGATGAGCCAGGGGAGGCGCCCGAGCATGTCTGGACCCAGTCCCCGCAGCCTGCCCCTTGGTGGGGCAGTACCCCCGGAGGCCAGGAAGGTCTGGGCAAGGCTGGCCAGGGGCAGGGGCCCTGCTGCGTCCTGCCCCTGGCCTGTGGGGCCTCTGAGCACAACCGGCCCTCTCCCACTGGAAGACCTCCCCGGCTGCCTCCAAAGGCCGGTTTGCAAGCGCTCCCGCCCACTGTTCCCAGCAGGCGTGCACAATGCTCCCAAGCCCGGGAGAAAAGCGCTTCAGGGTGGTGCTCTCTCCGGGCCCTTGCCCCTGAGCCTGGGGTCAAGGCACGGTGTCCACACTCCCAGGCCAAGTCAGAACCACATGCACACGTCTGTTCCTGCCCCCTGCACCGGCAGAGAGCTCGGGGGAGCCAGAGTCTGTCAGGCAGCTGCTGGGCTGGCCGCCTGTGTGGGAAGTGGCAGAGCCGACCTAGGGGCAAGTTGGGCCTCTTGCCCTCCCTGCTGCCCTGAGGCTGCTGGGCCAAAGAGGTCTTGGGCATCCAACCCCTTGCTGGTCCCTTCCCTCTGACGAGGCCCTCTGAGCTCCAGCACCTTGCAGTGTGGAGACAGCCCCTGCCAGCAACCTCCTCTCCAAGGAGGCCTAAACCGAGGCCTAGGCACAGGGGAAAAGCACCAGCGCGGATGAGCCTGGGGAGGCGCCCGGGCATGTATGGACCCAGTCCCCGCAGCCTGCCCCTTGGTGGGGCAGTACCCCCGGAGGCGAGGAAGGTCTGGGAAAGGCTGGCCAGGGGCAGGGGACCTGCTGGGTCCTGCCCCTGGCCTGTGGGGCCTCTGAGCACAACCGGCCCTCTCCCACTGGAAGACGTCCCCGGCTGCCTCCAAAGGCCGGTTTGCAAGCACTCCCGCCCACTGTTCCAACCAAGGGCGCACAACGCTCCCAAGCCCGGGAGAAAATCGCCTCGGGGTGGTGCTCTCTCCGGGCCCTTTCCCCTGAGCCTGGGGGCCAGGCAGGGTGTCCACACTCCCAGGCCAAGGCAGAACGACATGCACACGTCTGTTCCTGCCCCATGCACCGGCAGAGAGCTCGGGGGAGCCAAAGTCTGTCAGGCAGCTGCTGGGCTGGCCGCCTGTGTGGGAAGGGGCAGAGCCGACCTAGGGGCAAGTTGGGCCTCTTGCTCTTCCTGCTGCCATGAGGCTGCTGGGCCAAAGAGATCTTGGGCATCCAGCCCCTTGCTTGTCCCTTCCCTCTGACGAGGCCCTCTGAGCTCCAGCACCTTGCAGTGTGGAGACAGCCCCTGCCAGCAACCTCGTCTCCAAGGAGGCCTCAACCGAGGCCTAGGCCCAGGGGAAAGGCACCAGCGGGGATGAGCCTGGGGAGGCGCCCGGGCATGTCTGGACCCAGTCCCCGCAGCCTGCCCCTTGGTGGGGCAGTACCCCCGGAAGCCAGGAAGGTCTGGGCAAGGCTGGCCACGGGCAGGGGCCCTGCTGGGTCCTGCCCCTGGCCTGTGGGGCCTCT
The DNA here is from genome assembly GCF_033118175.1 of Dama dama. NCBI lineage: Eukaryota > Metazoa > Chordata > Mammalia > Artiodactyla > Cervidae > Dama > Dama dama. The sequence goes on from NW_026870977.1 coordinate 1,333,480, forward strand.
GAGCACAACCGGCCCTCTCCCACTGGAAGACTTCCCCGGCTGCCTCCAAAGGCCGGTTTGCCAACACTCCCGCCCGCTGTTCCCGCCAGGCACGCACAATTCTCCCAAGCCCGGGAGAAAAGCGCTTCGGGGTGGTGGTCTCTCCGGGCCCTTGCCCATGAGCCTGGGGGCGAGGCAGTGGGTCCACACTCCCAGACCAACGCAGAACCACATGCACACGTCTGTTCCTGACCCCTGCACCGGCAGAGAGCTCGGGGGAGCCAGAGTCTGTCAGGCAGCTGCTGGGCTGGCCGCCTGTGTGGGAAGGGGCAGAGCCGACCTAGGGGCAAGTTGGGCCTCTTCCTCTCCCTGCTGCCCTGAGGCTGCTGGGCCAAAGAGGTCTTGGGCATCCAGCCCCTTGCTGGTCCCTTCCCTCTGACGAGGCCCTCTGAGCTCCAGCACCTTGCAGTGTGGAGACAGCCCCTGCCAGCAACCTCCTCTCCAAGGAGGCCTCAACCGAGGCCTAGGCCCAGGGGAAAGGCACCAGCGGGGATGAGCCTGGGGAGGCGCCCGGGCATGTCTGGACCCAGGCCCCGCAGCCTGCCCCTTGGTGGGGTAGTACCCCCGGAGGCCTGGAAGGTCTGGGCAAGGCTGCCAGAGGCAGGGACACTGCTGGGTCCTGCCCCTGGCCTGTGGGGCCTCTGAGAACAACTGGCACTCTCCCGCTGGAAGACCTCCCCGGCTGCCTCCAAAGGCTGGTTTGCAAGCACTCAATCCCGCTGTTCACACCAGCTGCGCACAATGCTCCCAAGCCCGGGAGAAAAGCATTTTGGGGTGGTGCTCACTCCGGGCTTTGGAAGACCTCCCCGGCTGCCTCCAAGGCCGGTTTGCAAGCACTTCTGCCTGCTGTTCCCGCCACCCGCGCACAATGCTCCCAAGCCCGGGAGAAAAGCGTTTCGGGGTGGTGTTCTCTCTGGGCCCAAGAAAGACCTCCCGGGCTGCCCCCAAATGCCGGTTTGCAAGCACTCCCACTCGCTGTTCCCGCCATCCGTGCAAATGCTCCAAGCCCAGGAGAAAAGCCCTTCAGGGTGGTGCTCTCTCCCGGCCCTTGGAAGACCTCCCCAGCTGCCTCCAAAGGCTGGATTTCAAGTACTCCCTCCCGCTGTCCCGCCAGCCGCACACAATGCTCCCAATCACGGGAGAAAAGCGCTTCGGGGTGGTGCTCTCTACGGGCCCTTGGAAGACCTCCCCGTTTGTCTCCAAAGGCCGGTTTGCAAGCACTCATGCCCGCTGTTCCCGCCAGCCGCGCACAATGCTCCCAAGCCTAGGAGAAAAGCGCTTCGGGGTGGTGCTCTCTCCCGGCCCTTGGAAGACCTCCCCGGCTGCCTCCAAAGGCCAGTTTGCAAGCACTCAATCCCGCTGTTCCCGCCAGCCGCGCACAATGCTCCCAAGCCCGGGAGAAAAGCGCTTCGGGGTGGTGCTCTCTCCTGGCCCTTGGAAGACCTCCCCGGCTGCCTCCAAAGGCTGGTTTTCGAGAACTCCCTCCCGCTGACCCGCCAGCCACACACAATGCTCCCAAGCCCGGGAGAAAAGCATTTTGGGGTGGTCTCTCTCCGGGCCCTTGGAAGACTCCCCGGCTGCCTCTAAAGGCCGGTTTGCAAGCACTCATGTCCTCTGTTCCCGACAGCCGCGAACAATGCTCCCAATTCCGTGAGAAAAGTGCTTCGGGATGGTGCTCTCTCCGGGCCCTTGGAAGACCTCCCAAGCTGCCTCCAAAGGCCGGTTTGCAAGCACTCCCGCCCGCTGTTCCCGCCAGCCTCGCACAATGCTCCCAAGACCGGGAGAAAAGCGCTTCGGGGTGGTGTTCTCTCCGTGCCAATGGAGGACCTCCCTGGCTGCCCCCAAAGGCCGGTTTGCAAGCACTCCCACTCGCTGTTCCCGCCAGCCACGCACAATCCTCCAAAACCCCGGAGAAAAGCGCTTCGGGGTGGTGTTCTCTCCGTGCCCATGGAAGACCTCCCGGGGTGCCCCCAAAGGCCGGTTTGCAAGCACTCCCACTCGCTGTTCCCGCCATCCGCGCACAATGCTCCCAAGCCCGGGAGAAAAGCATTTTGGGGTGGTGCTCACACCGGGCCCTGGAAGACCTCCCCGGCTGCCTCCAAAGGACGGTTTTCAAGCACTCCTGCCTGCTGTTCCCGCCACCCGCGCACAATGCTCCCAAGCCCGGGAGAAAAGCGCTTCGGGGTGGTGCTCTCTACAGGCCCTTGGAAGACCTCCCCGGCTGCCTCCAAAGGCCGGTTTGCAAGGACTCCTTCCTGCTGTTCCCGCCATCCGCGCACAATGCTCCCAAGCCCGGGAGAAAAGCATTTTGGGGTGGTGCTCACACCGGGCCCTGGAAGACCTCCCCGGCTGCCTCCAAAGGACGGTTTTCAAGCACTCCTGCCTGCTGTTCCCGCCACCCGCGCAGAATGCTCCCAAGCGCGGGAGAAAAGCGCTTCGGGGTGGTGCTCTCTACAGGCCCTTGGAAGACCTCCCCGGCTGCCTCCAAAGGCCGGTTTGCAAGGACTCCTTCCTGCTGTTCCCGCCAGCCACGCACAATGCTCCCAAGCCCGGGAGAAAAGCATTTTGGGGTGGTGCTCACTCCGGGCCCTTGGAAGACCTCCCCGGCTGCCTCCAATGGCCAGTTTGCAAGCACTCATGTCCGCTGTTCCCACCAGCCGCGCACAATGCTCCCAAGCCCGGGAGAAAAGCTTTTTGGGGTGGTGCTCACACCGGGCCCTGGAAGACCTCCCCGGCTGCCTCCAAAGGCCAGTTTTCAAGCACTCCTGCCTGCTGTTCCCGCCACCTGCGCACAATGCTCCTAAGCCCGGGAGAAAAGCGCTTCGGGGTGGTGCTCTCTACAGGCCCTTGGAAGACCTCCCCGGCTGCCTCCAAAGGCCGGTTTGCAAGGACTCCTTCCTGCTGTTCCCGCCAGCCACGCACAATGCTCCCAAGCCCGGGAGAGAAGCATTTTGGGGTGGTGCTCTCTACAGGCCCTTGGAAGACCTCCCCGGCTGCCTCCAAAGGCCAGTTTGCAAGCAGTCCTGCCTGCTGTTCCCGCCAGCCGCGCACAATGCTCCCAAGCCCGGGAGAAGAGCGCTTCGGGGTGGTGCTCTCTCCGGGCCCTTGGAAGACGTCCCCGGCTGCCTCCAAAGGCCGGTTTGCAAGCACTCATGCCCGTTGTTCCCACCAGCCGCGCACAATGCTCCCAAGCCCGGGAGAAAAGCATTTTGGGGTGGTGCTCACTCCGGGCCCTTGGAAGACCTCCCCGGCTGCCTCCAAAGGCCAGTTTGCAAGCAGTCCTGCCTGCTGTTCCCGCCAGCCGCGCACAATGTTCCCAAGCCCGGGAGAAAAGCGCTTCGGGGTGGTGCTCTCTCCGGGCACTTTCAAGACCTCCCCGGCTGCCCCCAAAGGCCGGTTTGTAAGTACTCATTCCCGCTGCTTCCGCCATCCACGCACAATGCTCCCAAGCCCGGGAGAAAAGCATTTTGGGGTGGTGCTCTCTCCGGGCCCTTGGAAGACCTCCCGGGCTGCCTCCAAAGGCCGGTTTGCAAGCATTCATATCCGTTGTTCCCGACAGCCGCGCACAATGCTCCCAAGCCCGAGAGAAAAGCATTTTGGCGTGGTGATCAGTCCGGCGCTTGGAAGACCTCCCCGGCTGCCTCCAAAGGACAGTTTGCAAGCACTCATGCCCGCTGTTCCCGCCAGCCACGCACAATGCTCCCAAGACCGTGAGAAAAGCGCTTCGGGGTGGTGTTCTCTCAGGGACCATGGAGGACCTCCCCGGCTGCCCCCAAAGGCCGGTTTGCAAGCATTCCCACTCGCTGTTCCCGCCAGGCACACACGATGTTCCAAAACCCCGGAGAAAAGCGCTTCGGGGTGGTGCTCTCTCCGCGCCCTTGGAAGACTTCTCTGGCTGCCGCCAAAGGCCGGTTTGCAAGAATTCCCTCCCGCTGTCCCACCAGCCGCACACAATGCTCCAAAACCCGAGAGAAAAGCGCTTCGAGGTGGTGCTCTCTCCAGGCCCTTGGAAGACCTCCCCGGCTGCCTCCAAAGGCCGGTTTGCAAGCACTCCTGCCTGCTGTTCCCGCCACGCGCGCACAATGCTCCCAAGCCCGGAAGAAAAGCATTTTGGGGTAGTGCTCTCTCCGGGCCCTTGGAAGACCTCCCGGGCTGCCTCCAAAGGCCGGTTTGCAAGCACTCATGTCCGCTGTTCCCGACAGCCGCGCACAATGCTCCCAAGCCCGGGAGAAAAGCATTTTGGGGTGGTGATCAGTCCGGGCCCTTGGAAGACCTCCCCGGCTGCCTCCAAAGGACAGTTTGCAAGAACTCATGCCCGCTGTTCCCGCCAGGCACGCACAATGCTCCCAAGCCCGGGAGAAAAGCGCTTCGGGGTGGTGCTCTCACCGGGCCCTTGCCCCTGAGCCTGGGGGCAATGCAGGGGGAACACACTCCCAGGCCAAGGCAGAACCACATGCAAACGTCTGTTCCTGGTCCCTGCACCGGCAGAGAGCTCGGGGGAGAGAGAGTATGCCAGGCAGCTGCTGGGTTGGCGGCCTGTGTGGAAAGGGGCAGAGCCGACCTAGGGGCAAGTTGGGCCTCTTGCTCTCCATGCTGCCCTGAGGCTGCTGGGCCAAAGAGGTCTTGGGCATCCAGCCCCTTGCTGGTCCCTTCCTTCTGACGAGGCCCTCTGAGCTCCAGCACCTTGCAGTGTGGAGACAGCCCCTGCCAGCAACCTCCTCTCCAAGGAGGCCTCAACCGAGGCCTAGGCCCAGGGGAAAGGCACCAGCGGGGATGAGCCTGGGGAGGCGCCCGGGCATGTCTGGACCCAGTCCCCGCAGCCTGCCCCTTGGTGGGGCAGTACCCCCGGAGGCCAGGAAGGTCTGGGCAAGGCTGGCCAGGGGCAGGGGCCCTGCTGGGCCCTTCCCCTGGCCTGTGGGGCCTCTGAGCACAACCGGCCCTCTCCCACTGGAAGACCTCCCCGGCTGCCTCCAAAGGCCGGTTTGCAAGCACTCCCGCCCACTGTTCCCACCAAGCGCGTACAATGCTCCCAAGCCCGGGAGAAAAGCGCTTCGGGGTGGTGCTCTCTCCGGGCCCTTGCCCCTGAGCCTGGGGGCCAGGCAGGGGGTCCACACTCCCAGGCCAAGGCAGAACCACATGCACACGTCTGTTCCTGACCCCTGCACCGGCAGAGAGCTCGGGGGAGCCAGAGTCTGTCAGGCTGCTGCTGGGCTGGCTGCCTGTCTGGGATGGGGCAGAGCCGACCTAGGGGCAAGTTGGGCCTCTTCCTCTCCCTGCTGCCCTGAGGCTGCTGGGCCAAAGACGTCTTGGGCATCCAGCCCCTTACTGGTCTCTTCCCTCTGACGAGGCCCTCTGAGCTCCAGCACCTTGCAGTGTGGAGACAGCCCCTGCCAGCAACCTCCTCTCCAAGGAGGCCTCAAGGGAGGCCTAGGCCCAGGGGAAAGGCACCAGCGGTGATGAGCCAGGGGAGGCGCCCGAGCATGTCTGGACCCAGTCCCCGCAGCCTGCCCCTTGGTGGGGCAGTACCCCCGGAGGCCAGGAAGGTCTGGGCAAGGCTGGCCAGGGGCAGGGGCCCTGCTGGGTCCTGCCCCTGGCCAGTGGGGCCTCTGAGCACAACCGGCCCTCTCCCACTGGAAGACCTCCCCGGCTGCCTCCAAAGGCCGGTTTGCCAACACTCCCGCCCGCTGTTCTCGCCAGGCACGCACAATTCTCCCAAGCCCAGGAGAAAAGCGCTTCGGTGTGTTGCTCTCTCCGGGCCCTTGCCCCTGAGTGTGGGGGCCAGGCAGTGGTTCCACACTCCCAGACCAAGGCAGAACCACATGCACACGTCTGATCTGCCCCCTGCACCGGCAGAGAGCTCGGGGGAGCCAGAGTATCTCAGCCAGGTGCTGGGCTGGCCGCCTGTGTGGGAAGGGGCAGAGCCGACCTAGGGGCAAGTTGGGCCTCTTGCTCTCCCTGCTGCCCTGAGGCTGTTGGGCCAAAGACGTCTTGGGCATCCAGCCCCTTACTGGTCCCTTCCCTCTGACGAGGCCCTCTGAGCTCCAGCACCTTGCAGTGTGGAGACAGCCCCTGCCAGCAATCTCCTCTCCAAGGAGGCCTCAACCGAGGCCTAGGCCCAGGGGAAAGGCACCAGCGGGGTTGAGCCAGGGGAGGCGCCCGGGCATGTCTGGACCCTGTCCCCGCAGCCTGCCCCTTGGTGGGGCAGTACCCCCGGAGGCCAGGAAGGTCTGGGCAAGGCTGGCCAGGGGCAGGGGCCCTGCTGGGTCCTGCCCCTGGCCTGTGGGGCCTCTGAGCACAACCGGCCCTCTCCCACTGGAAGACCTCCCCGGCTGCCTCCAAAGGCCGGTTTGCAAGCACTCCCGCCCACTGTTCCCGCCAGGCGCGCACAATGCTCCCAAGCCCGGGAGAAAAGCGCTTCGGGGTGGTGGTCTCTCCGGGCCCTTGCCCCTGAGCCTGGGGGCCAGGCAGGGGATCCACAGTCCCAGGCCAAGGCACAACAACATGCACACGTCTGTTCCTGCCCCCTCCACCGGCAGAGAGCTGGGGGGAGCCAGAGTCTGTCAGGCAGCTGCTGGGCTGGCCGCCTGTGTGGGAAGGGGCAGAGCCGACCTAGGGGCAAGTTGGGCCTCTTGCTCTCCCTGCTGCCCTGAGGCTGCTGGGCCAAAGAGGTCTTGGGCATCCAGCCCCTTGCTGGTCCCTTCCCTCTGACGAGGCCCTCTGAGCTCCAGCACCTTGCAGTGTGGAGACAGCCCCTGCCAGCAACCTCCTCTCCAAGGAGGCCTCAACCGAGGCCTAGGCCCAGGGGAAAGGCACCAGCGGGGATGAGCCAGTGGAGGCGCACGGGCATATAAGGACCCAGTCCCCGCAGCCTGCCCCTTGGTGGGGCAGTACCCCCGGAGGCCAGGAAGGTCTGGGCAAGGCTGGCCAGGGGCAGGGTCCCTGCTGGGTCCTGCTCCTGGCCTGTGGGGCCTCTGAGCACAACGGCCCTCTCCCACTGGAAGACCTCCCCGGCTGCCTCCAAAGGCGGGTTTGCCAACACTCCCGCCCGCTGTTCCCGCCAGGCACGCACAACGCTCCCAAGGCCAGGAGAAAAGCGCTTCGGGGTGGTGCTCTCTCCGGGCCCTTGCCCCTGAGCCTGGGGGCAAGGCAGGGGGAACACACTCCCAGGCCAAGGCAGAACCACATGCCCACGTCTGTTCCTGTCCCCTGCACCGGCAGAGAGCTTGGGGGAACCACAGTCTGTCAGGCAGCTGCTGGGTTGGCCGCCTGTGTGGGAAGGGGCAGAGCCGCCCTAGGGGCAAGTTGGGCCTCTTGCTCTCCCTGCTGCCCTGAGGCTGCTGGGCCAAAGACGTCTTGGGCATCCAGCCCCTTACTGGTCCCTTCCCTCTGACGAGGCCCTCTGAGCTCCAGCACCTTTCAGTGTAGAGACAGCCCCTGCCAGCAACCTCCTCTCCAAGGAGGCCTCAACCGAGGCCTAGGCCCAGGGGAAAGGCACCAGCGGGGATGAGCCCGGGGAAGCGCCCGAGCATGTCTGGACCCAGTCCCCGCAGCCTGCCCCTTGGTGGGGCAGTACCCCCGGAGGCCAGGAAGGTCTGGGCAAGGCTGGCCAGGGGCAGGGGCCCTGCTGGGTCCTGCCCCTGGCCTGTGGGGCCTCTGAGCACAACCGGCCCTCTCCCACTGGAAGACCTCCCCGGCTGCCTCCAAAGGCCGGTTTGCAAGCGCTCCCGGCCACTGTTACCAGCAGGCGGGCACAATGCTCCTAAGCCCGGAAGAAAAGCACTTCAGGGTGGTGCTCTCTCTGGGCCCTTGCCCCTGAGCCTGGGGGCAAGGCAGGGTGTCCACACTCCCAGGCCAAGGCAGATCCACATGCACACGTCTGACCTGCCCCCTGCACCGGCAGAGAGCTCGGGCGAGCCAGAGTCTGTCAGGCAGCTGCTGGGCTGGCCGCCTGTGTGGGAAGTGGCAGAGCCGACCTAGGGGCAAGTTGGGCCTCTTGCTCTCCCTGCTGCCCTGAGGCTGCTGGGCCAAAGAGGTCTTGGGCATCCAGCCCCTTGCTGGTCCCTTCCCTCTGATGAGGCCCTCTGAGCTCCAGCAGCTTGCAGTGTGGAGACAGCCCCTGCCAGCAACCTCCTCTCCAAGGAGGCCTGAACCGAGGCCTAGGCCCAGGGGAAAGGCACCAGCGGGGATGAGCCAGGGGAGGCGCCCGAGCATGTCTGGACCCAGTTCCCGCAGCCTGCCCCTTGGTGGGGCAGTACCCCCGGAGGCCAGGAAGGTCTGGGCAAGGCTGGCCAGGGGCAGGGGCCCTGCTGGGTCCTGCCCCTGGCCTGTGGGGCCTCTGAGCACAACCGGCCCTCTCCCACTGAAAGACCTCCCCGGCTGCCTCCAAAGGCCGGTTTGCAAGCGCTACCGCCCACTGTTCCCAGCAGGCGTGCACAATGCTCCTAAGCCCGGGAGGAAAGCGCTTCAGGGTGGTGCTCTCTCTGGGCCCTTGCCCCTGAGCCTGGGGGCAAGGCAGGGTGTCCACACTCCCAGGCCAAGGCAGAACAACATGCACACGTCTGATCTGCCCCCTGCACCGGCAGAGAGCTCGGGGGAGCCAGAGTCTGTCAGGCAGCTGCTGGGCTGGCCGCCTGTGTGGGAAGTGGCAGAGCCGACCTAGGGGCAAGTTGGGCCTCTTGCCCTCCCTGCTGCCCTGAGGCTGCTGGGCCAAAGAGGTCTTGGGCCTCCAACCCCTTGCTGGTCCCTTCCCTCTGACGAGGCCCTCTGAGCTCCAGCACCTTGCAGTGTGGAGACAGCCCCTGCCAGCAACCTCCTCTCCAAGGAGGCCTAAACCGAGGCCTAGGCACAGGGGAAAGGCACCAGCGGGGATGAGCCTTGGGAGGCGCCCGGGCATGTATGGACCCAGTCCCCGCAGCCTGCCCCTTGGTGGGGCAGTACCCCCGGAGGCGAGGAAGGTCTGGGAAAGGCTGGCCAGGGGCAGGGGACCTGCTGGGTCCTGCCCCTGGCCTGTGGGGCCTCTGAGCACAACCGGCCCTCTCCCACTGGAAGACGTCCCCGGCTGCCTCCAAAGGCCGGTTTGCAAGCACTCCCGCCCACTGTTGCAACCAAGGGCGCACAACGCTCCCAAGCCCGGGAGAAAATCGCCTCGGGGTGGTGCTCTCTCCGGGCCCTTTCCCCTGAGCCTGGGGGCAAGGCAGGGGGTCCACAATCCCAGGCCAAGGCAGAACGACATGCACACGTCTGTTCCTGCCCCATGCACCGGCAGAGAGCTCGGGGGAGCCAGAGTCTGTCAGGCAGCTGCTGGGCTGGCCGCCTGTGTGGGAAGGGGCAGAGCCGACCTAGGGGCAAGTTGGGCCTCTTGCTCTCCCTGCTGCCCTGAGGCTGCTGGGACCAAAGAGATCTTGGGCATCCAGCCCCTTGCTTGTCCCTTCCCTCTGACGAGGCCCTCTGAGCTCCAGCACCTTGCAGTGTGGAGACAGCCCCTGCCAGCAACCTCCTCTCCAAGGAGGCCTGAACCGAGGCCTAGGCCCAGGGGAAAGGCACCAGCGGGGATGAGCCTGGGGAGGCGCCCGGGCATGTCTGGACCCAGTCCCCGCAGCCTGCCCCTTGGTGGGGCAGTACCCCCGGAGGCCAGGAAGGTCTGGGCAAGGCTGGCCACGGGCAGGGGCCCTGCTGGGTCCTGCCCCTGGCCTGTGGGGCCTCTGAGCACAACCGGCCCTCTCCCACTGGAAGACTTCCCCGGCTGCCTCCAAAGGCCGGTTTGCCAACACTCCCGCCCGCTGTTCCCGCCAGGCACGCACAATTCTCCCAAGCCCGGGAGAAAAGCGCTTCGGGGTATTGCTCTCCGGGCCCTTGCCCCTGAGCGTGGGGGCGAGGCAGTGGGTCCACACTCCCAGACCAACGCAGAACCACATGCACACGTCTGTTCCTGACCCCTGCACCGGCAGAGAGCTCGGCGGAGCCAGAGTCTGTCAGGCAGCTGCTGGGCTGGCCGCCTGTGTGGGAAGGGGCAGAGCCGACCTAGGGGCAAGTTGGGCCTCTTGCTCTCCCTGCTGCCCTGAGGCTGCTGGGTCAAAGAGGTCTTGGGCATCCAGCCCTTTGCTGGTCCTTTCCCTCTGACGAGGCCCTCTGAGCTCCAGCACCTTGCAGTGTGCAGACAGCCCCTGCCGGCAACCTCCTCTCCAAGGAGGCCTCAACCGAGGCCTAGGCCCAGGGGAAAGGCACGAGCGGGGATGAGCCAGGGGAGGCGCCCGGGCATGTCTGGATCCAGTCCCCGCAGCCTGCCCCTTGGTGGGGTAGTACCCCCGGAGGCCAGGAAGGTCTGGGCAAGGCTGCCAGAGGCAGGGACACTGCTGGGTCCTGCCCCTGGCCTGTGGGGCCTCTGAGAACAACTGGCACTCTCCCGCTGGAAGACCTCCCCGGCTGCCTCCAAAGGCTGGTTTGCAAGCACTCAATCCCGCTGTTCACGCCAGCTGCGCACAATGCTCCCAAGCCCGGGAGAAAAGCATTTTGGGGTGGTGCTCACTCCGGGCTTTGGAAGACCTCCCCGGCTGCCTCCAAGGCCGGTTTGCAAGCACTTCTGCCTGCTGTTCCCGCCACCCGCGCACAATGCTCCCAAGCCCGGGAGAAAAGCGTTTCGGGGTGGTGTTCTCTCTGGGCCCAAGAAAGACCTCCCCGGCTGCCCCCAAATGCCGGTTTGCAAGCACTCCCACTCGCTGTTCCCGCCATCCGTGCAAATGCTCCAAGCCCAGGAGAAAAGCCCTTCAGGGTGGTGCTCTCTCCCGGCCCTTGGAAGACCTCCCCGGCTGCCTCCAAAGGCTGGATTTCAAGTACTCCCTCCCGCTGTCCCGCCAGCCGCACACAATGCTCCCAATCACGGGAGAAAAGCGCTTCGGGGTGGTGCTCTCTACGGGCCCTTGGAAGACCTCCCCGTTTGTCTCCAAAGGCCGGTTTGCAAGCACTCATGCCCGCTGTTCCCGCCAGCCGCGCACAATGCTCCCAAGCCTAGGAGAAAAGCGCTTCGGGGTGGTGCTCTCTCCCGGCCCTTGGAAGACCTCCCCGGCTGCCTCCAAAGGCCGGTTTGCAAGCACTCAATCCCGCTGTTCCCGCCAGCCGCGCACAATGCTCCCAAGCCCGGGAGAAAAGCATTTTGGGGTGGTCTCTCTCCGGGCCCTTGGAAGACTCCCCGGCTGCCTCTAAAGGCCGGTTTGCAAGCACTCATGTCCTCTGTTCCCGACAGCCGCGAACAATGCTCCCAATTCCGTGAGAAAAGTGCTTCGGGATGGTGCTCTCTCCGGGCCCTTGGAAGACCTCCCAAGCTGCCTCCAAAGGCCGGTTTGCAAGCACTCCCGCCCGCTGTTCCCGCCAGCCTCGCACAATGCTCCCAAGACCGGGAGAAAAGCGCTTCGGGGTGGTGTTCTCTCCGTGCCAATGGAGGACGTCCCTGGCTGCCCCCAAAGGCTGGTTTGCAAGCACTCCCACTCGCTGTTCTTGCCAGCCACGCACAATCCTCCAAAACCCCGGAGAAAAGCGCTTCGGGGTGGTGTTCTCTCCGTGCCCATGGAAGACCTCCCGGGGTGCCCCCAAAGGCCGGTTTGGAAGCACTTCCACTCGCTGTTCCCGCCATCCGCGCACAATGCTCCCAAGCCCGGGAGAAAAGCATTTTGGGGTGGTGCTCACACCGGGCCCTGGAAGACCTCCCCGGCTGCCTCCAAATGACGGTTTTCAAGCACTCCTGCCTGCTGTTCCCGCCACCCGCGCAGAATGCTCCCAAGCGCGGGAGAAAAGCGCTTCGGGGTGGTGCTCTCTACAGGCCCTTGGAAGACCTCCCCGGCTGCCTCCAAAGGCCGGTTTGCAAGGACTCCTTCCTGCTGTTCCCGCCAGCCATGCGCAATGCTCCCAAGCCCGGGAGAAAAGCATTTTGGGGTGGTGCTCACTCCAGGCCCTTGGAAGACCTCCCCGGCTGCCTCCAGTGGCCAGTTTGCAAGCACTCATGCCCGCTGTTCCCACCAGCCGCGCACAATGCTCCCAAACCCAGGAGAAAAGCTTTTTGGGGTGGTGCTCACACCGGGCCCTGGAAGACCTCCCCGGCTGCCTGCAAAGGCCGGTTTTCAAGCACTCCTGCCTGCTGTTCCCGCCACCCGCGCACAATACTCCCAAGCTCGGGAGAAAAGCGCTTCGGGGTGGTGCTCTCTACAGGCCCTTGGAAGACCTCCCCCGCTGCCTCCAAAGGCCGGTTTGCAAGGACTCCTTCCTGCTGTTCCCGCCAGCCACGCACAATGCTCCCAAGCCCGGGAGAAAAGTGCTTCGGGGTGGTGCTCTCTCCGGGCCCTTGGAAGTCGTCCCCGGCTGCCTCCAAAGGCCGGTTTGCAAGCACTCATGCCCGTTGTTCCCACCAGCCGCGCACAATGCTCCCAAGCCCGGGAGAAAAGCATTTTGGGGTGGTGCTCACTCCGGGCCCTTGGAAGACCTCCCCGGCTGCCTCCAAAGGCCAGTTTGCAAGCAGTCCTGCCTGCTGTTCCCGCCAGCCGCGCACAATGCTCCCAAGCCCGGGAGAAAAGCGCTTCGGGGTGGTGCTCTCTCCGGGCCCTTGGAAGACGTCCCCGGCTGCCTCCAAAGGCCGGTTTGCAAGCACTCATGCCCGTTGTTCCCACCAGCCGCGCACAATGCTCCCAAGCCCGGGAGAAAAGCATTTTGGGGTGGTGCTCACTCCGGGCCCTTGGAAGACCTCCCCGGCTGCCTCCAAAGGCCAGTTTGCAAGCAGTCCTGCCTGCTGTTCCCGCCAGCCGCGCACAATGTTCCCAAGCCCGGGAGAAAAGCGCTTCGGGGTGGTGCTCTCTCCGGGCCCTTTCAAGACCTCCCCGGCTGCCTCCAAAGGCCGGTTTGTAAGTACTCATTCCCGCTGCTTCCGCCAGCCACGCACAATGCTCCCAAGCCCGGGAGAAAAGCATTTTGGGGTGGTGCTCTCTCCGGGCCCTTGGAAGACCTCCCGGGCTGCCTCCAAAGGCCGGTTTGCAAGCATTCATGTCCGTTGTTCCCGACAGCCGCGCACAATGCTCCCAAGCCCGAGAGAAAAGCATTTTGGGGTGGTGATCAGTCCGGCCCTTGGAAGACCTCCCCGGCTGCCTCCAAAGGACAGTTTGCAAGCACTCATGCCCGCTGTTCCCGCCAGCCGCGCACAATGCTCCCAAGACCGTGAGAAAAGCGCTTCGGGGTGGTGTTCTTTCAGGGACCATGGAGGACCTCCCCGGCTGCCCCCAAAGGCCGGTTTGCAAGCATTCCCACTCGCTGTTCCCGCCAGGCACACACAATGTTCCAAAACCCCGGAGAAAAGCGCTTCGGGGTGGTGCTCTCTCCGCGCCCTTGGAAGACTTCTCTGGCTGCCGCCAAAGGCCGGTTTGCAAGAATTCCCTCCCGCTGTCCCACCAGCCGCACACAATGCTCCAAAACCCGAGAGAAAAGCGCTTCGAGGTGGTGTTCTCTCCGGGCCCTTGGAAGACCTCCCCGGCTGCCTGCAAAGGCCGGTTTGCAAGCACTCCTGCCTGCTGTTCCCGCCACGCGCGCACAATGCTCCCAAGCCCGGAAGAAAAGCATTTTGGGGTAGTGCTCTCTCCGGGCCCTTGGAAGACCTCCCGGGCTGCCTCCAAAGGCCGGTTTGCAAGCACTCATGTCCGCTGTTCCCGACAGCCGCGCACAATGCTCCCAAGCCCGGGAGAAAAGCATTTTCGGGTGGTGATCAGTCCGGGCCCTTGGAAGACCTCCCCGGCTGCCTCCAAAGGACAGTTTGCAAGAACTCATGCCCGCTGTTCCCGCCAGGCACGCACAATGCTCCCAAGCCCGGGAGAAAAGCGCTTCGGGGTGGTGCTCTCACCGGGCCCTTGCCCCTGAGCCTGGGGGCAATGCAGGGGGAACACACTCCCAGGCCAAGGCAGAACCACATGCAAACGTCTGTTCCTGGTCCCTGCACCGGCAGAGAGCTCGGGGGAGCCAGAGTATGCCAGGCAGCTGCTGGGTTGGCGGCCTGTGTGGAAAGGGGCAGAGCCGACCTAGGGGCAAGTTGGGCCTCTTGCTCTCCCTGCTGCCCTGAGGCTGCTGGGTCAAAGAGGTCTTGGGCATCCAGCACTTTGCTGGTCCCTTCCCTCTGACGAGGCCCTCTGAGCTCCAGCACCTTGCAGTGTGGAGACAGCCCCTGCCAGCATCCTCCTCTCCAAAGAGGCCTCAACCGAGGCCTACGCCCAGGGAAAAAGCACCAGCGGGGATGATCCTGGGGAGGCGCACGGACATGTCTGGACCCAGTCCCCGCAGCCTGCCCCTTGGTGGGGCAGTACCCCCGGAGGCCAGGAAGGTCTGGGCAAGGCTGGCCAGGGGCAGGGGCCCTGCTGGGTCCTGCCCATGGCCTGTGAGTCCTCTGAGCACAACCGGCCCTCTCCCACTGGAAGACCTCCCCGGCTGCCTCCAAAGGCCGGTTTGCAAGCACTCCCGCCCACTGTTCCCACCAAGCGCGCACAATGCTCCCAAGCCCGGGAGAAAAGCGCTTCGGGTTGGTGCTCTCTCCGGGCCCTTGCCCCTGAGCCTGGGGGCCAGGCAGGGGGTCCACACTCCCAGGCCAAGGCAGAACCACATGCACACGTCTGTTCCTGCCCCCTGCACCGGCAGAGATCTGCGGGGAGCCAGAGTCTGTCAGGCAGCTGCTGGGCTGGCCGCCTGTGTGGGAAGGGGCAGAGCCGACCTAGGGGCAAGTTGGGCCTCTTGCTCTCCCTGCTGCCCTGAGGCTGCTGGGCCAAAGAGGTCTTGGGCATCCAGCCCCTTGCTGGTCCCTTCCCTCTGACGAGGCCCTCTGAGCTCCAGCACCTTGCAGTGTGGAGACAGCCCCTGCTAGCAACCTCCTCTCCAAGGAGGCCTAAACCGAGGCCTAGGCCCAGGGGAAAGGCACCAGCGGGGATGAGCCTGGGGAGGCGCACGGACATTTCTGGACCCAGTCCCTGCAGCCTGCCCCTTGGTAGGGCAGTACCCCCGGAGGCCAGGAAGGTCTGGGCAAGGCTGGCCAGGGGCAGGGGCCCTGCTGGCGCCTGCCCCTGGCCTGTTAGGCCTCTGAGCACAACCGGCCCTCTCCCACTGGAAGACCTCCCCGGCTGCCTCCAAAGGCCGGTTTGCAAGCACTCCCACCCGCTGTTCACGCCATGCTTGCACAATGCTCCCAAGCCCGGGAGAAAAGCGCTTCGGGGTGGTGCTCTCTCCGGGCCCTTGCCCCTGAGCCTGGGGGCAAGGCATGGGGAAAACACTCCCAGGCCAAGGCAGAACCACATGCACACGTCTGTTCCTGTCCCCTGCACGGGCAGAGAGCTTGGGGGAGCCAGAGTCTGTCAGGCAGCTGCTGGGTTGGCCACCTGTGTGGGAAGGGGCAGAGCCGCCCTAGGGGCAAGTTGGGCCTCTTGCTCTCCCTGCTGCCCTGAGGCTGCTGGGCCAAAGAGGTCTTGGGCATCCAGCCCCTTGCTGGTCCCTTCCCGCTGACGAGGCCCTCTGAGCTCCAGCACCTTGCAGTGTGGAGACAGCCCCTGCCAGCAACCTCCTCTCCAAGGAGGCCTCAACCGAGGCCTAGGCCCAGGGGAAAGGCACCAGCGGGGATGAGCCTGGGGAGGCACCCGGGCATGTCTGGACCCAGTCCCCGCAGCCTGCCCCTTGGTGGGCTAGTACCCCCGAGGGCCAGGAAGGTCTGGGCAAGGCTGCCAGGGGCAGGGACACTGCTGGGTCCTGCCCCTGGCCTGTGGGGCGTCTGAGCACAACCGGCACTCTCCCGCTGGAAGACCTCCCCGTCTGCCTCCAAAGGCCGGTTTGCAAGCACTCCCGCCCGCTCTTCCCGCCAGGCACGCACAATGCTCCCAAGCCCGGGAGAAAAGCGCTTCGGGGTGGTGCTCTCTCCGGGCCCTTGCCCCTGAGCCTGTGGGCCAGGCAGGGGGAACACACTCCCTGGCCAAGGCAGAACGACATGCACACGTCTGCTCCTGCCCCCTACACCGGCAGAGAGATCGGGGGAGCCAGAGACTGCCAGGCTGCTGCTGGGCTGGCTGCCTGTGTGGGACGGGGCAGAGCCTACCTAGGGGCAAGTTGGGCCTCTTGCTCTCCCTGCTGCCCTGAGGCTGCTGGGTCAAAGAGGTCTTGGGAATCCAGCCCTTTGCTGGTCCCTTCCCTCTGACGAGGCCCTCTGAGCTACAGCACCTTGCAGTGTGGAGACAGCCCCTGCCAGCAACCTCCTCTCCAAAGAGGCCTCAACCGAGGCCTACGCCCAGGGAAAAAGCACCAGCGGGAATGATCCTGGGGAGGCGCACGGACATGTCTGGACCCAGTCCCCGCAGCCTGCCCCTTGGTGGGGCAGTACCCCCGGAGGCCAGGAAGGTCTGGGCAAGGCTGGCCAGGGGCAGGGGCCCTGCTGGGTCCTGCCCCTGGCCTGTGGGGCCTCTGAGCACAACCGGCCCTCTCCCACTGGAAGACCTCCCCGGCTGCCTCCAAAGTCCTGTTTGCAAACACTCCCGCCCGCTGTTCACGCCAGGCTCGCACAATGCTCCCAAGCCCGGGAGAAAAGCGCTTCGGGGTGGTGCTCTCTCCGGGCCCTTGCCCCTGAGCCTGGGGGCAAGGCAGGGGGACACACTCCCAGGCCAAGGCAGAACCACATGCCCACGTCTGTTCCTGTTCCCTGCACCGGCAGAGAGCTCGGGGGAGCCAGAGTCTCTCAGGCAGGTGCTGGGCTGGCCGCCTGTGTGGGAAGGGGCAGAGCTGACCTAGGGGCAAGTTGGGCCTCTTGCTCTCCCTGCTGCCCTGAGGCTGCTGGGCCAAAGAGGTCTTGGGCATCCAGCCCCTTACTGGTCCCTTCCCTCTGACGAGGCCCTCTGAGCTCCAGCACCTTGCAGTGTGGAGACAGCACCTGCCAGCAATCTGCTCTCCAAGGAGGCCTCAACCGAGGCCTAGGCCCAGGGGAAAAGCACCAGCATGGATGATCCTGGGGAGGCGCACGGACATGTCTGGACCCAGTCCCCGCAGCCTGCCCCTTGGTGGGGCAGTACCCCCGGAGGCCAGGAAGGTCTGGGCAAGGCTGGCCAGGGGCAGGGGCCCTGCTGGGTCCTGCCCCTGGCCTGTGGGGCCTCTGAGCACAACCGGCCCTCTCCCACTGGAAGACCTCCCCGGCTGCCTCCAAAGGCCGGTTTGCAAGCACTCCCGCCCACTGTTCCCGTCAGGCGCGCACAATGCTCCCAAGCCCGGGAGAAAAGCGCTTCGGGGTGGTGGTCTCTCCGGACCCTTGCCCCTGAGCCTGGGGGCCAGGCAGAGGATCCACAGACCCAGGCCAAGGCAGAACCACATGCACACGTCTGTTCCTGCCCCCTCCACCGGCAGAGAGCTGGGGGGAGCCAGAGTCTGTCAGGCAGCTGCTGGGCTTTCTGCCTGTGTGGGAAGGGGCAGAGCCGACCTAGGGGCAAGTTGGGCCTCTTGCTCTCCCTGCTGCCCTGAGGCTGCTGGGCCAAAGAGGTCTTGGGCATCCAGCCCCTTGCTAGTCCGTTCCCTCTGACGAGGCCCTCTGAGCTCCAGCACCTTGCAGTGTGCAGACAGCCCCTGCCAGCAACCTCCTCTCCAAGGAGGCCTCAACCGAGGCCTAGGCCCAGGGGAAAGGCACCAGCGGGGATGAGCCAGTGGAGGCGCCCAGGCATGTCTGGAACCAGTCCCCGCAGCCTGCCCCTTGGTGGGGCTGTAACCCCGGAGGCAGGAAGGTCTGGGCAAGGCTGGCCAGGGGCAGGGGCCCTGCTGGGTCCTGCCCCTGGCCTGTAGGGCCTCTGAGCACAACCGGCCCTCTCCCGCTGGAAGACCTCCCCAGCTGCCTCCAAAGGCCAGTTTGCCAACACTCCTGCCCGCTGTTCCCGCCAGGCACGCACAATGCTCCCAAGCCCGGGAGAAAAGCGCTTCGGGGTAGTGCTCTCTCCGGGCCCTTGCCCCTGAGCCTGTGGGCAAGGCAGGGGGAACACACTCTCAGACCAAGGCAGAACCACATGCACACATCTGTTCCTGCCCCCTGCACCGGCAGAGAGCTCGGGGGAGCCAGAGTCTCTCAGGCAGGTGCTGGGCTGGCCGCCTGTGTGGGAAGGGGCAGAGCCGACCTAGGGGCAAGTTGTGCCTCTTGCTCTCCCTGCTGCCCTGAGGCTGCTGGGCCAAAGACGTCTTGGGCATCCATCCCCTTACTGGTCCCTTCCCTCTGACGAGGCCCTCTGAGCTCCAGCACCTTGCAGTGTGGAGACAGCACCTGCCAGCAATCTCCTCTCTAAGGAGGCCTCAACCGAGGCCTAGGCCCAGCGGAAAGGCACCAGCGGGGATGAGCCAGGGGAGGCTCCCGGGTATGTCTGGACCCTGTCCCCGCAGCCTGCCCGTTGGTGGGGCAGTACCCCCGGAGGCCAGGAAGGTCTGGGCAAGGCTGGCCAGGGGCAGGGGCCCTGCTGTGTCCTGCCCCTGGCCTGTGGGGCCTCTGAGCACAACCGGCCCTCTCCCACTGGAAGACCTCCCCGGCTGCCTCCAAAGGCCGGTTTGCAAGCACTCCCGCCCACTGTTCCCGCCAGGCACGCACAATGCTCCCAAGCCCGGGAGAAAAGCGCTTGGGGTGGTGGTCTCTCCGGGCCCTTGCCCCTGAGCCTGGGGGCGAGGCAGGGGATCCACAGTCCCAGGCCAAGGCAGAACCACATGCACACGTCTGTTCCTGCCCCCTCCACCGGCAGAGAGATGGGGGGAGCCAGAGTCTGTCAGGCAGCTGCTGGGCTAGCCGCCTGTGTGGGAAGGGGCAGAGCCGACCTAGGGGCAAGTTGGGCCTCTTGCTCTCCCTGCTGCCCTGAGGCTGCTGGGCCAAAGAGGTCTTGGGCATCCAGCCCCTTGCTGGTCCCTTCCCTCTGACGAGGGCCTCTGAGCTCCAGCACCTTGCAGTGTGGAGACAGCCCCTGCCAGCAACCTCCTCTCCAAGGAGGCCTCAACCGAGGCCTAGGCCCAGGGGAAAGGCACCAGCGGGGATGAGCCAGTGGAGGCGCACGGGCATGTCTGGACCCAGTCCCCGCAGCCTGCCCCTTGGTGGGGCAGTACCCCCGGAGGCCAGGAAGGTCTGGGCAAGGCTGGTCAGGGCCAGGGGCCCTGCTGGGTCCTGCCCCTTGCCTGTGGGGCCTCTGAGCACAACCGGCCCTCTCCCGCTGGAAGACCTCCGCGGCTGCCTCCAAAGGCCGGTTTGCAAGCACTCCCGCCCGCTGATCCCGCCAGGCACACACAATGCTCCCAAGCCCGGGAGAAAAGCGCTTCGGGGTGGTGCTCTCTCCGTGCCCTTTCCCCTGAGCCTGGGGGCCAGGCAAGTGTTCCACACTCCCAGGCCAAGTCAGAACCACATGCACACGTCTGTTCCTGCCCCCTGCACCGGCAGAGAGCTCGGGGGAGCCAGAGTCTGCCAGGCAGCTGCTGGGCTGGCGGCCTGTGTGGGAAGGGGCAGAGCCGACCTAGGGGCAATTTGGGCCTCTTGCTCTCCCTGCTGCCCTGAGGCTGCTGGGCCAATGATGTCTTGGGCATTCAGCCCCTTGCTGGTCCCTTCCCTCTGACGAGGCCCTCTGAGCTCCAGCACCTTGCAGTGTGGAGACAGCCCCTGCCAGCAACCTCCTCTCCAAGGAGGCCTCAACCGAGGCCTAGGCCCAGGGGAAAGGCACCAGCGGGGATGAGCCTGGGGAGGCGCCCGGGCATGTCTGGACCCAGTCCCCGCAGCCTGCCCCTTGGTGGGGCAGTACCCCCCGAGGCCAGGGAGGTTTGGGAAAGGCTGGCCAGGGGCTGGGGCCCTGCTGGGTCCTGCCCCTGGCCTGTAGGGCCTCTGAGCACAACCGGCCCTCTCCCGCTGGAAGACCTCCCTGGCTGCCTCCAAAGGCCGGTTTGCCAACACTCCCGCCCGCTGTTCCCGCCAGGCACGCACAATGCTCCGAAGCCCGGGAGACAAGCGCTTCGTGGTGGTGCTCTCACCGGGCCCATGCCCCTGAGCCTGGGGGCAATGCAGGGGGAACACACTCAAAGGCCAAGGCAGAACCACATGCACACGTCTGTTCCTGCCCCCTGCACCAGCAGAGAGCTCGGGGGAGCCAGAGTCTGTCAGGCAGCTGCTGGGCTGGCGGCCTGTGTGGGAAGGGGCAGAGCCGACCTAGGGGCAAGTTGGGCCTCTTGCTCTCCCTGCTGCCCTGAGGCTGCTGGGCCAAAGAGGTCTTGGGCATCCAGCCCCTTGCTGGTCCCTTCCCTCTGACGAGGCCCTCTGAGCTCCAGCACCTTGCAGTGTGGAGACAGCCCCTGCCAGCAATCTCCTCTCCAAGAAGGCCTCAACCGAGGCCTAGGCCCAGGGGAAAGGCACCAGCGGGGATGAGCCAGGGGATGCGCCCGGGCATGTCTGGACTCTGTCCCCGCAGACTGCCCCTTGGTGGGGCAGTAACCCCGGAGGCCAGGAAAGTCTGGGCAAGGCTGGCCAGGGGCAGGGGCCCTGCTGGGTCCTGCCCCTGGCCTGTGGGGCCTCTGAGCACAACCGGCCCTCTCCCACTGGAAGACCTCCCAGGCTGCCTCCAAAGGCCGGTTTGCAAGCACTCTCGCCCACTGTTCCCGACAGGCACGCACAATGCTCCCAAGCCCGGGAGAAAAGCACTTCGGGGTGGTGCTCTCTCCGGGCCCTTGGAAGAACTCCCCGGCTGCCTCCAATGGCCGGTTTTCAAGCCCTCATGCCCGCTGTTCCCACCAGCCGCGCACAATGCTCCCAAGCCTGGGAGAAAAGCGCTTCGTGGTGGTACTCTCTCCGGGCCCTTGCAAGAACTCCCCGGCTGCCTCCAATGGCCGGTTTGCAAGCCCTCATGCCCGCTGTTCACACCAGCCGCGCACAATGCTCCCAAGCCCGGGAAAAAGCATTTTTGGGTGGTGCTCACTCCGGGCCCTTGGAAGACCTCCCCGCCTGCCTCCAAGGCCGGTTTGCAAGCACTTCTGCCTGCTGTTCCCGCCACCCACGCACAATGCTCCCAAGCCCGGGAGAAAAGCATTTCGGGGTGGTGTTCTCTCCGGGCCCAAGAAAGACCTCCCGGGCTGCCCCCAAAGGCCGGTTTGCAAGCACTCCCACTCGTTGTTCCCGCCATCCGTGCAAATGCTCCAAGCCCGGGAGAAAAGCGCTTCGGGGTGGTGCTCTCTCCTGGCCCTTGGAAGACCTCCCCGGCTGCCTCCAAAGGCTGGTTTTCAAGAACTCCCTCCCGCTGTCCCGCCAGACGCACACAATGCTCCCAATCACGGGAGAAAAGCGCTTCGGGGTGGTGCTCTCTCCGGGCCCTTGGAAGACCTCCCCGGCTGCCTCCAAAGGCCAGTTTGCAAGCACTCATGCCCGCTGTTCCCACCAGCCGCGCACAATGCTCCCAAGCCCGGGAGAAAAGCATTTTGTGGTGGTGCTCACACCGGGCCCTGGAAGACCTCCCCGGCTGCCTCCAAAGGCCGGTTTTCAAGCACTCCTGCCTGCTGTTCCCGCCACCGACGCACAATGCTCCCAAGCCCGGGAGAAAAGCGCTTCGGGGTGGTGCTCTCTACAGGCCCTTGGAAGACCTCCCCGGCTGCCTCCAAAGGCCGGTTTGCCAACACTCCCGCCCGCTGTTCCCGCCAGGCACGCACAATGCTCCCAAGCCCGGGAGAAAAGCGCTTCGGGGTGGTGCTCTCTCCGGGCCCTTGACCCTGAGCCTGGGGGCCAGGCAGAGGGAACACAGTCCCAGGCCAAGTCAGAACCACATGCACACGTCTGCTCCTGCCCCCTGCACCGGCAGAGAGCTCTGGGGAGCCAGAGTCTGCCAGGCAGCTGCTGGGCTGGCGGCCTGTGTGGGAAGGGGCAGAGCCGACCTAGGGGCAATTTGGGCCTCTTGCTCTCCCTGCTGCCCTGAGGATGCTGGGCCAATGATGTCTTGGGCATTCAGCCCCTTGCTGGTCCCTTCCCTCTGACGAGGCCCTCTGAGCTCCAGCACCTTGCAGTGTGGAGACAGCCCCTGCCAGCAATCTCCTCTCCAAGGAGGCCTCAACCGAGGCCTAGGCCCAGGGGAAAGGCACCAGCGGGGATGAGCCAGGGGATGCGCCCGGGCATGTCTGACCCTGTCCCCGCAGACTGCCCCTTGGTGGGGCAGTAACCCCGGAGGCCAGGAAGGTCTGGGCAAGGCTGGCCAGGGGCAGGGGCCCTGATGGGTCCTGCCCCTGGCCAGTGGGGCCTCTGAGCACAACCGGCCCTCTCCCACTGGAAGACCTCCCAGGCTGCCTCCAAAGGCCGGTTTGCAAGCACTCCCGCCCTCTGTTCCCGCCAGGCGCGCACAATGCTCCCAAGCCCGGGAGAAAAGCGTTTTGGGGTGGTGCTCTCTCCGGGCCCTTGCCCCTGAGCCTGGGGGCCAGGCAGGGGGTCCACACTCCCAGGCCAAGGCAGAACCACATGCACACGTCTGTTCCTGCCCCCTGTACTGGCAGAGAGCTCGGGGGAACCAGAGTCTGCCAGGCAGATGCTGGGCTGGCCGCCTGTGTGGGAAGGGGCAGAGCTGACCTAGGGGCAAGTTGGGCCTCTTCCTCTCCCTGCTGCCCTGAGGCTGCTGGGCCAAAGAGGTCTTGGGCATCCAGCCCCTTGCTGGTCCTTTCCCTCTGACGAGGCCCTCTGAGCTCCCGCTCCTTGCAGTGTGGAGAAAGCCCCTGAAAGCAGCCTCCTCTCCAAGGAGGCCTAAACCCAGGCCTAGGCCTAGGGGAAAGGCACCAGCGGGGATGAGCCAGGGGAGGCGCCCGGGCATGTCTGGACCCAGTCCCCGCAGCCTGCTCCTTGGTGGGGCAGTACCCCCGGGGGCCAGGAAGGTCTGGGCAAGGCTGGCCAGGGGCAGGGGCCCTGCTGGGTCCTGCCCCTGGCCTACGGGGCCTCTGAGCACAACCGGCCCTCTCCCACTGGAAGACCTCCCCAGCTGCCTCCAAAGGACGGTTTGCAAGCACTCCCGCCCACTGTTCCCACTAGGCGCGCACAATGCTCCCAAGCCCGGGAGAAAAGCGCTTCGGGGTGGTGCTATCTCCGTGCCCTTTCCCCTGAGCCTGGGAGCCAGGTAGGGGTTCCACACTCCCAGGCCAAGTCAGAACCACATGCACACGTCTGTTCCTGCCCCCTGCACCGGCAGAGAGCTCGGGGGAGCCAGAGTCTGTCAGGCAGCTGCTGGGCTGGCTGCCTGTGTGGGAAGGGGCATAGCCGACCTAGGGGCAATTTGGGCCTCTTGCTCTCCCTGCTGCCCTGAGGCTGCTGGGCCAAAGAGGTCTTGGGCATCCAGCCCCTTGCTGGTCCCTTCCCTCTGACGAGGCCCTCTGAGCTCCAGCACCTTGCAGTGTGGAGACAGACCCTGCCAGCAACCTCCTCTCCAAGGAGGCCTCAACCGAGGCCTAGGCCCAGGGGAAAGGCACCAGCGGGGATGAGCCTGGGGAGGCGCCCGGGAATGTCTGGACCCAGTCCCCGCAGCCTGCCCCTTGGAGGGGCAGTACCCCCGGAGGCCAGGAAGGTCTGGGCAAGGCTGGCCAGGCGCAGGGGCCCTGTTGGGTCCTGCCCCTGGCCTGTGGGGCCTCTGAGCACGACCGGCCCTCTCCCCCTGGAAGACCTCCCCGACTGCCTCCAAAGGCCGGTTTGCCAACACTCGCACCCGCTGTTCCCGCCAGGCACGCACAATGCTCCCAAGCCCGGGAGAAAAGCGCTTCGGGGTGGTGCTCTCACCGGGCCCTTGCCCCTGAGCCTGGGGGCAATGCAGGGGGAACACACTCCCAGGCCAAATCAGAACCACATGCACACGTCTGTTCCTGCCCCCTGCACCGGCAGAGAGCTCGGGGGAGCCAGAGTCTGTCAGGCAGCTCCTGGGCTGGCGGCCTGTGTGGGAAGGGGCAGAGCCGACATAGGGGCAAGATGGGCCTCTTGCTCTCCCTGCTGCCCTGAGGCTGCTGGGCCAAAGAGGTCTTGGGCATCCAGCCCCTTGCTGGTCCCTTCCCTCTGACGAGGCCCTCTGAGCTCCAGCACCTTGCAGTGTGGAGACAGCCCCTGCCAGCAACCTCCTCTCCAAGGAGGCCTCAACCGAGGCCTAGGTCCAGGGGAGAGGCACCAGCAGGGATGAGACTGGGGAGGCGCCCGGGCATGTGTGGACGCAGTCCCCGCAGCCTGCCCCTTGGTGGGGCAGTACCCCGGGAGGCCAGGAAAGTCTGGGCAAGGCTGGCCAGGGGCAGGGGCCCTGCTGGGTCCTGCCCCTGGTCTGTGGGGCCTCTGAGCACAACCAGCCCTCTCCCGCTGGAAGACCTCCCCGGCTGCCTCCAAAGGCCGGATTGCCAATACTCCTGCCCGCTGTTCCCGCCAGGCACGCACAATGCTCCCAAGCCCGGGAGAAAAGCGCTTCAGAGTGGTGCTTTCTCCGGGCCCTTGCCCCTGACCCTGTGGTCCAGGCAGGGGGAATACACTCCCAGGCCAAGGCAGAACCACATGCCCACGTCTGTTCCTGCCCCCTGCACCGGCAGAGAGCTCGGCGGAGCCAGAGTCTGTTAGGTAGCTGCTGGGCTGGCGGCCTGTGTGGGAAGGGGCAGAGCCGACCTAGGGGCAAGTTGGGCCTCTTGATCTCCCTGCTGCACTGAGGCTGCTGGGCCAAAGAGGTCTTGGGCATCCAGCCCCTTGCTGGTCCCTTCCCTCTGACGAGGCCCTCTGAGCTCCAGCACCTTGCAGTGTGGAGACAGCCCCTGCCAGCAACCTCCTCTCCAAGGAGGCCTCAACCGAGGCCTAGGCCCAGGGGAAAGGCACCAGTGGGGATGAGCCTGTGGAGGCGCCCGGGCATGTCTGGACCCAGTCCCCGCAGCCTGCCCCTTGGTGGGGCAGTACCCCTGGAGGCCAGGAAGGTCTGCGCAAGGCTGGCCAGGGGCAGGGGTCCTGCCCCTGGTCTGTGGGGCCTCTGAGCACAACCGGCCCTCTCCCGCTGGAAGACCTCCTCGGCTACCTCCAGAGGCCGGTTTGCCAACACTCCCGCCCGCTGTACCCGCCAGGCACACACAATGCTCCCAAGCTCGGGAGAAAAGCGCTTCGGTGTGGTGCTCTCTCCAGGCCCTTGCCCCTGAGCCTGGGGGCAATGCAGGGGGAACACATTCCCAGGCCAAGGCAGAACCACATGCACACGTCTGTTCCTGCCCCCTGCACCGGCAGAGAGCTCGGGGGAGCCAGAGTCTGTCAGGCAGCTGCTGGGCTGGCCGCCTGTGTGGGAAGGGGCAGATCCGTCCTAGGTGCAAGTTGGGCCTCTTGCTCTCCCTGCTGCCCTGAGGCTGCTGGGCCAAAGAGGTCTTGGGCATCCAGCCCCTTGCTGGTCCCTTCCCTCTGACGAGGCCCTCTGAGCTCCAGCACCTTGCAGTGTGGAGACAGCCCCTGCCAGCAACCTCCTCTCCAAGGAGGCCTCAACCGAGGCCTAGGCCCAGGGGAAAGGCACCAGCGCGGATGAGCCTGGGGAGGTGCCCGGGCATGTCTGGACCCAGTCCCCGCAGCCTGCCCCTAGGTGGGGCAGTACGCCCGGAGGCCAGGAAGGTCTGGGCAAGGCTGGCCAGGGGTAGGGGGCCTGCTGGGTCCCTGCCCCTGGCCTGTGGGGCCTCTGAGCACAACCGGCCCTCTCCCGCAGGAAGACCTCCCCGGCTGCCTCCAAAGGCCGGTTTGCAAGCACTCCCGCCCGCTGTTTCCGCCAGCCACGCAGAATGCTCCCAAGCACGGGAGAAAAGGGCTTCGGGGTGGTGCTCTCTCCGGGTCCTTGGAAGAACTCCCCGGCTGCCTCCAAAGGCCGGTTTACAAGCACTCATGCCCGCTGTTCCCGCCAGCCGCGCACAATGCTCCCAAGCCCGGGAGAAAAGCATTTTGGGGTGGTCCTCTCTCAGGGCCCTTGGAAGACCTCCCCGGCTGCCTCCAAATGCCGCTTTGCAAGCACTCATGCCCGCTGTTCCCGCCAGCCGCGCACAATGCTCCCAATCACGGGAGAAAAGCGCTTCGGGTTGGTGTTCTCTCCGGCCCATGGAAGACCTCCCGGTCTGCCCCCAAAGGCCGGTTTGGAAGCACTCCCACTCGCTGTTCCCGCCGTAAGCGCAAATGCTCCAAGCCCGGGAGAAAAGCGCTTCCTGGTGTTCCTCTCTCCTGGCCCTTGGAAGACCTCCCCGGCTGCCTCCATAGGCCGGTTTGCAAGCACTCCCGCCCGCTGTTCCCGCCAGCCGCGCACAATGCTCCCAAGCCCGGGAGAAAAGCGCTTCGGGGTGGTGCTCTCTCCCGGCCCTTGGAAGACCTCCCCGGCTGCCTCCAAAGGCCGGCTTTCAAGAACTCCCTCCCGCTGTCCCGTCAGCCGCACACAATGCTCCCAATCACGGGAGAAAAGCGCTTCGGGGTGGTGATCTCTCCGGGCCCTTGGAAGACCTCCCCGGCTGCCATCAAAGGCCGGTTTGCAAGCACTCATGCCCGCTGTTCCCGCCCGCTGCGCACAATGCTCCCAATCACGGGAGAAAAGCGCTTCGGGGTGGTACTCTCTCTGGGCCCTTGGAAGACCTCGCCGTCTGCCTCCAAAGGCCAGTTTGCAAGCACTCCCGCCCGCTGTTCACGCCAGGCACGCACAATGCTCCCAATCCCGGGAGAAAAGTGCTTCGGGGTGGTGCTCTCTCCGGGCCCTTGCCCCTGAGCCTGGGGGCCAGGCAGGGTGTCCACACTCCCACGCCAAGTCAGAACCACATGCACACGTCTGTTCTTGCCCACTGTACCCGCAGAGAGCTCGGGAATGCCAGAGTCTTTCAGGCAGCTCCTCGGCAAACCCATCAGCACCGCCTGTGTGTGATCTGGCAGAGCTGACGTGGGGCACAGTAGACCTCTTTCTCTCCCTGCTGCCCTGTGGCTGCTGTGCCAAAGAGGTGGTGGGCATTCACCCCCTTGCTCTCCCCTTCCCTCTGGCAAAGCCTTTTGCCCTCTATTTCTTTGATGCTTTAGTTCATGATGGATAACAAAAAAGAAAATTTGTATCTGAATTTTCCCCTCATGACCTTGCATTCAGGATCCAGGCTTTCAAGTTCACTACTGTGACCCAGGTTCAATCCCTCGTCAGGGAACTATGATCCCTCAGGCTGCACAGTGTGGACAAGAAAAAAAGTGTATCAGATAATAAATACAGTATAATCACTACTGGTGTTGCTTACTTGCTTCAGTCCTGTCCAACTCTTTTCAACCCTATGGACTGTAGATTGCCTGGCTCTTGTGTATGCAGGATCGTCTAGGCAAGGATACTGGAGTGGGCCGCTGTGAAGAAAATCAGTCACGTGTAGGGATATCTGTAAGAAATTTCTTGGATGTATAAGAGAAGGTCAAATGAATGAGATATAAATTAGAAAAAAAACATAGATCAATAAATAATAGCATCAGAGAAAAGGAACTCTAACTTAAGAATTATAGATATTCTTGGAACAAGAGCAGTAATCAACATTATAATCTGAGAATAATTTACAGACCTTGAGTATCCAGTCAAAAAGGGCAACCATTTTAGTCAAAATAGATGAAAATAAACAGACAGCTATTAACAGGTACACCCTGATTGCAGTTTTTACTTCAAGTGTTAACAAAGCAAATCCCTATATGTTTCCATGCAGAAAAATAAAATACATGTTAAAAAGTATAAAACTCAGACTTCTCTTCTGCGAATTTCAATGTCAAATGTTAGTGATACATGTCTACAGTTTTGAGGGGAAAGGATCATGAAAAAAATAATGTATCTGGTATTGTAATATTACCTTTCCTCTGTGAAGTACAAAGGTCAGTAATGTGGGAGAAATTTACCCTTCTTGAAGAAACAACCAATCAAATAATACTTAGCCAACCAAGTTAAAAATACATGCATGAAAAAGTCATATGATGAAAAGACTGGTATTTGTCATCCATTTCTAGATATGTATCTTAAATTTGAACAATAATGAAAGCATGAAGGTGTTTAGCAAAAAGTTATGTCAAATAAGGAGACTCAGCAAACCCTCTTCTGAATATTTACCCAAGAGAAATGAAAAGTTGTGTTTCCACAAAACCCATTTGTGAATGTTTATGGCATTTGTGTCTATAATTGCTAAAAGCTGGAAACAACCCATACATCTACCTCATGAATAGGTAAATAAACTGTGTGATACATACAGTGGAATACTGTTCAGCAATTAAGAATGAACTACGGGTACACACATTAACATGAATGGATTTCACATGTATTATTTTAAGTGACAGGAGTCAGTCTGAAAAGACTATGAACTATATGGTTCCATTTACAGGACAAGGCAATATTAATGGGCGCAGAAAACAAGTCAGTAGTTGCCAAGGTCTGAGGGTGGAGACAATTTGGCTACAAGGGGCATCCTGAGGGCATTTATGGGATGATGGATCTGTTTCACATGGTAATTGTGGTAGTGGTTACACAACTGTATGGGTTTGTTAAATATCATCCCCCCCACCAAATTTTACTGTATGTAAATTTTAAAAGTAGAGAAAATGAAGAGATAGCACAGGTGCCCACAAAAGATAATGTCTGTGTATGTGTGTGTGTATTAGTTGCTCAGTCGTGCTGACTCTTTGCAATTCCATGGACTGTAGCCTGCCAGGCTCCTCTGTCCATGGGATTCTCCAGGCAAGAATACTGGAGTGCATTGCCATTTCCTCCTCCAGGGGATCTTCCCCACCCAGGGATCAAACCTGGGTGTCCTGCATTGCAGGCAGATTCTTTACCATCTGAGCCACCAGGGAAGCCTAGTGTCTGTACAACAATGTGAAAATACTTGCAGTCTTGTATAGTATACTTAAAATTGGTTAGGATGGTAAAGTTTATGTGATATGTATTTTACCACAGTTTCAGAAAATTCAAAACTGTAAGACAGATATTATATATTTATAATGGATTATTGTGAAGTCATTAAGCAATTTTTCCCAAGAAATTATTAATAAAATGGGAATGTGGTTATAATTTTAGATTAAACTGAATACAAAGTTGAATGGGCTATAAATAAATATGTAAATAAATCATGGCAGAAACACTCGAAGAGGAAATGGTAAAATATTAAAGGTAAAAGTCTTGATGATGGGATTTTTCAATGATAGATTTTCCTCCTTTCTACTTCTTGGCACATTATTACTTTTCACTTATTCTTTTTGTCAGTTCAGTTCAGTCTTTCAGTCGTGTCCAACTCTTTGCCACCCCATGGATTGCAGCACACCAGGCTTTCCTGTCCATCAGCAACTCCCAGAGCTTACTCAAACTCATGTCCATCGAGTCAGTGACGCCATCCTCTGTTGTCCCCTTCTCCTTCCACCTTCAATCTTTCCCAGCATCAGGGTCTTTTCCAATGAGCCAGTTCCTCGCATCAGGTGGCCAAAGTATTGGAGTTTCAGCTTCAGCATCCATCCTTCCAATGAATATTTAGGACTGGTTTCCTTTAGGATGGACTGGTTGGATTTCCTTGCAGTCCAAGGGACTCTCAAGAGTCTTCTCCAGCACCACAGCTCAAAAGCATCAATTCTTCAGCACTCTGCCTTCTTTATGGTCCAACTCACACATTGTACATGACTACTGGAAAAACTATGGCTTTAACTAGATGGACCTTTGTTGGAAAAGTGATGTCTCTGCTTTTTAATATGCTGTCTAGGTTGGTCATAGCTTTTCTTCCAAGTAGCAAACATCTTTTAATGTCATGGCCACAGTCACAATCTGCAGTGATTTTGGAGCCCCCTAAATTAAAGTCTGTCACTGTTTCCATTGTTTCCCCATCTATTTGCCATGAAGTGATGGGACTGGATGCCAGTTTTCTGAATAAGTTTTCTGAATAAGTTTTAAGCCAACTTTTTCACTTTCCTCTTTCAGTTTCATCAAGAGGCTCTTCAGTTGTTCTTCACTTTCTGCCATAAGGGTGGTGTCATCTGCATATCTGAGGGTATTGATATTTCTCCCAAATATCTTGATTGCAACTTGTGCTTCACCCAGCCTGGCATTTCTCATGATGTACTCTGCATATAAGTTCCTTCCTAGATGCTTTCTGTTAATTAAACATAGCTGATTTTGTAAAGCTTGATTGGTTTGGGGCGTTTAAGATGTTCAAGAGTCAGACAGCTAGCACTTGAAGTTTCTGGAGCATACTTAGGATGGTAAGTGAACCTGATGCAGGAGAAGTTATTTTTACCCTGCTCTCTTATATCCTCTGGTTGGGATTTCAAAGAATCAGATACCGAGAAAATTGGCCATGGTTGAGAAAAGTGGAGGTGAGATAATGTTATTACTGATAATCTTCTTTATGGCTAGATGGAAGACAAAGCCAAGAGAAAAATGTCATCCAATTTTAATCCTCTTTAATTTCATTCTTTCTTCCATAGGTGTGACCTTGGTTAAGGGTTAATCTTGCTAAAACAAAGAAAAATGTGGACACAATATGAGATTTTAGATTGATTCACAAGAAAGTAATACAACTAATTCCAGGGGAAAGTTTATTAATTATATTTTATTTATTCCCTACCTACATTCAAAACGAATTTGAGGTACGTTATGAAGGCCCAAAGCATAAACACTGTAAAATACAAAAATCCAGTAGGAAAAGGGGATAAATAAAAGAAATTATATTTAAAATTTCTGGCTGGTAATCTGTTAATAACTATTTGCAGAAAAATAAAGTTTGAGTTCTACCTTACCCCATAAATCAAAATAAAGTCCAAATGGAATAAAGAGTTACTCTTAATCTAAACTATAAAAAAAAAAACTAGAAAAATATATTTAAGTATTTATCTGTTTTCAGGTCAGGGTGGGAAAAGCATATCTCATTAGTAAAGAAAGCTTAAAAGAAACTGACTACATAAAAATGTAATACTTCTTGACTTCACAAAGCACCAAAAACAAGAATTAAATGGGGAAAATATTTCCAGTACAGATGACAAAGAATTGATAACTTCACTATGAAATGTATGAAATGTAATAGCTTTACCTGTTAAAATGATAAAAGCACAAACATTCCACTGAACAAATGAAGGGCAGAAAACAAGAAAATTTTGAAGACTTAATGCAAAAAAAACACAAATTACATGAAAAGATATTAAACCTAAGAAAGACATTCAAATTAAAGCGTTGACATTAAAAAAAAACCTGAAACTCTATGTAACACTTATGATGAGAAAACATTTTAGAAAAGTATATCCAAACTGAGAAGAGGTACCTAGAAAAGGTAACTTAGGTTGCCTGATGATAATAATATCAAGACCTTCCTGGAGGGCAATGAGGCAATATATTGAAAAATCTCATGACATATACCCTTTTTCTCAGAAATTTTATTTCCAGAAAATTGTCCTTGAGAAATAAAACATTTGTTCAAAGATTTATGTATAAGAATCTTTGTTATTTATTCTTTTTTTTAAAATAGAAACTATTGCCAGAGTTTTTACAGTGAACATTTATTTCTTTTACAATATAAAAAAAACATTACCTTTCTGTATCTGTTTCCTTTCATTAGGGAGTGTATTCATTCCCATTAACTGGGAAGTCTGTGCTCAGTTTTATTTTTGTGCTCAGTTTTGAAGAGTAAAGCGATGTTTGTGTCGATGTTTGTGTCATTCCGTATCTTGTTTTGGAACTGTCTGATGAGATTGGTTAGTAATTAAAGAAGATCTTTGAGTTATCAAGTCTTGTACAAACAGTTGTTAGTATTAGTATGAGAGCTCCTTGGGTGTGTTTATTTGCTTTTGTTGAAGACAGGATTTGAAAAAGCTATGTTGTCTCTTTATTTTCTAGAGCCAGTGCCAGGCAGGCACTGGGTACCAGTAAAGAAAGAGTGATGGCTGGAGGCCTGAGAGCCAGAGACGAAAAGCGATGAACTAGACGACAAAGACAGTGAAACAAACAAGTTCCCCCATTAGTGCAGCAGTTTGGGGCCAGTTAAAATAATGGCTAATAATCATTTACATTGAAATGGCTCCTGAGAGCATGGATGATGATTTAATATTTCCGATGAAGACCGTAGGTCACCTGGAAAACTAAAAAAACATCCCATTTCCCCTTGTTTCAAAAAGGAGGAGGTTGTGTAATGTGTTTGAACATTAATACTCAATATGGGTGAAATAGAGCAGAATTTGGCATTTATGTAGGGTAAGCTTTAATTATCTGGAAAAAACTACCTGAGTGGAAAAATAATCAGAATAAGTGAGGTAATGCGCTCCGTGATCAGAGAGGTACCAGTAGAATTCCACACTGAAGATTCTGTTTCGAAGTTAAAAAAACAAATCGAAGGAATGTAGTGACTTTTGGGTAATTTGTTTTTTTAAGTTTCTAACCTGTCATTTCTACAGAGCAGCCAGTCTTGGCTTATACTGATGATCTTCCATCTGTCAACAGCGATAGAAACGTCTGAGCTGATAGGAGTGTTTCTGCGGATTGAGTGCGCCACCGAGTGGCCAATGTGGAAATTGCAGAGACACGCTGCGTAGACAGTGCAAAGGAGGGCTTTTCACCCAACAGTGCAAGAGCTGCTGCTGCTGCTAAGTCTCTTCAGCCGTGTCCGACTCTGTGCAACAGTTAAGTCGCTCAGTCGTGTCCGACTCTTGGCGACCCCGTGCACTGTAGCCCACCAGGCTCCTCCGTCCATGGGATTCTCTAGGCAAGAATACTGGAGTGGGTTGCCATTTCCTTCTCCATGGAGTGACTTTTGGAGAGAAGCAGGTGGGGTCTGCTCTCATGGGACTCAGGGAAACTTGCTCAGCCTTGCACTGGCCCAGCTCACCTTGAGATGTGCCTGTGAGTCTTTTTATGTGCCTCAGGACTGCCCTCTGGATGTGGAAGACTTCCGAGCCCAGCAGTGTTCGGCCTACAATGATGTTCAGTAGCAGGGATGTTATTATGAATGGCTTCCACGGTACAACGACCCTGCCACCCACTGCACGCTCAGGTGTCAGGCACAGGGACAAAACTTTGTCCTGGATGGGACTCAGTGCACCGCTGACCCCTTGGGCATGTGTATCAATGACATCTGCCAGGTAAGCCACACCTGCTTCCCGGAACCCTGGCTCCAGCTGGTGCCATGACCATGGTCAGTAAAAATAACCTTTCTCTTCTGTACTTCTGTTCATGCAGACGAAATATTGTCTTTGAGAACTTTAATGTAAAATGTATTTTAAGGAGTATTGTTTACTGGAAGATGATGTTTTACTTATTTAAAATACCATGATCAGAGACGTAACAGAAATCCATACTGAAGATTCTGTTTTGAAGTTAAAAAAGGGAAAGGAATGAAGTGACTTCTGGAGAGAAGCAAGTAGGGGTCTGCTCTCATGGGACTTGGGGGAACGTGTTCAGCCTTGTGATGGCCCAGCTCACTGCGCAGCATGCCTCTGGCCCTTTTTCTCTGCCTCAGGACTACCCTCTGGATTCAGAGGATTTCCGAGCCCATCAGTGTTCAGCCTACAATGATGTCCATATTTTGGACATCATTTTGCCCATATAAAGTCAAAAGATTGTAATGTATGACTTGTGGATTTTTCTAGATCAGTGGTTCTCCAGCTTGAAAGTACATCAGAATCACGTGAAGGACTTGTTAAAAGAAGTGTTCTGGGCCCTAATTCTAGAGCTTCTGACCCAAAAGTTCTGGGAGAGGGTCTCAAAATTTGCTTTCTAACAAGTTCTAAGGATATGCTTCTGATGCCGGTCCAGGGACCCCACCTTGAGAACCACTGGTTTATTGGTGATAGGTTCTCTGAATTCTCTTGTTAAACTCATTGTTTGAGGCCTGTGGGAGCAATGACTTATTTACTAAATAATTAGTGTGAATGTACTCCAGTAAACTTTCCAGAGAGGACTTTACAGAGCTGTGATGAATGTGGCTGAGGTATAAACCCCCGCAGATTGTAATGGGGGTGAGAACTCAGGGGACTATGACAGGTTGCTGAGACAGTGTGGGGATTGTAGGGAAAAGATGAAATTCTACTCCATTCATTTGATCCCTGGAAAAAAATATAAGCATAGTGAATGCTTACTATTCCATCTACCCTATTATGGTCATAACAAAAATAGCAGTAACGGTAGCAAATGACCCTAACCATCTACTAAATGTCAGACCCTGCCAGGCACTTCTGACTTCATATGCTTAGAGGAAGTCATGGTCTTGCTCATCAGATGAGCTTCTCTCTGTTGCATCCCTTCATTTAGAAAACAGCCTCCAGTTACTCAGCACAAAAACTTGGAGTCATTCTTTTTTGTTTTTGTTTTTTTAATAACTTTTATTGGAGTATAGTTGATTTACAATGTTGTGTTAGTTTCTGCTGGTCAACAAATTGAATCAGCCATACATATACATATATCCCCTCTTTTTTGGATTTCCTTCCTGTTTACGTCACACATAGCATTGAGTAGAATTCCCTGTGGTTCTCATTTGTTATCTGTTTCAGACATGGTAGTGTATATGTGTCAATATCAATTTCCCAATTGACCCCACCCCCTTTTCCCCACTTGGTGTCCATATGTTTGTTTTCTATGTCTCTGTCTCTGTTTTGCAGATAGGCTCATCTGTACCATTTTCAAAATAATTCTTGATTTTTCTCTTTCAATCTACACATCTAATCCATTGCTGAGTCAATTCCAACCTCAGACAACATAGTTGGATCTTGTCTTTTGAGCTACTGTGACAGTCTTTATCTTTTTAAATCATGCATTTCAACTCACTGCCATACTTCAGTACTCCCACAATGTCTGTCCCCATCAAAGGTCCTCGGTTAAAAACTGGTTGAATGAATGAGTCTTATCTACTTGCAAATGCAAAGGTTGTTCATATCTCTTGGTCTCTCTTTTATTCCTGTCTCAACCTCCAATCTTGAATTTTCTGGTTCAAGTTTGACGTCCATTCTGGAAGATTCCACAGATTCCTCCAATACATCATGGGAATTCCTCCCGTCCTCACCCTTTCTCAAATGAGCTGGTATTGTTCTTCCCAGACCCACTAGCTATTCAAACTTCTATTTCTGTTCATCTCTGTTTATGACACCACAATTCTCAGTGTCACCTTCCTGAATTCATGTTGTAGTCACCATCCTGGTACTTCTATCAAATTTCTCACATTTCTCTTTTCTTCCCCCTCCAACTTTCACCTTTTTTACCCCAAAACTAAACTAGCCAATCTCCTTTGGTGGCCTAACCAATCACTCTTATTTTCTCTTCTACTCTTAAACCATCTTATTTGATGTTTACTGTTGACTAATCTTCCCAAAGGTTGGAGTTTATGACTTCATTCTTTAACTGTATGTGCTGTCAATGATTTCCCTTTATAACCACCAGTTAACATTTGGGCTTTTCCACAAAATATTAATAATAGCTATTTTTGGTCAGTGAAATTATGCTTTGTAGTTTTCCAAGTTTTTGACAGTGAATTGTTAATTCACTAAAAACAGTTAAGTCTGGGCTAAAAAGGAGCAATGCAATCCAGGTAATGTTTGGACACTGAGGCTTTGAAGAGTTGAGTAAAAGTTACAGAAACCAAGATGAGGAAGAGAATACCAGGCAGAAGAATAGAGTTTGTAAAGAGATGTGAAAGAAGGTGTGTTTAAGCATCTTTGACTCATTCTGTAGAGTTGAGGTGAAAAAATACCCGTGGGACAATGCTAGGAGTTGAGGCTGCAGATGTAGGTGGAAACCAATCATGAACTGATTCTCAAAGTTGTAAGAGAAGCCAGTGAGGAATTTTATAAGAAATAGCTTGGTTGGAATTATCTCTGGGAAGGTCACTCAAGTGGCAGTGTGGTAAAATATCTGGGGAAGATGGGGTCAGAGCAGACAATAATAGGTTAAGTTGGGATAACAAGAGGACTTCCCAGGTGACTCGGTGGTAAAAAAATAAAAATAAAAAAATCTGCCTGTCAGTGCAGGAGACCTGGATTCAATCCCTGGGTCAGGAAGATCCCCTGGAGTAGGAATTGGCAATCCACTCCAGTATTCTTGCCTGTGAAATGCCATGGACAGAGAAACTTTGTGGGCTACAGTCCATGGGGTCACAAAGAGTTGGACACGACTGAGCAACTGAGCAGGTGCACAGGATAAAGGTTGTTTTCAATGCTGAATTAGTGTCTCTAGAATGTGTGCTTCCTTGGACTTCTCTGGCAGTTCAGGGGTTAAGAATCCATGCTTCCAATGCAGAGGGTGGGGAGCAGGTTTGGCCCTTGGTTGGGGAACTAGGATCCAAAAGGTTAAAAAAAAAAAAAAGGTAGAATGTGTGCTTCCTAACATGTTTCTGTTAGTCTGCTAGACAAGTGGATTTTTGGGGCAGGTGGTACCTTGCTGAAAGCTGAGTGCTCTTCTGGCAAGGCCGTTCAGGTCAAAAGAATTGTATGCACTTCTTCAGAAGTGACTCACAAGCTTCTCAGTTGAATTCAGTATCTTTCCTTCAGCAGGACAGTGTTCACATAAATTCCCTTTCCTAGACAGTGTGGCTGTGGCCATCCACAGTTGTCAGAATGGGAGAAAGTAAGCTGTGTGGTCCTCTCTGATTGCCTTGGGGTCAGTGAACTGAGTTCTGATGTTCACTTGGCAGAGGCTACAAACACTTTTTGCAAGTGTGTTTACAGTTTGCTGTCTTACATGCCTGTGTCCCCGTGCTCCTAGGAACAGCGTACCAGGAGTCTGAGCACAGCGTCTAGCGTGAGACAAGACTCAGTGAGATTTGCTTCTGCTTTGGGGCCCTGATTTTTACCAGAAACAGGACCTGGTTGGAATCAGATCTGCAGAACAATTCCACTGTATCTTTCAGGTTTATTGAATTCCTTGATGCCTGGATAAATGAAGAAATCACTCTGTTTCTAGTAAAAAGAATATCATCCAACACATACGGGATGCTTATTCGGGGTCAGGCACTGTCTAAGCCCTTGACTGTGCTAGCTCATCAGACACTCTGAAGCTGGGATCATCATTATCCTCACTCTGTTCATAAGGAAACTGGAATTTGAAGAGGCTAAGTGATTTGCCCTGATGATACAGATAGAAAATGGTAGAGCTGGTATTTGAACCTAGGAAGCTGAATTCCAAAATCTATTTTCTCAACTGTTGTGCTGTATTGATGATATTTGTATTTTTTTGTGTTCCTACAAGTATTACTGAAGTTTGTAACTGGAAATGAGATGCAATTCTAGTAGACAACAGTCAGCACAATACATGTATGATGCTTAGACAGTTTAGGATAGAGGATGAAAGTCAAATATCTACACCCCCCTCAGGGAGGAAGACTGCTCAGGTATGGTCATAGTGAGTCACGAGGGCTGTCATGAGCTGGAGAATATATACCTGCTTGTTGATGTGCTCAAGGGATCAACCATGTATAAACATGTCAGGGCTTTTGTCAACAGGTGCCAGAAATCTAGATTTTAATGTGAAGTGTCCAGTTTCAAACAACACCATGATGTTAATGACCTTGCTCTGTCCGTTAATGGGTAAATAGAATTCCAATATAATACAGGCTAGGTATTCCTTCAGTAATAATCAACCCCCCCACCCCCAAAACTCTGAGCTTAAAACAATTAAAGATAACTTTTAGCTCATGCTACTTGGTCAGTGTGGGTCAGCAGGGGTCTCTGCCCTTTCCTGTCTCAGAGACCCAGTCTGAGGGAGGCTTTATTTGCACACACATTTTGCATAATAAGTACAGTAGCGAGGAGGGGAATGTGTGACTTACACGCTGACCCTTGAAGCGTCTAACAGAAGTGACAGAGACACTTAGACGCATATTTCATTGGCCAAAGATAGTCAGTGATCACACTTAATTTCCAAAGGAGTGGGGAAGTGCAGTCCTCCACGGGCTGAATACTTATGAATATTCCTAATGGCTACCACAGCTCCATATACTCTGATTTTTCAGGCAGAAATGTTGGAATTTTTTGTAATGTAGAATCCAATTTTCAGAGGTCTCTAACAGAAGTTGACTCAAAAAATTGTTTGTTTGTTGAAGAATTAAATTCGACTGATCTGGAAAATTCACAGTTTGCTTCATCTGGAGTAAAGACCCCCACTTAGACACTGACTTCTATGAACAGATTAAGAAATCATAGGCTGGAACTATGAAATAATCCTTCACAGAAGTGACAATTTATATATCAGTATTTATTCCCCAAAGCAGCGCTCATATAGCTTAAATTTTTATTTATATTATCTCCTATCTTGTGTAACTTGTCTCATCAACTGCACTGCAAAATAGGAATCCCATCTTATTAATTTCGACTCTGTTATGCCTGGCTCTATAGAAATTGGCTATGTGGATGTTAATTAATTTTATTGATGTTTATCAATTAGTGATTTTTAAATCATTACAGCTAGCAATCTTGACTTCAGGAAAAGTCACCGAACTTGAAAATACTTCTGGCAATTCTTAAAAAGTTGCTCATCGTTGATTATGATGAGATCTGAGGGCCAATATTCAGTAGTCCCTCAATTTCAAGGGCAGTTTAGGCTTATCCCCTATGAATCACAAGGCAATCAGATATTTTCAGATATTATTTTTCTGTGATGTTTTCACATTTTTTTTGACTGCAAGATTTGGATGAATTGTAAATTTAAAAATTAAGCAGTAAATGTCAGTGCTCAGGAAGGTATTTGATTGCCCAAGATCCTGCAAGGCTCTAAACACCCTTTAAAACAAGCCCATCCTACGTCCTAAACCCACACCCTTCCTGGATGACCAGATAAAAAGCAATTGTCATAGTCATGAAATGCAAAGTGCTCAGGGACTCACACGTACGAGGGCCCAGGAACAGTATTTCTATAGTTTAATGGTGGAATTACTCCCCTTGGAGAAAGTTGCTTGAACACAAGTTACTGATTGATTGAATCTCAACCACACAAGTATGGTTCCAGGATTTGCTGTCCGTTCCTTAGACTAGAAGCCTGCCATCATTCTTTGCCTCTTGCTCATACTTCCCCTGTCTGTAATTAACTACTGAGTTGTGAAGTCAGATCAACTAAAATCTTTCTCCGTTGCAGCTCCTTCTCTCCATCGCCACTGCCATTCTTGTTCAGGTCCTGAGATCATATACCAGGACACCTACAACAGCCTTCTGATTTGCTCCCCACTAGATCTCCTCAAAAGCGCCCTCTAACCCAAAGTAGTCTGGCTAGGGCACAAGTCATAAGCATCTTTTTGGAGAGGGCAATGCCAACCCACTCCAATACTCTTGCCTGGAAAATCCCATGGACAGACTAGTCTGGTAGTGTATGGGGTTGCTAAGAGTCAAGCACGACTGAACAACTTCACTTTCACTTTTCACTTTCATGCATTGGAGAAGGAAATGGCATCCCACTCCAGTGTTCTTGCCTGGAGAATCCCAGGGATGGGGGAGCCAGGTGGGCTGCCATCTATGCGGTCGCACAGAGTCAGACATGACTGAAGTGACTTAGCAGCAGCAGTAGCAAGCATCTTTTAATTTCATGACTGCAGTCACCATCTGCAGTGATTTCCGAGCCCCCCAAAATAAAGACGGCCACTGTTTCCACTGTTTAACCATCTATTTGACATGAAGTGATGAGGCCAGATACAATGATCTTAGTTTTCTGAATGTTGAGCTTTAAGGAGGCGTTTATACTCTCTGCTTTCACTGTCATCAAGAGGCTCTATAGTTCTTCTTCCCTTTCTGCCATAAGGGTGGTGTCATCTGCATGTCTGACATTATTGATATTTCTCCTGGCAATTTTGATTCCAGCTTGTGCTTCATCCAGCCCAGCATTTTCTCACGCTGTACTCTGCATATAAGTTAAATAAGCAAGGTGACAATATACAGCCTTGATATATTCCTTTTTCTGTTTGGAACCAGTCTGTTGTTCCAGGTCCAGTTGTAACTGTTTCTTCCTGACCTGCATACAGGTTTGTCAAGAGGCAGGTCAGGTGGTCTGGTATTCCCATCTCTTTCAGAATTTTCCCCAGTTTATTGTGATACACACAGTCAAAGCTTTGGCACAGTCAATAAAGCAGAAATAGATGTTCCTCTGGTACTCTCTTGCTTTTTCCTTGACCCAGTGGATTTTGGCAATTTGATCTCTGGTTCCTCTGCCTTTTCTAAATCTAGCTTGAAC